>NC_051069.1:109727140-110027140 GCF_004664715.2 Peromyscus leucopus | reverse complement strand
CCTCCCATCCAGCAGCCTAACTGCCAATCATAGGCCTGGGAAGGAAATGAGAACACAAAACTTCCAGGCCAGCTACAAGCCGTACTTGGCTCTGCTCACGTCTCCTCTGCGCACAAACACCGAAAAGAAAAGAAAGCCTGCCTAACTGTCAAGTTAAAAAGGAACTCGGGACAATGGCTGTTTGTGGTGCCTGTTAGCATACCAAAGTGAACACTGGCCTCCGCACTGCAAATACCTGTTAGAGTCCATGCTGGCATCCTGGCTCCTCTCAGCTCTTCTCTTCCTGATCCATGCCCTAAACTTCTCCAGCTCATGGGCCTCCCTTCCCCCAGCTTCTCGTCCCTATAAAACCACTCAGGCCAAGAGTTCTGCTTGTCTTCCTCTCTTGGCCTCTTCTGTCTCGACCCTCTCTCTTGGCCCCCTCTTTCTCTTCCTCCCCCACCCCCAGCCAAGTCCAGCCTACTACTTTCTCTCCCTGTTCTGGACTCTTCAGATGACTCTGGCTGCGCTCTCCCTCCTGTTTATAATAAAAACCTTCCACCACACCTGGAGCGGTCATGTCCTCTTATACACTGACAGCTGTTAGTGTTGAGCCAAGGAACCCAAACCAGAACAGATGTCTGCAAGGTGGGGCAGCCTTGGCAAAGCTGTCTTTCCACGGGCTCGGGCTTGTGGGAGGGGTTGCAGGAAGGACCTGTCCTCACGGACCCTGGGCTGGGGTCTGTGGCTCGCCCGCAGAACACAATGCCCTGGGATCCATCCGCAGCACTCCAAAAAGCACTAGAAACAAGACCTGCCTGCCTTCCCTCTCTCTTGGGAGCTTAGTCGGCCCAGGTTTACGTGGAGGCACCTGGGTCGGTCAAGCTGGGACCTGAGCCCTGAGTGACTGGCCCTTGTGGTCCTGAGATCCTTGGGATCTGCACTCTCCCCAGCATACAGGGCTCTGTCTCATTGGCACATAGAAGGTCTTACTTATTAGAGACTCGCATCATCCTGTCCTGATCCATGCCCTCTTCTCCAGCTCATGGGCCTCCTTCCCCCAGCTCTCGCCCATAAAACCACTCAGACCCAAGAGTCTGCTTGATCTCCTCTCTTGGCCTTTCTGTCTCGACCCCGTCTCTCTTGGGCCCCTCTTTCTCATTACCTCCCACCCCCAGCCACGCAGTCAGCCTACTACTTTCTCTCCCTGTTTACTGCGACTCTTCAGAATGACTCTGGGCTGCGCCCCTCCTGTTATATAAATAAAAACACTTCCCCACAGCACTGGAGCGCGGGCAATGTCCTCGAACACGGGACAGCTAGTTAGCTGTTGAGCCAGGAAACCCAAACCAGAACAGATGTTGCAAGGGTGGCGGCAGCCTTGGCAAGACGCTTGTCTTCCACGGGCTCGGGCTGTGGGGTAGGGGTTGCAGGGAAGGACCTGTCTCACGGAGACCCTGGCTGGCGTCTGTGGCTCGCCCGCAGAACACAATGCCCTAGGGAACCATCCGCCACCAGCCACTCCCAAAAACAGCACTACGCAAAACAAGACCTTTGCCTGGCCTTATCCCTGCTCTCTTGGGAGCTTCGTCCGGCCCGGTTACGGGGCACCTGGTCGGTCAAGCTGGGACTGAGCCTGAGTGACTGGCCCTTGTGGTCCTGATCCTTGGGATCTGCACTCTCCCAGCTACAGGCTCTGTCTCATTGGCACATAGAAGGTCTTACTTATTAGAGACTCGCATCATCCTGTAGACCCAGATCCCGGGCTCCTCAATGGTTCAGCCAGTCATCCGGGCTGCAGACACCTTCTCATACCTGACACCACAGATTCCCCACCTCTCAGCTCCTGGGCCTCCTCAGCAGCAACAGGATCACATCTGGCCTCTGCCAGCCACACATTGACCAGTTCTGAATTCCTGAACCTCCATACCCTTGTCTGATCATAGCCTGTTGCTGTGGGATGGTCTGTATGTCAAATTATTCTGATTGGTCAATAAATAAAACACTGATTGGCCAGTGGCTAGGCAGGAAGTATAGGTGGGACTAACGGAGAGGAGAAAAGAAGGAACAGGAAGGCAGAAGGAGACACTGCCAGCCACTGCCAGGACAAGCAACATATAAAGATGCCAGTAAGCCATGAGCCATGTGGCAAGGTATGGGTTATGGAAATGGGTTAATTTAAGATATAAGAACAGTTAGCAAGAAGTCTGCCATGGCCATACAGTTTGTAAGCAAAATAAGTCTCTGTGTTTACTTGGTTGGGTCTGAGCGGCTGTGGGACTGGCAGGTGACAGAGATTTGTCCTGACTATGGGCCAGACAGGAAAACTCTAGCTACAGCCTGTATCTCCAATGCCACCTCTGTTTCTGTTAATATTCTGATCTGCCCCTTGAAATCCTACCCCTTGACGCCACCCTGCGTCCTGATGTAAAAGCCTCTTTTTTTTTTTTTTTTTAAAGATTTGTTTATTTATTATGTATACAGTGTTCTGCCTACATGCATGCTTGCAGGCCAGAAGAGGGCACCAGATCTCATTACAGATGGCTGTGAGCCACCATGTGGTTGCTGGGAACTGAACTCAGAACCTCCGGAAGAACAGCCAGTGCTCTTAACCGCTGAGCCATCCAGCCCTGTAAAAGCCTCTTTTTAAGAAAAAACTCTGCCTCTCTCTCTCTCTCTCTCTCTCTCCCTCCCACAAGGTGTGCACCCTTGACCTCTCTCTCTCTTCTTCTCTCTGTCTCTCTCTTTCCTATCTTTCTCTTCATCTCTCTATTATAATAAACTCTCCACGTGGATGCAGCATCTGGGTTGTGAATTACTGGCTGCAGCCACCATGCCCGCATGCTGTGCATCTGCCCAGCCTGAGGCTGCATCTGCCCGGCATGTTTCCTTGCATGTGTGGGATACCCTCAGGGGTCCCCTCGCACAATAACTTATAACAGTTTCTCCCAGGATTCCTCATCCAGACCAATGGCTGGACAATCTGCTCAGGACCAGTTCACAGTGGGTCCCAGCCTGATGATGGCCCTCACACCAGGGTATTTGCAGAGCTCCCAGTGGGCAAAAACCAAGTCTGGAGAAACCTGTTTTAATTTGCTTCCCTGTTGCTGTGATAACACTCTGACCAAAGGTGACTTGCAGGAGGAAAGGATGTATGAGCCTTACACGTCCATGTTGCAGTCCACCATGAAGGGCCGTGAGGGCAGGGAGCTGGAGGTGGGAGCTGAAGCAGAGACCACGAAGGAACACTGCCTCCTGGCTCCTGGCTGCGGTCTGTGCAGTTTGCTTTCTTGTACAATCCAGAATCATATGCCCCGGGGTGACACTGTCTCAAGTGGGCTGGGCCCTCCCACACCAATCATTAATCATGAAAATGCCCCCACGGACTTGTCCACAGGCCAATCTGACGCAGGCATTTCTCAACAAAGGTTCCTTCTTCCCAGACGACTCTAGTCTGTGTCAAGTTGACAGTGATAACAGTAATAACAACGAGCAGAACAGTGAACTCATGTCCCCAGATTCTCCTTGAAAGTGGGCCTAATAAGAGCCCTGGGCTGCAGCCGGCCTCATTTTCCCAGAGAGGCCAGGGAGGTGGGGCAGGTGGATGGGGGGAGGGAGCAAGAGGGAGATGAAGGGAAACAGGAAGGAAGGCAGGCGAGGGTGGGAAGGAGGAGAAGTGGGTGTGTGTGTGGAAACAAGGGCTGCCTGGGGCCCCACGCTACAGTGGCCAATATAAAACCTTCACTAATGCCCGCACATCTCTACACATCAGCACAGTGCCAGCCTCTTAACAGGTGCCATGGGACCCCAAGGGCGCCACAGCCATGGCTGCTTTAGAGAGGGGAACAGGTTGGTAATAGATGACCGGCCCGGGGTGGACAGCAAGGGTCACAGCCACCACTACAAAGAGTCCAGTCTGCCCCAGAGCCTAAGCTTTCAGTCCGAGCCGGAAGGAGGCCAGGCAGCTTCTCGGGAGAAAATGCATGCCGGCTCCCTGAAGGGCAGTCAGCCAATGCTCCCCATACACTGGATGAAGATCTCACGGAATCCTTAAAATCAACATGAAACAAGACCAGTCTGCACACTCACTAAAAAGGCAGGCTTGCACAAAAGAGAACTGAAGGGAGAGACGGAAGGGAGGGGACTCCAGAGGGGAAATCCTGCTTCCTTGTGTCCAGCCCCGCCCCAGCCCGCCCCAAGCCCCGCCCCAGCCCGCCCGCCCGCCAGTGTGGAGTCGTGTCTCTCCCCACCCCTCCCCTGATCGGCACCCTGCACTGCTGCTGCTGCTGCTCTCAGTCCGGCCCTGAAAGAGGAGCTAGGGAGCAGGGGGCCTGGAAGGACAACTTCCCACAGCAAGTGAAAGGAACTGAGGCCGGGGGACAGTTGTTACTGGGTGGGAGTTAAGGCCGTTCTGTAAGTGTCACAGGTGTGCTGACAGGCTAGTGCCCCATGGGGGACAGGAACTGGGAAGGGGCCTGCAAAGGGGGTCTAGCTGCAGGGTTCTGTCTGAACAGCTCTGCCAGCCTCCCTCTGCTGCCCTCGGCTTCCCCACAGCCCAGCAGCAGCCACCAGGGGTTTCCTCCACGCCCAACAGACCCATGGACAAACAGACAAACTGGCCGGCAGACAGACAGGCAGTGACAGAGTGAGCTGGCTAAACATGGAGCTGTAACAGAGAAACAGCACATTAAGTGAGCACTGAGTGCACACTAAGCCTTCCTGCTCTGTACCTTATGTGTGAGCTCACTTAGTCCCTCAGCAGAACAACAAATAAACGGGAAGGAGAGAGAGAGAGAGAGAGAGAGAGAGAGAGAGAGAGAGAGAGAGAGAGAGAGAGAGAGAGAGAGAGAGGAAGGAAGGAAGAGAAAGAGAGAGAAAGAAAGAAAGAAGAAGAAGAAAGAGAAGGAAAGAAGGAAGGAAGAGAGAAAGAGAAAGAGAGAAAGAGAAAGGAAGGAAGAAAGAAAGAAAGGAAGGAAGGAAGGAAGAAAGAGAAAGAGAGAGAAATTAAGGAAGGAAGAAAGAAAGAAAGAGAGAAAGAAAAAGGGATTTTAAAGGGATTTCCTCACCAAATTGAAGGAGCCCACTGTGGGAGCTACAGTCAGAACAGATAACACAAACAATGCAGAAAACACACTATCTCTGTCAAAGTCCATCAAAACTCAAGTCTGACTCCAAGCAATCCCACTTGGACATCAGGGACATCTGCTAGGTGGGGCAAGGTCTCCCCAGCCCTAGAGAATGGATCTGTGAAGCTGGGAGTAGCCCACAGGCCTCTGGAGGGGAACTAATGAGATCAATGTTGGCTTTGGAGACTGAGTAACAGCTACCAACCACGGCTGTGAAGCCAGCTTGCTCGTGGGGAAAGGTCTCCAACACAGATGGCTGCGGGTAGAACAGGCAACAAGGTGTGTGGGACGAGTTTCCTGAGGAGAGGGGCACTCCAGCAGGGGCCCCCAACCTTCCTAATCCTGCGACTTTAATACAGTTCCTCATGCTGTGGTGACCCCAAACCATAAAACTGTTTTTGTTGCTACTTCATAATTTTGCTACTGTTATGAATCATAATGTAAATATTTTTGGAGACAGAGTTTTGGCAAAGGGGCTGTGACCTGGGGTTGAGACCTCTGGGGTAGAGGGTCAGGAGGTGCTGCGGTGGGACTCGCTCCCAGGTGTATTCTTTTCCTGATATTTCATCACTGTTTTGTGTGAGGCACCTCAGGGGGAGCTGCAGAGCGTGGGACTGGCTATCGTGGAAACAGTGGGTCTACGTTTTTGCGAAGACAGGAGGAGAGGATGCTGCAAGATGCTCCCACCTACGAGCAGGCGGGACTCCAGCCTGGTGAACCTCCGTTCTCCTTCTTGTTATCTAGGACAGAAAACATCCCGGGAATTTCAGTGACCAGGGAAGGGTATCCTGGGATGCTCTGGGGCTCTGTCTGCACACGAGTCACCATGTACCATGACTTTCTTCCCAGTGGTCTCAGTGCAGGAAGCTTGGACAGCAGATAAGACAGCGGAGCTCGAGGCAGATGACCCACATTAAAGCCTGGCTTCACCAGGGGTCTGTGCGGCTTCAACTACGCTCTCTGTACTTCAGTCCCTCATCTGTGTATGAAGAGGATGTAAGACATACTTTCAAAGGTTGTCATGCTGCGTGGCTGATGTCTGCGTGGCTGACGGCGGCGTGGGTGATGGCGGCAGGCTTCTGAGAAGGCCCCTGGTCACCCTGGCCTGCCTGTGTGATCCTATCACCAGCTACACGGCACCGCTGCTGGCCCATGAGTCACTGGGATAGGAAGGCGACCCTGTGTCTTCTGAGGCTCCAACACAGAAACGGAGTGTCTGCCTGGTCTTGTTCTGAACGCCTCACTCCAGTGACATGGTACTCCTAGACCTCCCCGCCTCTACCCCAGGCACAGGCCCCCAACAGCACACCCCTGCGGAGTGGGAAGAACCAGGTGCCAGGGCTCAAGTCCAGGCCTGATCTCAGGTTAATTTTCCTCCGTTATAACTTATTGCTTGCTTGCCTCCCTGTCACAGGGCTTGAGGTAGGTGAAGGCTGTAACAGATGGCATGCTAATGAGGGCCACTGACTACATTAAAAGCCTGTTTCCAGGTAGAACTAACACCAGTTGGGAGGAAGATAAAAATATAACAAGTACATGAGAACTACAGCCCAAGTTACAGGTCAAGAATCTGATTTTTGGGTCACCTAGAGGGCTCAGAGCACAAAGGGATCTGCTGCAAGCCTGAAAGCCTGAGTTCAGTCCTTGGGACCCACACGGGCCAGAAGAGAACTGATTCCCACAGCTGACCTCTGACAATGCATGTGCTCATACCCATACATACAGAAATATAAAAATGTAATTTTTAAGAATCCCTTTTATATTAAAAACTGTGGTAAGTGTCTTGTCCATCACCCCAGGGACAGAACAGGAAGCAGTGGCCCTGAACAGGAGTGTTCTGTCTTTGCAAAGACCAGTCTTGTGCTCCAGAATCAGCACACGACTCACAGAAGGATCTCTGCCATCTGTTCCGTCTGCAGAACCTGACCGCTGTTAGGTCAGGGCGATCCACGGAGGGAAAGGACAGCAATGGTTCCAAATTTATGACTTTAGGAAATCCTAGGCAATCCCCCAGATTCTAGGCTGTGGCTTCTCATTGTTGTCCATGAGAGATATCCCATTGTCCATTCCTTCCTCATTCACTCACGGTCAAGTAAGTATCTTTTAGATTGTGATTTTTCAAAGGGAAGTATTAAAATTAAACTTCTGGAATTACTAAATAATACCTGAGCTAAATCAATGAACTGTGCAGGAAGGCCACGATGTTTTATTTGAGCGAGTTTGAGGGAGGTAAGATGCCATGTTTGGTGGGTTAAGTTAGTGATAAGGGACAAGCTCCTTCTGCACCTGCTCGAGGTAGGAGGGCTGGATTTTTGGCTGGTTTGTTTTAATGAATTCATGTGTATACATGCACGTATGCACATGTTCCCACGATGGCCAGAAGTTGTCAGCCTGTGTCGTTCTCAATTGGTCTCCATCCTGGCTTTTGAGACAGGGCTTCTCATTGGCCTGGAGGTCCTGGATTCATTTAAGACGAGTGGCAGCCGGCCCCAGGGACGCTCCTGCCTCTGCCTCCCCGGTGCTGAGAAGTAAGTGTCACCAGCACACCTGGCCTTTATGTGTGGGTTTAGGGATCAAACTCACGCGCTGGTGCTGGTGTGGCGTGCACACTCTCCTGACTAAGCCATCTCCCAGCCCAAGCGGGGTCTCCTTCAGGCGGGACCAATGCCAGAAGCTTCCTGTCCCTGAGAAGTTCCTGCTTGTTTTCAGAGGTTTACAGCCGCTCACACACACCCATCCTCACCTCTGGGCTTTGAGCAGAACCATTTCTCACTGAGAAACCCCAGCAAGAAGCTGGTCCTGAGCATTTATGGCCAAGTGTACTTGTAGGCTTAAAATGTCATCAGGCTGAATATGATCTAAACGTCTACAAACCTGAAATTGTTGGTAAGGGACAAGAAGAGGTCACAGCTCCCTGAACCTCAGTGGGGTTTGGAGTGCAGACAGGAACTAGATGGGTCATCCCACTGTCAGACTTGAGTCTATCCACTCAGAGGAAGTGAGAAGCCCGCAGCAAGCAACAAGCCAGAGCAGGCCAGCATAAAGCTCTGTCAGGGTGTGGGGACCACAATCACAGGGCCCAGCTTTGAGTAGAGAAGACAGGAGAATGTGGGGGCAGGGGGAAGAATGCTGAGTAGTTCTGTTCTTCACATTCGAAAAATCCCTTGCTGTCCTAGGATACCAGCCAGGGCTCTAAGAAACTAGGAAAAAGACTGTTTAGATGCAGAGGCTGAGGCAGGGTAATGTCAATTCAAGGCCTGCTTGAGCTACAGAGTGAGTTCAAGGTCAGCCTGAGAGTGTTCGTGAGACTCAGTCAGAAAATAAAAATGATGAAAAATGGAAGGGTGGGCTAGGGATGGAGCTCCGTGGTGGGGCACTTTCTAGAATACATGATCCTCAGGACTGAAAAAAAGAGGAAGAAGCCAGGGTGGAGATGCACACCTTTAATCCTGGTATTCAGGAGGCAGGTGGATCTCCATTGAGTTAAGGCCAGCCTGGTCTACAGAGAGAGTTCCAGGACAGCCAAGACTACACAAAGAAACCCTGACTCAAAAGAAAAAAAAAAAAAAAAGAGGAAGAGAAGGAGGGAGTGGAGGAGGAAAAGGAAGAGGAAGGGCAGCAGATACGGCACAGATCTGGGAACAGGAGCTTTAGAGACGGACCTTACCCCGGCCAGCAAAGAACAGGCCTGCATCTTGCACCTGGCTCAGTAAAGGTGGTGTGGAAATAAGCAGCTTCCGGCGCCCCTCCACGCCACCTGCCCACCATTGGTGATTCCTCAAGCCACCAGCAACCGACCAACAGCTCAGAAAAAGGTGAAACCAAGTCCCTCTGCTTTCCTCCCTCTGGCCACGCCACAAAGCAAATTTATAGCGGACGCTCCCATAAACACTTACCACATGAGTCTGTCCCAGCCAGTTCGTGGCAGAGTCCTGGCAGACACTGGGCCCTGGAGGGCTGCCTGAGCGGAAAGGCCAATGCCATGGGCAGACTCAAACTCCAGAGGGGACTTGGAGAAAGAGCGGTCCTCCATGCAAGCCTGGCCACAGCTCTGCGCCTTCCTCAGCAGTTTTCTGAGTTTGCTTGTTGGGGCAGAGCCGGGGAGCCTGCACTGCCCAGGACGCACAGTGGGTTACGTAACTCCAGCAGCCAGGAACCCTATCACCTCATCTTATAAAACCACCCCAAACAGAAAAAGGCGCGCCCACAACACGACACCTCTCTAGGGTGGGGTGAATGGGGGAGCAGGGAGAGAAGGCTTTGTGATGGGCGGCTAGTTTTGCCTAAAATGTAGAGTAGAACAGAAAGCCACTGTTCTTCCCGGGACTCCCTGGGAAGTGAGGGTGGAGGCACCATGCCAGGCAGTGTCCCGGGGCTGTGCTTGGCAAAGCCCTCAGAATCTGCAAAGCGCTCTCAGGCGTATTCAAGGTCTCCCAGAGAATGCGTTTGCATTTTATGTCTTTGTTGCTCTGACCACTTGATAGGACTTTCATTTGGCAGCGAGGGACGGCAGAGGCTGAATGCCCGGCTCCTCGAATGTACCATGGTGCCTGAATTGGCACTGCGGTGTATGGGGCCACTGTCGGGTATCATGGGCATGAACTGTGGCTCTCAGTGGTCCCCTGGGACTGGCTACAGGCATCCCAACAAAAGACCTCGGGTTTCCACATCCTACGGGCGGGAAGCTCCCGAATCTCTCTGCCATTTCTTTGCCCTCAGCTGTCACGCTTTGAGAAAGTGAAACTGGTTGGACAGGCTGAAGTTCCCAGGATTTCACTGGTGGAGTCGGCATTGGAATCCCAGCTCTGGTGGTTGGAGTGTCCTGATCTCCATCTTTTCTCCTCCAAAGCACGGAGCAGGTGGTCCTCGATTGCCCTCCCATGCGCCCTGTACCAACTGTGCAGCCAAGTCCTTCCTGCTCCCGTCTCCCCGGTCAGCTTACCTCCCTGGGTATTAGAGAACATGGACTCCAGAGCACCTCCAGATGCCATTCCCCACTCAGGACTCATTCAGGCCTCAGACCTGGGCACCATTTCCTCTCACTTAGGCCCGAGACCCAGACATCCATCCCCAGCTCAGACCTGGGCACCTTTTCCTCTCACTTAGGCCTGAGACCCAGACATCCACCCCAACTCAGGGCTCAGACCTGGGCACCATTTCCTCTCACTTAGGCCCGAGACCCAGACATCCATCCCCAACTCAGGGCTCAGAGCGGGACACCGCTCCCCATTATGCTCACGACAGGAGGCCCACAAAGAAGTCCATGTCCCAGAGCGGAGAACATGAGAAGGAGATGGACCAAAGAGGCCAAGGGGATCCTATTTGAGGCCTTTGGAGACAAAGTAAGGACCCTCCAAAAACTTGATGGCGTTAAACACCACCCCCCCTTTTCTCTCAAGGGTTAGCTCTCACAGCAACCGGAGTAAGCTAGCTGGCTGGCCTGCAGGTCCCACTGGGATTCTCCCAAGGAGTTCCCAGCATGTCCCTGCACTGAGGAGAAAGACTGATCATGTCACATGGGTGTTTCTGGCGAGTGAGAGAGGAATTAGGGGCACGGGGGGGGGGGGACGGGACACGACGACGATGATGACGACAGGGACAGCACTGGTGCCACACCAGAAGGGACAGGGAGAGGAGTGCAGAGGCCCAGGACGGGGTGAAGCACACGCGCACACCTAGGAACCACAGCTGTCTGTGCCCTCAGGAGCCAGGCAACTCCTAACACACAACTGATAACCTAGAACAAAGAGAATCTACCGGAAGCCAGTGTGTACAAGCGAAGTGTCCTGGGACGTTATTTGAAAATGGGGGAGGGGAGCAAAAAGCAAAACTTGACAAACGAAAACCAGGGCGGCCTTCTCAGGAGACTGTGTCGCGTGCTGCCGTGTGCACAGCACCCCACACCATGCCTACCCTTCTCACGATTCCCTGGGGACAGAGCTTGAGTATAAAGTGCCCACACTACAGACATCCTCAGTGGGCGTGGGGCTACTTCTCCCTGCTCCTGGGACCCTGGAAAATAGTGAGACCCACTGCAGGAAATGAGTGAGTACCAAGGCACACACAGTGGTGGAGTTCTTCCTGTATCCAGCAATGGCGCTGCATGTGGCTTCCATTGCACCCATGCAAGTCTGGAGAAACAGAACCTGAGAGAGAAGAGTAAGGGACTGAACTACGCCCAGAACCCATGATGGGCTGTGTGTGCTGTTTGGGGCCCAGGCTACTGCCCTCAGCCTCTGTGACAATTCTGGGACATGGCAACCCAAGCCACAGAATGACATCCTGGCCAAGCAGCTTCTGAATGGAAGGTCCTTGACCTCAGGTTCCTGTGCACTGTGGTAACTGCGACCTCCCTGTGATGTTCACACTGTCACCTGGACAGCTCTGGATGTGTCTGCCATGGGGTGGGTTTCTCCACTGGGTTAACTCAGGTGGGAAATCAATGCTAAAAGAGGGCCGTTGTCCCATGGGCTGGGGTCCTGGACTGAATAAAAAGGAGAAAGTGATGGACTGAGCGCCAGCACTCATCTCTCTCCTTACCAACTGCGGACGCAAAATGACCACCAGTTCTGAGCTAAGCTTTCCCTACCGTTGTGGACCGCTCCCTCAAAGCTGTGAGCCGGAACAAGCCCTTTCTTCCCCAGGTGCTTTTGGTAGTTATTCTATTATAGCAACAAGGACTTGCTAATACATCCCAGACCCGCTCCTGGGGCTGCGTCCCTTGTCAGGCGTGATGACTGAAGCCCCCTCTCCCTCCCCAGCAGAAAAAAAGGCCATCGTACCAGTGATGGTGCAGGCATCCCGGTACCCTCTGTAGCTGGGAGCATCTTCCACAGCCTCGCTCACATAGTACTCTTCAGGGATGCCCGGGCTGCAGGCTAGGACTGCATGGCTGCAAGCCTCAGAGATGGGTGCGGAGCTGGCCGAGGTGTCGTCGTGCAGGGCTGTGGCGTCCAGCTTGGCAGGTTTCAAGGGGAGGTGCCCACTGCCATCCGGGGGAGCCCCCGCTGCCGTAGTCAGGGGCAGTCAGGCAGTTGGCCCCCGGGTGGTTCAGTGTACCAGTATGGTTAGCTCACGGAATCTGCGGAACAATCCAGAGAGAAGGGAACCATTACATGGGGTCTGTGAATACATCCAGACAAGATCTTTAAAGTCAAGGCAGATGTGGTTAGCACTACAGAAATGGTTCACCAGCTGACCAGGCCTCAGTCCAGACCAGCATGGATTCAACACTGAATTCATGGGCGGTATTAAAAAACAAACCGGGCCGGGCGGTGGTGGCGCACGCCTTTAATCCCAGCACTCGGAAGGCAGAGGCAGGCGGATCTCTGTGAGTTCGAGGCAGCCTGGCTACCATGAGTCCAGGAAAGGCGCAAAGCTACACAGAGAAACCCTGTCTCGGAAAAAAAAAAAAAAAAAAAAAAAAAACCGACCTCAGCTAGCAGGACGATGGCTGTCCTGAAAAGGAGATGCCGGGCCAGGTACTAAGTCATGGTGGGAAGAGCACTGAGTGTACATTCTGAGAAAGATGCACACTGATATGGTTGTCTTACATACGCTACATATGATATGATGATTCTTTAAACTCTTCTAAACACAACTGCACGAAGAACTCTAAGTCTGGCGGTCACCTTAAGCTACAGTGAGAAATGAGTGGACTCCTTTGAGAACCTGGTAAGTCCAGACCTTTTTTTAAAAAAACAAAAAATGCATGGGTTCCTGGTCATGAACAATGGGTTAAGGCCCTTGGAAAGATGACGCTGGGCCAATTCTCCAGGGCCCACTGCAGCAACGTCGCCTCATTCGGCAATTCAGACTACCGCTGGGATCGGACTAGGGTCAAAGCCAAGTGCAGGAAAGGGGCCAGGGTAGGACGCGGCTGCCCTCTCTGTTTCAAGAGCAACCCTGCATGGGCACCTCTCAGGGCAGTGCTGGCCCTGAGAAGTTACCCTTCCATTCAGTAAGGGTCCCTCACCTCCCCACCCACCTCTACACATATGACAGGTGTACATACATGCTCAAATACACACATGGCAAAAATGTCTAATGGGAGTGTGATGAATGAGGTCGACAAAACCTACGTTAGTGTCTGGAGAGATGGCTCGGGGATCAAGTGCCTGCTTGCCCTTCAAGGACCTGAGCTCAGATCCCCAGAACTCACGTAAAAGCCAGGCACAGCAGTCTGTGTGTGTAACCCCAGCATTTTTAGTGAGATGGAAGGGGGAAGAGGCTCACATGCCAGGCAGCCTAGTGTGCAGAGCAGAGAGCAACGAGCGAGGCGGGAGGCGGAGACGGACACCCAAGGCTGCCCTTTAACCTCCACCCCGTGCGTGCACACACACCTGCACAAGCACACATATACACAAAAGTTCAAAAGGGATAGATATGCAGCTTAAGAGTGTGTACTGCTCTCCCCAACACCCATGCTAGGCAGGTCGCAACCTCCTGTAACTCCAGCTCCAGGGGTCTGACATGGCCTCCACAGGTACTGCACGCACGCACGCACACGGTGCACACACGTAAACAGGATTTAAATGGACAGACAGTACAAACTGGGAAGAGACACTTGTGCACACAGTGAGGAGACAGAAGCAGGAGGGAGAAGCCTGGAAGTCGGGTGCTTCTGCAGGATGACGCGTGAGCCCCAACTGGACCATCACACCTGGTCAGCCATGCTCGGTGTTGGGATGGAATTCTCTGGGGGAGGCTAGTGCGGGTGCTGCCCTGGCTGTCCTGAGCAGGAGGTGGCTTCCCCTGGGCCAGCTGTGTCCTGACTCTGGGTCGGAACACGGAGCGTAGTCAGAGACCATCTAACAAGTGGCACACGTCTGCGTATGTTTTCACACAAGTGGGGAAAAGGCTGAGCACCCAGACTTGGAACCTTTGTTAACTTGAAGTGATCCACAAACAGGTTAAAAGGCACACTGGTGAGTTCCAGAAAAAACAAAACCAAGCCAAAAACAAACAAAACAAAGAAAAAAAAAACCATGATGGCAGAAACTAAAAGAAACAAAATACAGAAAAGTACACTGGCATTTCACAATTTTTTAAGAGTTTTATTTCATGCATATGAGTGTTTCGGTTGCACGTCTCTCTGCACCACATTTATGCCTGGTACCTGAGGAGGCCAGAGGAAGGCATCAGATCCTCTGGAATGGCCATGTGGGTGCTGAGAATCAAACCTGGGTCCTCTGGAAGAGCAGCCAGTGTTCTTAGTGAGCTTCCCTCATTCCCTCAATGACCTACGTGATCCCCCATCCTGTTTCTGGCTTGAATGATGTCCCAGCAGGAGGAGTGCTGAGGAGACCCAGGAATGGTGGGGAACCTCACTTAGAATAGTCAAGCTCAGTCAGGCAGTGCTGGCGCACGCCTTTAATCCCAACACTCGGGAGGCAGAGGCAGGTGGATCTCTGTGAGTTCGAGGCCAGCCTGATCTACAGAGTGAGTTCCAGGAGAGGCTCCAAAGCTACACAGAGAAACCCTGTCTCAGGGGGGAAAATTGTCAAGCTCCAGGTTCAATGAGAAATCTGTCTCCAAAAAAGTGGAAAGAAACTAGTTGGCATCTGACATCACCTTCTGGCCTCCACACGTACACACATGGAACATGTTCACACATGCGCACACGAAGTCTCTGCACCATCTGTGGAGACCAGCAGAGGAAGGAGCTAAGCCTCCAGGCTGCTGAGACGCAGGCTGAATCTCGGCAAATGCTGAGCCCAGCACCTTTCCCACACCTGAGACTGTGAAGCAGATGACAGCTGTGACCAAGGCAGATCGGCCCTGCGCTCAGCATATAGCAAGCTCATACGCCAGTCACCATCCTCCAATTACTCAGGCTGCCTAAGAGAAGTGAGCCTTGTATGTCCCTAAAGTCACAGCTCTCTGTGACAGCACACAGCCATACAGCTGTGCCGCTACCAGGGAGCATGGGGTGCTGGCCCCTGCGGAAGCCCTAACTGCCACCACCACGACCTCCCTGTGGCCAGCTCTTCTTAGCTGCATGTAGTTACCAACCCCACTCAGAGGTAAGGAAGAATGCGCAGAGATTCAGTACCTTTCTTAGGCCGCGGAGCCAGCAGGGGGCCAGTGTGAAGCGGGTGGCCCTCAGCTGAGCGCTGGTCTCCGTCCTCCCCTCACTCAGACAGGCTCAGGGGCAGCTCCTGAGGCTCTGGCCCAGCAAAGCCTGGCGCATACAGAGCCGGGGCTTTCTTCCAGAGAGAGGAGACAAGCAGGGCTTCAGAGAGGTCTGCCCGGGGGTGAAGACGCACAGTGTGGGCTGTGTGGTTGACTCAGCAGCCCGGGGGGTCCAGGGACGGTGGGGAGGGCGGGACCCTGTCAGCAGGGGTGAGAAGTTCTGCAACCTGGCCATCTTGTCAGCCAAGTGTGCCAGAAAGATGAGAATGCAGGTGGGGGCGGGCCAAGGGTGCACCCCAGGAGGAGGAGTGTGCCCCAGGAGGAGTGTACCCAGGAGGGGGGGGGGGGGGGGGGGGGGGGGGGGAGGGGGGGGGGGGGGGGGGGGGGGGGGGGGGGGGGGGGGGGGGGGGGGGGGGGGGGGGGGGGGGAGGAGTGTACCCCAGGAGGAGGAGTGTACCCCAGGGGAGGAGTGTACCCCAGGAGGAGGGGTGTACCCCAGGGGAGGAGTGTACCCCAGGGGAGGAGTGTACCCCAGGAGGAGGGGTGTACCCCAGGAGGAGGGGTGTACCCCAGGAGGAGGGGTGTACCCCAGGAGGAGGAGTGTACCCCAGGAGGAGGAGTGTACCCCAGGAGGAGGGGGTACCCAGGAGGAGGAGTGTACCCCAGGAGGAGGAGAGTGTACCCCAGGAGGAGGGGTGTACCCCAGGAGGAGGAGTGTACCCCAGGAGGAGGAGGAGTGTACCCCAGGAGGAGGAGTGTACCCCAGGGGAGGAGTGTACCCCAGGAGGAGGGGTGTACCCCAGGAGGAGGAGTGTACCCCAGGGGAGGAGTGTACCCCAGGAGGAGGGTGTACCCCAGGGGAGGGTGGGGGGGGGACCCAGGAGGAGGGGTGTACCCCAGGGGAGGGGAGGGGAGGTGTACCCCAGGGGGAGGGGTGTACCCCAGGAGGAGGAGTGTACCCCAGGAGGAGGAGTGTACCCCAGGGGGCTGAGGGTGCAATGGAATAAATGGCCCTGCCTTTTCCAGAATGTTACATGAAGCGTGACCTCTGAGAACCCTCCTCTGGTGACTGGCTGTGGAGGTCTGAATAGGAATGGCCCTCATAGACTCATGTGTTTGAAGGCTTGGCCCATAGGGAGTGGCACTATCAGGAGGTGTGGCCTTGTTGGAGGAAGTGTGTCACTGTGGGGGCGGGCTTTGAGGTCTCATGTGCTCAAGCTGCACCCAGTGTGGCACAGCTGACTTCCTGGTGCCTGAGGATCCAGATGTAGACCTCTCAGCTCCTTCTCCAGCACCGTGTCTGCCCGCACGTCACTATGCAGCTACGATGATAACAGACTAAACCCTAAACTGTCACCCAGCCTCCATTAGATGCTTTCCCTTAGAAGAGCTGCCATGGTCATGGTGTCTCTTCACAGCAGTAGAAGCCCTCAGACCCAGGCAGCATCTATTTCCTGTGTTCTGTGGTCTTAAGTGCATCCCCTCTTAACCTTCACTGGGGTCAAGTCTCCCCTGACTGGAGCCCTGGGTGTCTAGAGGTCTCTTCTGCAGTGTAGGGGGCATCACCTTACTTGCCAAGCAGCAGGCATAAACAGGAGGCAGTCCTGGAGAATGCCTTCAGGCAATCAGAAGCAGCCCAGCACACACTGAGCATATTTTCAACACCTGTTTCTATATTAGGAACAAGCTCCCAGGAAGGCCAGCCAGTCTGCAGGCTACGCTGGAGGGCCGGCATTCGAAGACCTGCTCACCACCAGCGCCAGCTCACCCACGAAGATGAGGCAGAATTGAGACAGGGGATAAGAAGGGGACACAGGAAGGGGGAAAGCCCCTCACCCTGGGAATCTAGGTCATCCTTCCTCCCGCCCGGGGCAGGAAACTTCAGCACAGCCTATGGATAAGGCCAAAATTTCCAGAAATAACAGATGTCCCCCTAAAGACACCTCAGACAGGGATGTTAAAATGAACAAGCTGAGGCCAGGCAGCGGTGGCGCACGCCTTTAATCCCAGCACTCAGGAAGCAGAAGAGCCAAGTGGATCTCTATAAATTCAAGTCCTGGTCTACAGAGTGAGATCCAGGACAGGCACGAAAACTACACAGAGAATACCTGTCTCGAAAAACCAAAAACAACAACAAATGAACAAGCTGTGCTGACTTGGGCCATGGTATGTTTGTGACCTGGAGCTTAACTGTGCTTGCATTCCTCTGTCACCCTTAAATCTAAACACTGTGCTCCCCCAAACTGCCTTCCAGTTTCATTTGCAGCCAGAGATTGTTTATGAGAAGGAAGTAAGCAGCTCATGGAGGCTTTACTTAATTCTCAAATGGCTTCATCTTTAAATCGCATTGTAAATTGAATCCTTTGAGTAATATAAACACACACACAAACACACCCAGAAACATATACATATAAACATACATGAACAGTTTCAGTGCCCCGGGAGTAAGTAACGCCACCTATGAAATAAGTCAGATCAGATCAAATTAATAAATCCAGGTTTAACCTGAGCACAGCAAAGCTCCTCCCGGGGGGTTCTTGGGAAGGCAGGGGAGAGGGCAGGAGAGCACACAGCATGTATGGCGGCCAGGTCTTAAGTAGCCTGTGGGCGTGGTCTTGAGCAGCCCCAGGGCGGTGCTGACTCTTGGCGGGCTTTCTAAGGGGCAGGGTCTGGGGAGAGAGGTGGGGCGTCCACTTAATCATCCCAGGCTCCTTGGGTATACAGTGCCAGCAGGGCTTCCACCTAAACACTACACACACATTCACACATATACACAAACACACACACAGACACACGACACACTCACACACACACATATGCACACACACATAACCACTGTAAAGATACCTAGGTATGGCTTTCTCGGGAAGCCCACACCGATGTTATTCACATATATGTATGTATGTCATATATAATCATTTCTATCTACAAAATCTTTTTCCTAAGGGCACCTCTCTGGTCTCTCTCTCTTCCATCTCATCTATCTTGTTTCCGTTTCCCCCTGAAACACATGCTCTCCCTTTTGCCTACTAACTTAAAAAATAAATCTCTGCTCACTCACTCGCTTCACTCTCACTCACCCTAAAGCTCCCTCCTGCTAGGAGCCAGAGCCCTGGTTTGCCTCAGCAGAGGTCCCTAAGGAAGGGGACTCTTCAGGCCAGCAGCAGCAGCAATGCTGGCTGTGTCTCCCTGCGGCACTAACTAGGGGACTGCCTCCTTCCCCACCCAGGGCAATCCTTTCTCTTGCCACTGGACAGTGACTGCTGCTGTCACCTGTTTTAGACGGTAGCAAGGCTGACTATTTTAAAGTGTAGGCAGCCCCGGCACGCCTGGAATTGGAAGATGAGCTACTGCCTGGAATGTGTGGCCTTGTTTAACGCTCCTGACCTACCAAGTGGCATTAGCAACAGGAGAATCTGGGCTCAGGGAGGCCAAATAACCTGCCAAGAAGTTGAGCCTTGCTTTGAATGGATCCAAGCATGATACTGCTCTGACCGAGTGGTGCTGTTCTTCCAGGAGAGTCAGGCACACCGTGTGCCCCCTAACAACCAACCATTCTGCTTCCTCTGCCCTGGATCTATGAAACAACACTCCTGCCAGAGCAGAATCAAAGGAGCTCCATGAAGACCCATGGGACCACACCTGTCCAGTCAGCTGGGAGGTGGGGCTCCAGCACATAATTGGTGGACAGCTGGTGGGCAGCCATTCGGGAGCTGGGGCCTCCCATAATTGCCCATGCTATCACTCTCTTACCTTCTGTGACCTTCCTGGCACTCCCCTGAGTCCAGTCTGGCTCCTTAAATAGCTGGACAAGTGGCTAGTGGAGCTGGCACCTCAACACTGAATGGCAGAACAGGAGCCACGGCAGGGTCACAGGTCTGCGCCAGGTGGGGTAAAGAGCATGATGGCCATGAAGGCACCCACGGACAGCACACTCACGCTACTCAGGACCACGATGGGCCACGGCCAAGCTACAGGCAGGGTGCTAATCGTCCTGTTCAGAAAATGATTTTAAGTCAGCTTTGGTAGAAGCATCCTCCTATGAGAGGGTGTGTGGAAAGGCTTGGCCAAGTCAGGGTTCTGTTCATAGTTCACCTTGCATTTGTGACCACCCACAAATGACAAAGATGTGAGGAACCCACATCAGACAACTCCCTCTGAAAGCCAAAGCAGATGGCAGGTGCCATGGCACAGGCCTGTAACCCCAGTCTTGAGAAGCTGAGGCAGGAGGATGAGCTGGGTCTAGCTTGTGTCACACACCAAGGAAAAGTCTATCTACAGAAGGGAGCCGGTGATCTAGCTTAGTAGGCGGAGGGCTTGCATACCACTGGTGGTGCCATCCATCCATCCCCCCACCACACACACGCACACACACACACACACACACACACACATGCACACACACACATACACACACATACACACATGCGCACACACACACATGCACACACACACATGCACGCACACGCGCACACACGCACACACACAAAGGCGGGGAGGGGAGAGACAGAGGAAGGGAGAAAAGAGGAGAAGAGAAGGTTGAAGCCTCACTGTGGGCACCAAGGCACAGAAACAGATGACAGACGGTGTCAATGACAGCTCCTGGGGCTTTTAGGACTGTGGTGAGAGCCCTGAGCCCCTCCAAAGAACAGAGTGAGACAGCTGAGGCCAAGTGAATACCGTTACAAGTTCTGCCAGAGGGACTTCAGGACAGCCTTGCACTTGGACAGCCAGCCAGCCATATACAGCAGTTATCTTGAGTGCCTGCCCCCTTCATATGTACACATATGAGTCTTAATCCATAGCTCAGGCTGGCTTGGAATTCATAATGCCCCTGCCTTGGCCTTCCAAATGCTGAGAGAACAGGCCTGTGCCACCACACTGGGCTTAATGCCATTTACTCCGTGTGCGTGTGTGTGTGTGTGTGTGTGTGTGCGTGTGTGTGTGTGTGTGTGTGTGTGTGTGTGTGTGTGTGCGTGCGTGTGTGTGTGTGTGTGTGTGTGTGTGTGTGTGTGTGTCTCGCTGTGCCGGAGCTTGCCATTGCTGCCAGACTGGCTGGCCTGCAGGGATCCATCTGTCTGCACTGGCCCTGCAGGCCACCTGCCACCAGGGCTGGCTCGCACATGAGCTCTGGGGACCTGACTCAGGGCCTCAGGACAGCCAGTGACACTTTACCTCCTGGCCTCCCCAGCACCTCGGTGCAGTTATTGCTATGTATTTCTTTTATCTTTTATTGAGACAGGGTTTCACTCTGTAGTTCAGAATGTCTAAGACCTTGCTCTGTAGACCAGGCTGGCCTCAAACTCACAGAGATCCACCTGCCTCTGCATCAGAGTACTGAGATTAAAGGCGTGCGCCGCCGCCACCTCCTGGCTGCAATTATTTTGAAATTATGCATGTGTGTGTGCATGAGCATGTGAGTGTATGTGTGTGGGTACACATGTGTGCATACACGTGGAGGTCACCCTGAGAAACACTAGGCACCTCCTTGATATGTATCTCATTATCCACTAGGCCAGCCCCCACCCTGGGACCTCCCTGTCTCCTCCTCCGAGGGTTGGGATTGTATCCCATGCCACCACAGCCAGCATTTCCACATGGTTTCTGGTGAGCCAACTCATGTCTGCACAGCTTGCACTTTGCTAACTGAGACACCTCCCCCACCCTCAGTGCCTTGCCTTCCTCTAGCTCTGGAGAGTCTACCGCCCCTGATAATAAAGCAATCAGCTTCACTTAAAGAAAGTTCCCATAACTCAAGCACAGTGAAGGAAATGACTGTGGCCTGGTTTGACCCCCAGCCCCAGCTCTCCTTTCTAAGCCTCCTGGAGCACAGGAACAATTTCCTCAACATGCACACATGCAGGCCTGCTAAGGAAGGACGGACAGCTCCATTGATCCATCAAGGTTTCATGAATGAGAACTGCTGTCACGTGACCAAACCCCCATGTCCAAAAATAATTCTGTGGCCGCTGAGAGGACAGAGAAGCCCAGCTCTGTGTCTGTCTCCTAGAACAAGGGAGAAAACGAGAACAGACCCAGAACAGCTCAGCCTTACGTAACAGCCCCATCTCTCTTTCAGCTGCAGCAGCAGATTTTTAAAGCACCATAAATAGCTCCCTCTCCTGCAGGAGGCCGTCCAGCCCCAGGGCCTGGGGCAGCCTGCCTCTCCTCTTTCTTCTGCAGTGGAACCTTCACAAGCCTTCCAGCACAGAGTAAGGCAAGCTCACCTGGCCCAGGACAGACACGTCACTGACAGACCCCTACAGGCTGGGCAGGATTCGAACCTTGGCTATGGACTTCAAGAGCCAGCAACCCCAGGCTGGCACAGGCAGCGGGAAAACACCGAGGGCCCCGCGGAGGGGCTTCTCCTGCACACCCGCCATAGGGTGACTCTGAAGGGTCAGCAGTGGCCCCTGGATATTTGATCCTGCCAATCAAGGGGCACAAGGCCAGCCTGGCAAGAGGGAAGCTGTAAGAGGCCCAGCACCGAGATAGTATGTCAGGCCCTACTGCAAGCCAGGCACAGAAAGCCACAATCTAAACCCTTCACATCCCAGGTCAGAGGAGGAGTCTCGAAGGCTAGCCAGAGCTGGGAGGAAGATGGCCTCACCCTCCCCCTTCCTGAAAAGTGCACGAGGAACACCTGAGACACCAGACTGGAAAGCTCTTGCTCTGAAAAGTTCTGCCTGAGAAGGGCCCAAGGACATCGGCTGGGAGTACTGCAGCCCACCTTGTAGGTATCATTGCCTGGAGGACAGAGAATCCCCGGAGAGGTGCAGGCCAAGGTCTATGAAAGGTGGCATCTGGGGAGGGGTCACACCTGCCCTCCTAGTACAGGCCTGAGTTAGTCATCAACCTCACCCAACCAGGAACAATGGCTGCTGAGCCTCAAATCCCGGGATGAAAGAATTACAGGAACTCCACAGGGGCATGAGATGAGGCGGGGAGAGGACCGGAGAAGCTCTGTCCATGACGCAGCCTTTAATGTACTCACAACTCTTAAAAAAAAAAAAAAAAAAAAAAAACCTCACGAGGGCCCACCAACAAAGAGGGCATACTGGAGCATGCATCATGTCATGGCTGGGTTCTGCCAGGTGGGGGCACTGCCAACCCTAAAATCACAGCAGCAGGAGGATGGCATGCCCACTCTTTTCCCAGTGACTGCTGGGGAAACAGACTGGAAGTCATTTGCCCACAAGAAAATGGACGGCAGAAGCCCAGGACGGCAGAAGGGCTCAGCCAGGACATGCTGGCAAGCGAAGACCTGGGTTTAGTCTCTTGAACCTACACAGTGGAAGAATAGAACAGATTCTTCTAAGTTGTCCTGAGTGTTCCATATGAGTGCTATACACACACACACACACACACACACACACACACACACACACGCACACACAAACTCACACACACATACAGGAAATAATTTTTTAATCTCTATTAAAAGCATGGCCTGTGCCGGGCGGTGGTGGTGCACGCCTTTAATCCCAGCACTCGGGAGGCAGAGCCAGGCGGATCTCTGTGAGTTCGAGGCCAGCCTGGGCTACCAAGTGAGCTCCAGGAAAGGTGCAAAGCTACACAGAGAAACTCTGTCTCGAAAAAAAAAAAAAAAAAAAAAAAAAAAAAAAAAAGCATGGCCTGTGGCATATCTAGGAAACATTGACAAAGTTCCCCATCTCCGCTTACTATGTACAGATTTGAATTTTTTAGAACATGCTGGGACAACAACATAAAGAATAGCCATGCATGGAAAACAGTTTTCTCAAGTGTGTACGGTGACTCAAGACAAGTGTGTTCAAATTATGATCTTTTCACACACACACACACACACAAAAGTTAAAATTACACACTGTAGGGGCTGGAGAGATGGCTCAGAGGTTAAGAGCACCGCCTGCTCTTCCAGAGGTCCTGAGTTCAATTCCCAGCAACCACATGGTGGCTCATAACCATCTGTAATGAGATCTGACACCCTCTTCTGTATACATAATAAAAATCTTAAAAAAAAAAAAAAGAAAGTACACACTGTAGTGGTATTTGCTTGGCCTATGACCTTGGGCTATAGGGCCTGGAGGAGGCGCTTGTAGTGACCTCTTAAAAGGAGAAGGAGAGGGTCACATGCCCCTTCTCCCTGCTCCTGCCTTCAAGGTGGATTCACTCCCAGTCAGATCAGAGGACAACTTCAGCTGTCTACTCCGTTCTATATTCATGAGTGTGTTTCCTCAATTTACCTTAATAAATTTCCCTAACACTTCTTAAACAGACTCCCGTGGATTACCACTTTAGTACACAATATAAAACTTGGTTAAGGTAAATTCAGTGATAGAAAACTATGCAGGCTGGCAAGAGGGCCCCGTGAGCACAGGTGCAGGCTGCCGAGCCTGGTGGCTCAGCAGTGGAGAGCATGGCTGCTCTTACAGAGGACCCAAGCTCCATTCCCAGCACCCACACGGTGGCCCACAACCATCTGTAACTCCGGTCCCAGGGGATCTGATGTCCCACTCTGGTCTCCAAGGTCACCAGATGCACACATGATACACAGACATACATGTAAACAAAACACTCATATACATAAAATAAATAAATCTCTCAGATTTGAAAAGTAATTCCATAGCTAGTTGTTTTCTAAGAAAGACAGAACCCTGTGCCAAGACCTAACTTTCTCTTGGCATGTAAGCCCACTTAAGACAGAAAAACACAGTACCTACTGCAGATTTCAATGAAATAAGGCACAGTCCGTGACTCAACTTGTCCCTCTCACCCATGTGCCATTTAGGTCACCAAGCAAAGATGCAGAGCATGGCCGGGTGTGAAAACGCAGCTCACAACCTAGCACAGGGTGCCACAGCACAGGGCGCCCCAGCACAGGACGCTCCAGCACAGGACACCCCAGCACAGGACACCCCAGCACAGGACACCCCAGCACAGGGCACCCCAGCACAGGACACCCCAGCACAGGACGGCCCAGCACAGGACACCCCAGCACAGGACGCCCCAGCACAGGACGCCCCAGCAAGGGCACCCCAGCACAGGGCACCCCAGCACAGGGCACCCCAGCACAGGACACCACAGCACAGGGCGCCCCAGCACAGGACACCCCAGCACAGGACACCCCAGCACAGGACGCCCCAGCACAGGACACCCCAGCACAGGACACCCCAGCAAGGGCGCCCCAGCACAGGGCACCCCAGCACAGGGCACCCCAGCACAGGGCGCCCCAGCACAGGGCGCCCCAGCACAGGACAGCCCAGCACAGGACGCCCCAGCACAGGGCGCCCCAGCACAGGACGCCCCAGCACAGGGCGCCCCAGCACAGGACGCCCCAGCACAGGACACCCCAGCACAGGGCACCGCAGCACAGGACGCCCCAGCACAGGGCACCCCAGCACAGGACACCCCAGCACAGGGCGCCCCAGCACAGGGCGCCCCCGTGTCTAAGTTAGAAGGAGATGACAAGCTTCTCCATGGGGACCTGTCATGTCAGTGTGGCTCTCAATCTCACCTGAGAAGCTTCTATTTGCAGCAGACAGTGGTTAACCTGGCGAGACATAGCTACCCAGAGAATAAGAGAGCTTGGCGTGCTCAGCCCAAAGAGAACACATAGTGTGTGCGCGCACACACACACACACACACACACACACACACACACACACACACCGAGGTTCAGGGATCTCTGCAGCAGAGGGGCTGGAAGCATGCAATGGCCAAAGGCAGTGATGACTGCAAGTGAATGAATACCTGGTTATAGCAGGCAGGTGTGCATGAACTCACAGCGGCTGCAACAGCATGCACAACACTTGTGCATGTCAAGCCAGACAACACCCCAGCATGGAGAGGGGAGCTGGGCCCAGAATCCCACCCCTAGCCATGGAGCTACTGGCCACTGTTAGCTGCTGGAAGGAGAAGTTCTCTCTCGAGCAGCCCCGGGTACATGCAGTGAGAGACCACACGTCTCAGTTGGTTGGGCAGGAGAAAGGAATCTTGAAGGTTTAAAAAGAACACAAAGTTGGTGGGGTGGGCTAGGAAGGGGCGATGGATCTGGAAAGAGGTGGGGGAGGGGTGAATAAGACCACAGAGGGAGCCGGGCGGTAGTGGTGCACGCCTTTAATCCCAGCACTCAGGAGGCAGAGGCAGGCGGATCTCTGTGAGTTCGAGGCCAGCCTGGGATACCAAGTGAGTTTCAGGAAAGGCGCAAAGCTACACAGAGAAACCCTGTCTCGGAAAAAAAAAAAAAAAAGATCACAGAGGTTGCATGACATCTCAAAGAACTTCTAGTAAGTAAGACCTAGAACGGCACAGCTCATGTGTCTGCCCAGCAGAATTGCATCACCGCCACCCCCACCCACAGAGCCCCACCCAGCAGCCCTCCGTGACCCCTCCTTATTAGGTCCTTGGTCAGCTTCCAGCACCACAATCTGGCCCTCACCTCTCAGGGCTGAGTCACCTTACACATCTACCCCACCCACACCTTTCCAACAGCCTGGATGTGAGCGAGGCTCCTCACCACATGCACAAGACCACACATGCATTTCCTAAGGCGCCTCCACTCACTACTGAGCACTATGACACCCCAGGAAAACCTAGGAACCCTACAACCTTAGCTCCTCCCAAGAGAGTGAAGGGCAATAATGGTATAAAACAGTAGGGGATGCTACAAGGAATAAATGAGGTAAGTATACAGTAGGTGTTCCATAAATGACAGCTCTGTGGTTACCCCACAAAGGAGAGGCTAGCCTGAGGGAAAAACAGATCACAGTATTTCAATAGGTATTTTCCTACAATTAGGGAATACATAGACTTCAGAGCTCTGCACTAGATGGCTAAGAGTGGGTTTTTAAAGACTCACTTCTGCCTGTTTAGGTCACCATTGGGCCCTCAGTGCCTGGAACACAGTAAAACTCAATGTGCTGGGACATTCAATGATTCACCCTTTATGCCTGCCCCTACTAAAGAAAAGCCACCCAGCCTCCCCGTCCTTACCACGGTGTGACAGGTCAATTATAATCCCAGCAATCAACGGTGCACACACTGTCACCATGTCATCGGTCACAGCAGGAAATGTCTGAGGGGCTTCCTGAGTGACAGGCTTGAATGACATGAGGCAAGAGCCATCAGTCAACTCCTGACATGAATCCACACAACTTAGGGCTTGAAAACAGGGGAGGGAGGGAGGGCTTCCCACACAGGTACCCAAAAGGACCGTGAGTTTGTTTTAAAACTCATATTCCATTTGCATGTTGGTCCTCAACGTGCCTGAACTACAGTGAAATCCCAGCCTGGTGTTTTCCAAAACAGACTTCGCAGCCATGGAAACACAAGTTGCCCTCCGTTATGACTTCAGTGTCGGATACAGTGAGAGGGAGCAACCCAGCGTGACTACACCACCTACCCACAGAGAGCATATACTTCCAGTAAAGCATGCCTCACCATTCAGCACACAGACCCGTTACCTCACTGATTTTATAGGCAAAGCACCGCACAAAGATTCCCTGTGAGTGCTTCCTGCATGGGTACCCTGCAGGGAGGGGGAGTCATCCTCCCGATCTATTGGCTCTAAATGGACCCCAGGGGAGCCAGCGGGTCTTCCAAGGACCAAAGGAACGGATTCTGGACTTGATCCAATCTGATGGCAAAGGAGGAAGGTTCTCAAGGACTCCCATCAAAGGTGCCTGGGAGGAATGTGAGCCAGGAGCTTAGGGTTTTACAGCCACTTTCAGCACATAATCTAAAGCAGACCTCGGGACAACTCCGAAGTGGTGGATACCAGGGAATGCTCGGCAGAAGCCCAGAGCGTCTGCACAGAAACACCCAGGAAACAGAGGCCATGGCCAGAGCTTCCAGGAGCTAAGGAGGAACAGCGCGCTCGGGCTCAGCCTCTGTCCCCAGGAGAAGGCGCCAGCTAGCCTTTCCCACTGAAAGAAGCAGCTGCAAACAGGGAAGAGGTGGAAACAGCGTGGACCGCACAGCGAACATGCCCAGCACTGGAAAAACTGGACTCAGTGGCTCACACCAGCACTAGGGAGGTGGGGGGCAGGAAGATCAGGAGTTCAAGGTCACCCTCAGCTAAAGCGTGAGCACCTGGGCCACATGAGACCATGTCTCAGAAACTAAAACTAAACAAATAAATAAAAAGTAAAGAAGGAGAAGAAGCAAGGGTGACTTCCCACAGATTCAGTCACGGGCCTGGAGATGCGGAAAGAGAACGGACGGCTAGATCTGTGGCAAAGGCCCTGTTGCTGCAAATCCCTAAATCTGCATCCTTACATTCATGAACAATAGCCAGGTAGAAGATTGGAAAGAAAACAAAATTCCACACATTATGGCCTAAGCAAGACCTCAGAAGCAGAATGAGATATGATAAAATAAAAGAAAATATTCTTAGGGATTGGGGATTTAGCTCAGTGGTAGAGCACTTGCCTAGCAAGCACAAGGCCCTGGGTTCGGTCCTCAGCTCCAAAGAAACAAAAAAACAAAAAAAGAAAAAAGAAAATATTCTTAACCTCAGCCCACACTATTCGCTATGTCATAGATTAAAAGAGGACAATACTGAAAACCATTGAAGATCCTTTTCAAAGAACCTGTTTAAGGGCTGGAGAGATGGCCCAGAGGTTAAGAGCACTTACTGCTCTAGCAGAGGGCCCAGGTTCGATTCCCAGCACCCACAGGGCAATTCATAGACATGTGTAATTCCAGTTCCAGGAGATCTGAGGCCCTCTTCTGGCCTCCGTGGGTACTGCACACTATGGTATACCCACATACAGCAGCCAAAACATTCCCACACATAAAATAAATAAATCTAAAAATCCTCTGCTGGGGACTTTGTCCTATTTTCCCCTCTGATCATTTCAACTGATTATGCAAAAGTCCCTGGGATCTGTTGCCAAGTTCATAATGAAGGTATGAAAAGATGACCCCTGGGGCCCGAGAGAGGGTTCAGCACGCAAGGATACTCGCTGCCTGAGGACCTGAGTGTGATCCCCAGGAGCCACACGGCGGAAGGAGAGAACTGACTCCTGCAAACTGTCCTCTGTGCAAGAAAAATAAAAACGCTAGCATGTAAGCAACAAAGAACTAACAACTGGGCGGCGTCGGGGCCGAGGAACCGAGAGGGTGTGAAGTCACCTCTGGGGACCTTCTGCTACACTTTGGACTTTGGACCACATTAATGTTTTATATAATCTCAAAATTAAAATGTCACCCTGAAACCATAAACAGCAGGAGACCAACTTAATCATCAAAGTAGTGATGATTACCAGCCCAGACTCTTGTACACCTGATATCATGTGAACCCTCACTAGGAGGGTTTTTACAGGAAATAAGCTTCGAAGAATAATCCTGAGCTCGGTAGAGGCAAAGAGCCAATGCTGAACTCATGGGTACACTCTGTGAATATACTTACCGTTCATATAGCACCCACATATGCACACTACCTAAATGTACATATTATACATACATTTACAAGCTGGGGTGTATATACAATATAAATGTATTCTTTATAAACAGTCAGATTTTTCTTTTTTCTATTTTTTTCAGCAAAGGGCATTAATTGGAGGGAGGGGCAGGAGGTGTGTTGTGGGCAGGAGTAAGCAAATACCTAAAAAATGAAGAAGCTGGGTGTGGTGGTGCACGCCTTTAATCCCAGCACTCGGGAGGCAGAGCCAGGCGGATCTCTGTGAATTCAAGGACATCCTGGTCTACAAAGTGAGTTCCAGAACAGTCTGGGCTGTTACACAGAGAAACCCTGTCTCAAAAAACAAAACAAAAATAAACAAATAAATAAAATTAAAAAAAAATTTAAAATGCAGATGGTTTCTGACACCAGGGAGAGGCAGCACGTTGATCCCAGCAGGCTGGCCACCTCTTAAAGGCACAATTCCTACTTTATAATCCACCCCAAGGTGCCAGGGCCTCTAATCCACTGTTAAAAAGACCTCGGCCTTTACCAGGTAGGCAAATACCCACATGGAAATGCTGGAAATGCCAGAGACAAAACCCACAGAGAGATGCTCAGTGAGTTACAGGAAAGCTTGGGCTCTGACATGAAAAGCCCAGGGGTCAGAAATGCTCAGAGCACACAGGGCTGTGGGAAGACGCAGCCTTTAAGATCTCCTCTGTCACCTCCGCATCTCCAACCAGAATCAAATACAGAAACACACAGGCACTTAACCCTGAGACACACCTTAGTGCTATCCTAGTGCATCTTAGACCATTGTCAGAAAAGCCTTTCATTCCCAGGAAGTCTAATGCGAACACTGCAGCTTTGCTTTTTTAGGAAGTGTCCCCACGCTGCCGGAGCGTTTGCCAGATCCTGTTTCCTGGGATGAGCTCATCATCAGGCAATGCTCCTCTGTGCCTATGGGTCTGGAATCAGAACTCAGCTCTTCAGACTCCAGTTAGGAACATTCTAGAGCCCTCACCTGGGCAACCCAGCAAGTCCAAACATCTGCTTCATGAGCTTGTCTGTGAGAAGATCCACATTTTTGCCACCTAACACTCCCTGCCCCTCCAGAGGGCGCATTGGACCTTCCTGAGGCCCTGGGACCCCAAAACTTGGCTGCTAAAAACAGTGGTTTGCTGCTTCCCAAAGCCCTTTGGGAGGCAGACGCTCAGGTGGGCAGCAGGTCTGGTCAGCCACTGACAGGCACAGCAGTGGGCATGGACGTGTCCCCGTAAGCTTTAGGAACAACAGAGGGTGGCACAGATCTGGGCCAAGGGTCAATTTGCTGAGCCCTGGTCACTGGAGAACCCTGCCTCAAGTATGACTTCGCTACTCACCACCAGTGTGGCCTTGGTTGATTGGATGAGTTTCTTAATTATAAAATGTATCTTCCAGCTCTAAAAACCAGGGAAGTTGGGCATGGTGGTACACACCTGGAGTCCAGCACCTGGGGTGCTGAGGCAGGAGGATCTGAGTTTGAGGCCAGCCTGGCCGACACTGTGAGACCCTGTCTCCACACTCACTCTGTCAATCGAGGAACAACGTCAGCCATCTCCCAAGGTGGTTACAAGTGTTGCGAGTCCAGAGGTGAAAGTGCATTGCACACCCCTTGTAGCACACCCCTATCTCCAGCTGCAGAGTTTGAAAGACACATGTCTGGGACAAGGTGCGAGGGACAAGGGACTTCCAGGCACAGCGTTCCCGTAAAGCAAACCCTTCATTAAGAAAAATGACATTTTGCAACAGACTGGGCAGTATTTGTTAAAGACCTGGAATTGGACTGTACTTTCTCAACTGCAAAATACCTTATTTAAAGCTGCATGGTGTTGTATTTTAAAAATGGCAGGAAGGAGTCACACCATACAACAGGGCCCATGTAGGAGGTTTATTGAGGGTAAAGGGGGAGAGAAGGGGGCAGGGACTGGTCCCTGGGGACAAGGAAGGGAAAAAGAAGATGGGAGGTGGGTAAGGACCGTCTTTTATAAGGAAACATAGCAAATAAGTACAGGAAGTGCTCTTAGTGGCTGCAGCTGAGGTCTATCCTGTCCGGACCCTAAGGGCAGCCAGCACAGATGCCTAAATGATAACACATGGACAACATGGACACAACCCATGTTTCATAACTAACTAGGGTATATGGTTGGTGACACCATCGTAAACAAGCCTGAGAGGGCCATTCCTCAAAGGTCAAGTGTCCTCTGAGGTACAGCAGTGTCACACAATATACGTGAACAAAGAACCATGCCAAATATACAACTAGACTTTTGTTGTTGTTCTAACGGGTGAGCAGAAACTTTATTTTCCTTCAAGTTGACTCTGGTAGAAAAAAAAAATTGTGGCGTGTGTGTGTGTGTGTGTGTGTGTGTGTGTTCCTGTGAATGCATGGTGTGGGTGTACATGTGGAGGCCAGAGGTTGACATCAGATGCTTTTTTCCATGCTCTCCACCTTGTTTTTTGAGACAAGGTCTCTCTCTGGGGTCTGGGCTTACTGATTAGGCCAGACTGGCTGGCCAGCAGCTCCAGGGATCCACAGGTCTCCACCCACCCACCCCCGACTCCACCCCCCGGTGCTGGGATTATGAGTGTGTGTCATTGTGCCTGGCCTTTCATGTGGGTGCTGGGAAAGGACCCAAGTGCTCATATTTGAGCAGCAAGCACTTCATAGACTGAGCCACCTTACCTCAAAATATTAAGTCAATCTATCCTCAGCCAATGGAGTCCAAAGCCGGGAGCACAGCACTGGTGTCTCTGTCACGCCAGTAGTGAACAAGAGAGCAGGAGACTTCCGTAAGAATGAACGACAGCATTTTCTCCTGACTCCAGAAAGTCTTTCTACCAGGTAGACAGACATCCCAACAGCTGGGTGCCGCAGGGTGACTGCCACACCCATGAGCAGGGACCCTCTCCTGACTTCTGCAGGCCCAGCCAGGAGCAGCTATCTCACACGTTAACACAGAGAGCTGCATTCGGGAAGGATGGAGTCACAGAGCCCTGCAAGGGTGGGAGTTCCCTCATCATTTGGATGAAAATAAGCCCTTTCCGGAGTGATTGAACCATTTCCAAGAGAAAACATTACTGGGAAAATCAACAAACCGGCAGGGAGATAGAAACTGGGAACTGAGGATGGGAGGGTAGATAGGATAAAGTGTTGGATGGATGGATGGATGGATGGATGGATGGATGGATGGATGGATGGATGGATGGATGGATGGGTGGGTGGGAGGGTGGGTGGATGGATGGATGGATGGATGGGTGGATGGATGGATGATGGATGGATGGGTGGGTGGGTGGGTGGATGGATGGATGGATGGATGGGTGGATGGATGGATGGGTGGATGGGTGGATGGGTGGGTGGGTGGGTGGGTGGGTGGTGGATGGATGGATGGATGGATGGATGGGTGGATGGGTGAATGGGTGGATGGATTGGAAGACAGATGAATGGATGAGTGGGTGGGTGGATGGGGTGGGTATCTTAGTTAGGGTTATTGTTGCTGTAATGAAACACCATGACCAAAGCAACTTGGGGAGGAAAGGATTTATTTGGCTTATACTTGCACATCACTGTTCATCAATGAAGGAAGTCAGGACAAAAACTCATGCCCAGAAGGAACCTGGAGGCAGGAGCTGATGCAGAAGCCACAGATTATATGGCATAGAGGAACACTGCTTACTGGCTTGCTCCCCATGGCTTACTCAGCCTGCTTTCTTACAGAACCCAGGACCACCAGTCCAGGGGTGGTTTCACCCACAGTGGGCTGGGCCTTTCCCCATCAGTCACTAATCAAGAAAATGCCCTACGGTCTTGCCTGTAGCCGATCTTATGGAGGCATTTTCTCAGTTGAGGTTCCCTCCTCTCAGAGGACTCCAGCTTGTGTCAAGCTGACATAAAACTACCCAGCACAGTGGGTAAGTGAATGGTAATGAGATGGATGAATGGGTGGGGATGGGGTGGGGGAGAGCAGAAAAGATAGATCAGCCGGTTGCACCTGATTCAAAAATTAACGAACTGGCATTTTTGTTGATCTTCTGGTTCACAAAGTAGATGGAAAACAAGTGAGATGACTTAGCACAAACCAGCAAAGGCACACATTCCTCCCTTCCCTTGTCCTCACGCTGGGGCAGAGTGGAATTCTTACGCGATAGCGGAGGTCTATATTAAGCATCTCAGGCCAATCGTCCACTAAATAAAGTTCAAGTGGCGCTGGGTTCACATGACCCCGAGCTCTCCAGACAGCCAACTGTCCTTGGGTCTCCCGCTAGGACTGCGGCTCCGATTCCTGCCTGATTCCTCCCAGCTCCAATTCACGCTGCACCCAGGTGAGCGTGATGCCTTCAAAAGGGCTGCCGGAGGCCAGTGTGCACGTGCAGGGGGAACCCTGATCACTCTCACAAATGAGATCAATGGTCACACTAGATGCTAACATTAGGAGAGGCTGGGTCAAGGGTCCATGGGAACTGCCTGTACTTTCTCAGAGAATTTTCTATTAAACTGAAATTATACCATAATAAAGAGTTTAATAAATCTAATAAACTCCAGGTCGGCCTCCAAGCCTGAAGTGACCATTCCAGTTTTCACGGAGTCCACCCACTAAGTCCGGAAATCCACTGAGATCAGAGTATTCAGCCCTGAAATGAAGCTGATGAGGTCATCCTCAAAGGACTGACAAGCAGATGTGACACTGGTTTGGCCATGTTCACACTGTGATGAGTTTCCAGAGGGCTGGAGAGGCGGCTCCACGGTTACCAGAGTTCACTACTTTCACCAAGGACCCGAGTTCAGATCCCAGTATCCACATCAGACAGCTCACACCCGCCTGTAACTCCAGCTCCAGTGGATTTGATGCCCTCCTCTGAGGGCACTGCACTCACGTGTGCATATGTGTGCACAGACATACATAAAAATAACTAAATCTTAAAGAACTCCTGGTCAGCCAGGCAGTGGTATTGCACACCTTTAATCCCAGCACTCAGGAGGCAGAGGCAGGTGGATCTCTGTGAATTTGAGGCCAGCCTGGTCTACAGAGTGAGTTCCAGGACAGCCAGAGCTGTAACAAAGAGAAGCCTGTCCTGAAAAAAAAAAAAAAAAAAAGCAACTCCAGGTCTTCTCGGATCTCAACAGGCACATCTTGAACCTGGACTAACCCTGTTTAACCAGCACACCCTTCCCCTCCATAGGATCCACTTCCCTTCTTTGCCTTTCTCCGCAGACGTTAAAACCTCCAGCACACAGCCATTCACTCAGCAAACACAGCACCCCGCAGGGTGGTTCTGTTCTCTGCCAATGGGGTTTCTTCAAAAGCCTCTATGGGCATCTTTCTTATTGACTTGCTTTCTTGGGATGGTTAAGAACAGAATCCTGTTGGTTCATCAGGGGATAGGGACAGGCTGGCTGTCAACTCACTGTGTAGCCTCCACCTCCTGCACACCACACCACCTAGAACAGAGTACTTTCAAGAAAGATATTCCTTATAAATGTGTGTGTGTGTGTGTGTGTGTGATGTCCACATTATCTCTCCTCCCAAATCCATGGCATGGGCGTAGGGGGCCATCACCACTCTAGTTCCACAGAGGAGGGAGGTGGCAATCCATGTTGACACTGGAGTAAGAACCCGTCACTCAGCACCCTGCCCACCAGGTTCCTACCATCATAGAGAGGGAAACCCTGCAATCACTCACAACTCTTTCCAAGAGAACACCAAGCTTTCTGAGGTGGGTGACTGCCAGTGAGTTGTCGCGTCCCCATCCCACCCAGATGGTTTTCTGGAAGCCTGAGGTCCCTACTGATGCAAACAGGCAGGAACAGGCTGCTGCTCCACGATTTTACTCGAATCTATGAAGACCGCCCACCAGAAATCGTCAAGACGAATTGTGTCTTTTTGGAACAGTTGACGCATCCTTATCATGTGGGAAGGGAATCACAACCATCAGACATACAGAAAGGCAGACTCTTCCCCAGACACGCAGAAGGGAGGACAATACAAAAGACCCAACAGGGAGGGGCCAGCAAGATGCCAGTCAAGTCATTTGCCACCGAGGCCGTCTCCAGGGGTTCAGTCTCGCGGACCCCCCCCCCCCCCGCGGTGGGAGGAGAGTAACTCCACAAGGTCCCTCTGACTCCACACTTGCACCGCAGCACACATGCAACCACACACATTCATAACATACAAACATATAAGTACATGTAATTTTTTTTAAAAATAAGCAAGGTCATACCCAGGAGTCTCTTGCCTCAGTATCTGCCCTGTTCTCAGGCACCATAATAAAGACAAACTTGGGGACTCAGAGACGGCTCAGGGATTAAGAGCACTTGCTTCTCTTACAGAGGACCCGAGTTTGATTCTCAGAACCCACACAGCTGCTCACACTGCCTGTAGCTCCAGTTCCAGAGGATCTGATGCCCTCTTCTGACTTCTATCGGCACTACATGCACATGCCGGGCTTTCTCTCTGTCTCTGTCTCTGTCTCTGTCTCTCTCTCTCTCTCACACACACCCACACACACACAAATAAATATTTAAAAACAAAAGACAAGGTGGTACGATGAGCTACACCCCCACTCCCTCTCACAGAGTCAGGGGACAAGCGCATGGCCTACACTTTCAAGATGAAGACAGAGACCCAAAAGCTGGACACTGACCCAATTCTCCAACCAAATGCCCACTGTGGTAGACACAAGCCAAGCCAGAGAGAGCAAAGGTGGCCTCACAACCAAAATGGGGCAAAGGGAGGCTCCAGGGAGGCTGGAGTGGGGGGGGTAGGTGAAGCTGGACCTCAGCCTTAAAAGGAAATTCATAGAACACCATGTTCTGTTTTATTGGCATGTAAAATGAACCTTTCTTTTGGCTGGTTTTATTCTGGGTTTATTTGCATACTTAAGAACACAAACCACCTAGCTGTGGGTGAGGTGGCTTGTCACTCAGTGAAGCGTCAAGGTTACAGGTTACTTTATGGAGTGAAGACACATGGTCTGCCCAAGATGGAGCCAGCCCGAGTCCAGGTTCACCCCTCCCTTCCCACTGGGCTGCAAACAGCAGTCAGTGTTCACCTTGCAGCAGGTTCTTCCTGGGTCACAGTGGGAAGGAGGCAGATACAACATCACCACCCACAGACCTGCGAGAGAATCTCCACACATCTCCTTCCACCTGGGGTGGAGGGCTTCCTCAACACACCTGGCCTCATCACCATGGCCTAAGCCACAGCATGGCACAGGTGTGGCTGGCCTGGGCTAAGCACGTTCTTCAACCTGCACTCTAGCAAGCTGCAAAGAAGCCAAAGGGTGGAACAAAGTCCCCCTCCAGAGGGGAAGGAGAGCGTGTGGCAGGAGACAGATGCCAGCAGACAGTCGGTCTGGGACACTGCCACTCACGCAGTCACTCCGGAAGCACCGCCGTCCTCCGTCATCTCTGTGACAAACACGTCTAGTTACATTTACAAAGGAATATGTGATTTCTCTTGAGATCCCAGGTAGCACTGGGAACCCCAGTGTTCTCACCGCCAGGGACAGTGAGTTAGTGTGCTCTTGATTACTACGCGATGGCATGCCTCGCTGTCCTATTTCCATCCACAGGAGTGTGGCTTGCCAGGTGCAGCAGGACCTGGCCGGGCCCAGTGGACGGAAGGTGCCCTTCAGCAGACCCAGAGGTCTATTAATAGCAGCAGTGTGGGACTCAGGTTACGGATTGGTTCAAATCCACAAGAAACTGACTCCTACAACAGAGGCAATTTCAGTACTTAACTCTGGCCTCATACACGACTTTTATTTTTAAAATGCTGGTATTATAAATGGAAAGGCTGTGGTTAAAAGGATTAAAAGGGATATGGCTCCATCCAGGATGGCAACTGGGCAGGGGTGTGGGGGTTTGGGGTGCGGAGGTGTGGGGGTGTGGGGTGCGGGGGTGTGGGGTGTGGAGCAAGGGCTGTGATTTTTTTTTTTTTTTTTTTTTTGAGACAGGGTTTCTCTGTGTAGCTCTGGCTGTCCTAGAACTCGCTCTGTAGACCAGGCTGGTCTCAAACTCACATAGATCTGATTGTCTCTGCTGGGACTAAAGGCGTACACCATCACTGCCTGACCAGGGCTGTGAATCTAAGGGCTAGAAATGTGACTTAAGGACTGAGTGCCTGCCTAACATATGAGAGACCCTGGGTCACATCCCTAGTACCTCAAAAAACAAAAAACAAAAAAAAACCTCGAATGTGAATTTCAACTATTCAATATGATACCCTAACACAGCATACACTAGCTTAAGATATAATAAATAAATAAATAAATAAATAAATAAGTTTTTTAAAAAAGCCAAACCATATTGTGGGGATGGAGAACACCCATGTTTAAAAAAAAAGGGGGGGTGTGGTGGTGGCACATACTTGGCAGTCCTGAGGGGAAGAAGTGGAGATGGGAGGATTCCTGAGGCTCAGTGCTCAGTCAGCCTGGCCCACTTGGTGAGTTCTAGGCCAGTGAGATCTACAGAGTTCATTCCAGGACAGCCAGAGCTACACAGAGAAATCCTGTCTCAAATAAATAAATAAACAAAACCAAAATAAAAACAAAATAAACTAATAAAGTAAGCAAACGTTGTAATTTCTAATAGTCTCCCGGGTGATATAATCTGGTATCAACTAATTCTTATTCAGTACAATATAAAGTCAGTAAGAGGGGGAAAGACTGCAATGTGTTCACATTTAAGAATCTAAAGAAAAGAATATGTTGACAGCCACTTATCCAAATTCCAAAGTCTTAAGAAAGATGCTCAAAGCCCATAGGGTAAGTGCTCTCCTGCATTCCCAGCCCTGGAGAGGCTGGCTCAGGAGCATCCAGGTAAAAAGGGGGAAAGGGACTGGGGAGGGGGAAAAGGAGAAGTCCGTCCTTCTGTACAAGAAGAAAGTTCTCCGTGTCTCCAGTTCTGGGCACACCCCACTGATGTATTGTTAACAAGTGTCCAGAGATATTCCCGGTGAGAATTCATCTCAAACCTGGGGACGATGCACCTCTGGCTGACCTGACTGTATCTGTGCAAATAAACAAAATGACCCACTATTTCCTCTTTCCATAATACATAAAATTCCTGTCACACATAAAACGGTCCCAACATGTTCAACTACACCAAAAAGAAGTACTGCGGTAATAAAGAGCAGAAAGTCATTGAGTTATTTTACAAACAGTAACTGAGAAGGCTGGAGAGCGGTTACCCTGGGCCCGTGTAAAAGCCAGGCATGGTGGCAGCTGGAGAGTCTGGATGGCGGGTCCCCCTGGCTCAGTGGTCAGTCAGTCCAGCCTACTTATGAGCTCCTGACCAATGAGAGATCTGAGAGGGACTGAGGAACAGCAGCCGAGGCTGAGATGGGTCTCTACAGACAGGTGCACACACGGATTAGTAGCCAAGTTTCCCATGGAACATTTCTTCCACCAGGAAGCGGGCGAGGTGTGTGAAGTCCCAGGCGGTGGACTGAGGTGTCCATATTTGGTTACTACAATGAAACGCTCAAGGCTGGGCAGCTTATTAAGAGGTTTCTGTGGGTCACAGTTCTCAAGGCTCCATGTTCAAGATTGAGCAGCCCCTTGTGGGTCTCTAAGGAGCTCGAGGGTCTCTTTACACCTTCCATAGGCCATACCTCTTAAACATCTTACCACTCCTCACATCACCATATTGGGAACCGAGTCTCCAACCCTGAGTGGAGACACACTCAAACCACATCCAAACCACAGTGTCCAGGTTACTCCTCACCCACCTGTGTTTATCCATGATTCTAGAATAAAGTAGAAGCTTCCTGCTCTTCAGTTTGCACCTGCCCTTTCTTGCCCCAGTTTGCCAAGCTGAGACACCAGACAAGGCAGGGTGGGAGCAAGCTGGGCCAGACCCAACTCTCCAGCCCAAGGTTGTACTAAGTCACTCCACAAGTACCAACTGATTATGCCAAGGTGCTTAGCACAGTACTTGACACACAGCAAGCACAGCATGAATGCCAGCTGTCGTTACTGTTACAGAAGTACATCCCTTAGCATGTGCTCCCAGACACAAACACACTCCCAGCACCCTCCTCCCCTCGCCAACAATCCCACCCCACATTCTGGCTTTGGCATTCTCTCAGACTGCATCTTAGGGATGGTAGACTGATTATTTTCCTTTATGCCCACAATGAAAAGCCCAGCCAGGCTATCCCAGCATGCTAACAGTCAACATGAGATAAAATCAGGCAGACAGCACCCATAAGGCCCACGGGCGGACACAAATGGAGAAGAAAGGACCTCATTGTTTTCGCACAGCCTGGGGGAACAAGAATGCTGAGAAGCAGACATTGTTTAGAGGAAGAATCTGCAGGCTCAGTGCCAGCAGTGAAAGAGCAGCCCTGAGCCCTGTGGAGCCAGGGAATCTAGGCAGGGGAGAGGCTCCTGAGGCTCCCCTACCCACAGGGTGGCCAGCAGCACCAACACCCCAAACACCATGGGATGCTGACTGCTGCAGGGTCAGGACCCAGGGCCCTGGATGAATGGTCCTTAAGTCACACAGACCCTTGCCCTCAGCACTGCAGTGGGGAGGTCCTCCCCTGTGACAGACTGCCCCACGGTGTTCATCCCTGGACTGAGCCTCAGAACGCAATCTTGGCCATCATGGGCACCTCCACGCCGACCCTATTCCTTCTCCATTCAATGACAAGACTGACTCGTGTGCCAGGCAGGGTGCAGGTCTATCCTCCAAGTGCTCAGGAAGTACAATAATGAGAGTCAGAAGTTCAAGTTTATTCTGGGCTACAGAGTGATTTCAAGGTCAGTCTGGGACAGGAAGGAAGGAGGGGAGGGAGGGAGGAAGAAGTGAAGGAGGAGGAAAAGGAGGGGAAGGAAGGAGGGGGGCTGGGGAAGGATGGCAAGAAAGAAGGGGGAGGGAAAAAGATGGAGCTACGTTGTGAATCCAGTGGACTGCTGTCCTAAACCAGAGCGAGAACACTCCCAGCAAAGGCATGAGGAATTTTCCAGCATTGGGAGGGGAATGCCCTAGAGAGACCTCAGAGGAGCTCGCCACACCTCCTTCCAGACTTGGGCAGAGGAACCCCTCACCCCGGAAGCTCCACTCTTGACCCACCTGCAAGACCACTGAACCCAAGAAGTAGACAATGGACACACATGCACATGTACACACACCACACATGCTTACACATTCACACACACAAACACATGCATACACACACACACACACACACACACACACACACACACACACACACACCAGAAGCCTTGTGAAACACAGGTGCTGAGCACTACCCAGGTCAAGGAAGTCTGAGTAAAGCCAAAACACTTGGTTTGTGTTTGTTTTTGAGACAGTTTCTCATGTAGATCAGGCTGGCCTCGAACTCCCTGAGTAGCTGAGGGTAACTTTCAACCTCTGATATTCCTGTCTCTACTCTTCAAGTGCCAGGATTACAGGGACTGGGACACCACATCTGGTTTATATGAAGATACTGCTAAGACCCAAGGCCTCATGAATGCTAGGCAAGCAATCTACCAACTGAGCCATATTCCCAGCCCAAGAATCTGATGGTCTTGAGGTGATGCTGAGGATGCTGGGACACTGAGACCACTGCTCAGCAGTAGCAGTCAGCCCACATCCCACACTCCAACAGAGGTCAGACACCACCCCTCATCACACCCCATTTCCCAGAGGGGCAGTTCTGTTACTTTTACTCAGCTTGACTCCTCATGTGCCTGGACTGCACCGATGCTCCTGTGTCTTCCAGAGTCTGCAGCAATCATCACCCAAAGGCTGGTGTGCTCTAGGTACCACACTGCAAAAGCATGAGGTAGCTGTGATCACAAGAGGACGGATAGGAAGGGGAGACTTTTAATAGAAAACAATCTCAGCGACACACGCTGGGAGAGCCAGGAGGTTCCGAAAGCAGACTGCAGCAGCCGACCTCCACCGCCTTTTGTGTCCCGTGTCTCTGGTCAACCTGTACCTCCTGTCCTTTCTCACAACTGCAGTGGCCACCGGCGTCCTCCTCTAGGAGCCTTTGCTGGCTGGTTCAGCCCACGAAGGTGCAGGGCAAATGGACAGACATCGACTACTTGAGCCAGGGCAATAGCAGAAGTAGACTAAATCGAGCAAGGAACAGCAGAAGTGAAGCCCACGCTGGAGACAAACCCGGACCTTGGCACAGGCGTAATGCCATGGCCACCTTGGTGGAAAGTGAGACAGAAGGGATCCCCTGGCTGCCTGCCTGCCTGGGTCACAGAAAGGAGTCTCCCTGCTGAAGTGTCAAAAGAAACAATAACTAAAGACCCACAGACCCTGGCTTTCACAGAGGCTAACTCATCAAGGCCAAGGAAAGCCACTGGGGCCTCCAGCAATGAGGAGCTAGGATGCGTGGGGAAGGATGCGTGGGGAAGGATGCGTGGGGCCCAAGGCCTGCAGCTCATGTGGCTAACCCAGAAAATACACAGGGGCAGCTGCCATGAGCCCAGCTAATGAACCTTGTTAGCTCTCCGTACATAGGAAAAAACTGAGTGGGTAAACTGCTTGCTGCAGGCACAGGGACCTTAACTCAGAACCACAGCACCCAAGGAAATAAGGCTGGGTGCAGAAGCACAAGCTGGGAACCACAGCACTGAGGAGGGAGGTGGACCGATGCCAGGGTCTCACCGGCCGGCCAGGCTCACAAAATCACTGAGCTCCAGGTTCAGGTGGAGAGCGACAGAAGAGACATACCACGCACTGATCTCTGGCCGGCTGTCCCATGTACATATGTGCATGCACACACGCACAGAGACAGAGAGAGATAAAAGAGAGACAGACAGACAGACAGGCCAGCCAGGGGCCCTTCAGCTTCACTTAACTCTCAGAAGACCGTAAAAAAGGCATTTAAAAATACAGAGTAAGCTGGGCGGTGGTGGTACATGCCTGCAGAGGCAAGCTGATCTCTGAGTTCAAGGCTAGCCTGGTCTACAGAGAAACCCTGTCTTCAAAACCCTAAAACCCAAACTAAACCAAATAAAAACAAACCAAAACATGAAGTAAAGCCTGTGAGAGAGGACAAACACCTTTAACACATTTTTGAACCACGAAAAGCCATTAAAGACAAAGCCTGAGCTGCCTGGGAGGAGCGAGGACCTTCAGGACCTGGGGGACTGGGCTTTGGAGGTGCTGAGAACTCAGGCTACACGCTGAAGGACTGTCCTGAAGGCCACATAAAAGAGTACTGAGCTACCATTCCAGCTTCTGAAGGTCCTCATCGCCTCTATGAACACCTGGGCGACGGTCCAGCAGAAACTGGAGATGAAGCAGAAATGGAGTCTGTGGGCTCTCAACACCAGACACAAAAGAAGCACGGGGCTGGGGAGAGGGTGGGGTGTAAAAGAAATGGGCCGGGGCGGGGCCGGGGCAGGCTGGGGCGGGGGCGGGGCTTAGGGCATAACTCAGTGTAAAGCTTTTGCTTAGCATACACTAGACCCTGGGCTGGATCCCTAGCACTGAAAGATACAATTAAAGAGTAAAGTAAGTAAAACGGCAGGCCTAGCACACACTGCTAACAGGGTACATGTAAATCTATGTACTTGACATGTGAGGCCAGGCAGTCACGCTGCACACCGCCTCCCTTGCACAAATCAAACACAGAAGAGGCAGAAAGGATTTGGGAGGCATCCCCTCAGGGGAACTCACCAGTCTCAGATAAAACTACTACCAGCCACTCCCAGAATCCCGGTGAAAGCCCGCTGAGTGCCTTCTCAGTCAAGGCAGAGCCTCAGCCACCAGCCCCATTCTGCTTTCACAGTCCCAGCAGATCTCCGGGAAGCCTCGGACATTTGGAGAAACCCTTGAGGTTGCAGACACTGAAGACAACAGAACGATGGAGCTCAAGAACCAGAGACAAGACAGGCAACAGAAGACAACTTCAAAGCATTGTCCTTACACCGTCAAGACAGGAGACTAACCAGCAAAGAGCAATCGAATACTACTCTTTTGGAAGATGTGAGAGCTTTTAGGAACTGGCAGTTTGAGGGTCTGGGGAGAGAGTTTGACCTGAGTTCAGATCCCTAGACCACATAAAAAGGCTGGCCATGGCTACCTGGGCCTGTAGCCCCAGCACTGGGGGACAGGGAAAGGTGGATCCAGACAGTCACCTAGGCCATGGCGAGCTTCTAGACCCCGTCACAGGCGAATGAGTGATAAGAAGACATCTTTCTCCTGTGTGCTGAGACTACAGGTGTGCACCAACACTCAGTTGTACGAGGTGCTGAGTGTGGAGCCCAGGGCCTCACACATGCTAGGCAAGCACTCGGCCAACTGGTCTGTACCTCCAGCCCCAAGTAAACCTAATGAGTCCGCTTCTCTACCTTCTGGGATGAACTACACGGTTGGCTTTTGTGGGCACACAAACTCGTAATGCTTCTTTGAAGCACCTGGTGACAATTCAGATATAAACTAAACACAGGCTTCTCAAATCACTTTGCTTTATAGAAATAATAATCTAATATTTGGCTGCATTTAATGAATGAATAATTTGACTCTATTGAGTGTTATCGTGGGTTATGTGAGGTGAGCATAGGGATATTGAATTTCAGTCAAAATCTTCAATGTTCTATCACCCCTAAAAAAACAAGTAAACTAAGGCAAGCCTACTAAAAAGTGCCTGTGACAGGGCATGAGGGTGTGTGTAGATTTCTAGGCACTACAGAAACACCAAAGCTGAAGATACTTGGGATCAAGAACCAAAAAGCGGGCTGGGGAGATGGCCAAGTGGTTAACAGCACTCACTGGGCCTGAGTTCAGGTCCCGGCACCCACGGGGTGGCTCACAGCTATCTGTAAGTCCAGTTCCGGGGCTCTGATGCCCTCGTCTGGCCTCCACAGGCACTGCATGATGCAGGCAAACATACACAAAATAAAGAATCAAAAACCATACACTTACTGAACAAGAGGAAACTAGAGAATTAACACAAAGATGACCCACTGGTGTGTACACGGGCTGTTATGAGTCTTAAGGGAAAATGGACATTTCTACCCATCCCGATAAATGCTGTAAATTCTAGCAGCTGCATCTAGTCTACTTCAAGCCTCACTAGGAAATGGCAAACACACCCTCCCATCAGATGGCCCCAAGCATGGCCAGCACCCTGTAGCTCCCTCTTCCCAGAAGCAGGGGCACTGGGTTATGGCACTGCAAACTCTGGCTGTTTATCCTCATAGCTTGTGACTTGGTCCTAGGATCCTTCTGAATAAGGCTATAATGAGCAAAGATGCACACTTAGACAGATGTCGTCTCTGTGATGTGAACTCCCAAATGTAGAAATCTGTAGGAAACATAGATGTCTGCTTTGAGAAACTTAATGCCTCACAACTTAAGATTGCCAGCTCCAACCTCCTGATAGAAAAAATAATTTAAATCTTCTAAAACCACACAGGTGTTGGCAGATAAAGATTTTATCTTTTGGGGCTGCAAAGATGTCTCCGTCAGTCAAATGCTTGCTCGGAGTCCAGATCCCCAGCTCTTGTGTACTAAGCCAGGCATGTGCAGCACACACCTGTAATCCAGTGCTGAGGATCCCTGGAGCTCGCTGGCCAGCCAGCCTAGCAGTCAGTGAGAGACTCTGTCTCAAAAAATAAGGTGGAGGTGCATGCATGGTAGTGCACACCTTAATCCCAGAACTCTGGAGGGAGAGGCAAGCAGATTTCTGAATTTAAGGGCCAGCCTCGTCTACAGAGTGAGTTCTAGGACAGTCGAGGCTATAAAGAAAGGTTCTGTCTCAAACATAAAATATAATAAAGATGGAGAGTAGGAGAGGACACCTGATGCTGTACTCGGGCCTCTACATGCACGCACACATGTGTGAACACGTGAACATAAACACACACCTGTAACACACATACACACAGAGAGGATTTATTTCCTTGAATTAAGTTGGCTGATGCTCACCTGGCAGGCAGGAAGCCCTGGGTTCCACTCCCAGCTCTGCATAAACCAGGAGTAGCCGCCCACACCTGTAATCCCAGAATGCCGGAGGCTAGCTCAGGAGGATCAGAAGTGGAAGGCTAGCTATCCTTGGCTACTTACTAAGTTTGAGGCCAGCCAGGACTTTACCAGACCCTGTCTCTCAAAAAACAAAAAGCTCAGAAAGCACTACCACAGCACTGGCGGGGCTCCCAGTCACTCAAGAGCCAAGTAGTCAAGTTTTTAAAAAACTGGAAAAATGAATCTCATAGTCTTTCAAGAAAGTTGAAGATTTTGCATCCCTAGCTGAACGCAGCTGCACAGGGCTGATAATGTTGAACACACCTGGCTCTGAAACGCAACTGGGACACTGTCAGCTCGCGGTGGCTCAGCAGGCAAACCATTCCCTCACGGCCTGAGTTCAACCCCAGGCCCCACAGTGGAAGGAGAGAGTTGTGGAGGAGAAAGGAAGAGAACTGAAGAGGTCAAAGTTGCCCTCTGACCTCCGCATGCACGCTGTGGTGCGCGCATTCGATAATAAAACTGTTTTAAATTCCTCTATCTGTTTTAAGGTTCCAGCTCGAAGCCAGCCCAGGGCCAGGCACCTGGAAAGCGGGGTTCTTTCCTGGCCAAGGACATCTGGATGCAGCAAGGGAAGGCAAGCAGCTGGTCTGTTTATCCCAAGGACCATAACCAGGAGACCAAACCTCAGAACTGGGGCTGCAGCACTTACTGTATTTTATTTTGATCCATTAAAAAGCATCTTTAGCCGGGCGGTGGTGGCGCACGCCTTTAATCCCAGCACTCGGGAGGCAGAGCCAGGCGGATCTCTGTGAGTTCGAGGCCAGCCTGGGCTACCAAGTGAGCTCCAGGAAAGGCGCAAAGCTATGCAGAGAAACCCTGTCTCGAAAAACCAAAAAAAAAAAAAAAAAAAAAAAAAAAGCATCTTTAGTTGGGCCTGCTGACGCATGCTTAATCCCAGCTTTTGGATGGAGACACAAGGCTAAATTCAAGGTCATCATCACAGCATGGTTTGAGGACAGCCTGGGCTACATGAGACCTTGTCTCAAAACAACAACCAATAATAATAATAATAATAATAATAATAATAATAATAATAATAATAATTTCAGCCAGGTGTAGCGTTACACATCTGCAATCCCGAACTCAAAAGGCTGAGGCAGGGGAATTGCTGGTAGTATGAGGTTAGCCTGGGCTAGGTAGTAAATGGGCCAGGCATAGCTACACAGGGAGGCTGTCAAAAATAAAGTAACAATAATAATTTTTAAAAAGTAAAAGTTTAATTTTGCTCCCACCAACCAACAGGCATTTGGAAAGGGCGGGGGATGGGGGGCGGGGGAGAACGGGACACTTTGTCAACACGCCAACCATTCTTAACAGGCCAAACTGCTGTCCTCTTTCACACCGTGGGGGGCTCTGCCACCCTAACAAGCTAAATCCTACAGACTACCTTTCCAGCATGGAAACAAGGGTCCCTTGTACTTCCTTTCCACCACAAGACAAAAACCAAAACCAGGAGTCTGGCTTCAGAGAGAATACAGGCAGGAGGCCAGACACAGGCGCTGTGAGGTCTGCTCTCAGGGCTGTGTGTGTGTGTGTGTGTGTGTGTGTGTGTGTGTGTGTGTGTGTGGTGTGTGTGTGTGTGCAAGTACATGTCAGTGTACGTGTGCACATGTGTATGTTCATGCATGCCTGCGTGTGTGTGTGTGTGTGTGTGTGTGTGTGTGGTGTGTGTGTGGTGTGTGTGTGTGTGTGTGTGGTATGTGTGTGTGTGTGTGTGTGTGGTGTGTGTGTGTGTGGTGTGGTGTGTGTGTGTGTGGTGTGTGTGTGGTGTGTGTGTGGTGTGTGTGTGGTGTGTGTGTGTGTGTGTGTGTGTGGTGTGTGTGTGTGCAAGTACATGTCAGTGTACGTGTGCACATGTGTATGTTCATGCATGCCTGCATGTGTGTGGGGGTGTGGGGGTGTGCAGGGCAGGGGTCATAGTAAGGACAAAGGGCTCCCAAGACCCGGAAGGAGAGGGACTAGGGGAGAAAAGGAGAAATGGGGGAGGAACACAAGAGGGAGGGGGCCAGAGAAACAGAAGTGGGGGAGACAGGGCAGGGGAAGGAGCAGGGTGTGGGGGAGGGTGGGGGAGACAGGGCAGGGGAAGGAGCAGGGTGTGGGGGAGACAGGGCAGGGGAAGGAGCAGGGTGTGGGGAGACAGGGCAGGGGAAGGAGCAGGGTGTGGGGGAGGGTGGGGGAGACAGGGCAGGGAAGGAGCAGGGTGTGGGGAGACAGGCAGGGGAAGGAGCAGGGTGTGGGGGAGGGTGGGGAGACAGGGCAGGGGAAGGAGCAGGGTGTGGGGGAGGGTGGGGGAGACAGGGCAGGGGAAGGAGCAGGGTGTGGGGGAGGAGAGTGACACGCAGGGCAGACAGCCTGGGGCAGACAGCTGCATGCCGGCCAGGGTTGCTAAGCTGCAGCCCGCTGCCCACAACAACTAAACTTTCTCCAGGAGGCGGTCACAATTCCAGTGCTTCCCTAAGGGGGCAGGGGCAGAGAGCTCTCAGAGTCAACACCGAAGGGGCCTTCCTGGTGGACTTAAAGTCCCAACAGGGAGCCAAGCCCCAGACAATGCCACAAGCCCAGACCAGCCACAGTTAGAACTGTAGCCTGGTTTGATCCCCAGCAAAAATAAGGTGGTGTGTGTGTGTGTGGGTGTCTGTCTGTCTGCCTGTCTGTCTTCACTTTCAAAGGTTCAGGGTCCAAAAGAAAATGAAGAGTGGGTTTAATGAAAAATTATTTTCAATTCATGGAAGCCCTGAGAAATATTATTTCAAAAACAAGCAATGAAGAAAATTAAAAAAACATCATTAGGGGGCTGGAGAGATGGCTCATTAGCTAAGAGCACTGGCTGCTCTTCCAGAGGTCCTGAGTTCAGTTCCCAGCACCAACATGGTGGCTCACAACCATCTGTATTGGGATCTGATTCCCTCTTCTGGGGTGCATGAAGACAGAACACTCATACACATAAAATAAGTGAATATTTTTAAAAATCATTAATACAATTAAAACAATATCAAAGAGCATATGACTGTCAGTAGAGAAAGCATTTGAAGTAGAAGGCCACATTTTCCATCCTTAGTGGGGCATCTGCTCCTGAGATCAGGGACAAGGCAACGCTGTCCGTGCACTCTTGCCTACTTCATTCAGCATCCAACCATGGTTCCGGCCATAATCTAGCAATTACACAAAAAGAAAAGTCACTCATACTAGAAGGTAAGCGACACAATCTACATGGAAAAGCCCGGGATACATGCTGACAGTCCCAGCATCCGGTAACACAGAAAAGCCCGGGGTACATGCTGCCCGTGCCAGCATACAGGAGGTGGGGGACAGGAAGGCTGCAAGTACAGGCCAACCTGGCTATAGAGCAACCTCCAGACCAGCAGGGGCTACTTAGGAAACCCTGTCTCAAAAATCCACGGCTGTGCTGGGCATGGCAGCACAGACCTTTAATCCCAGTGCTTGGGAGGCAGAGGCAGGTGGATCTCTGTGAGTTCCAGGCTAGCCAGAGATACATAGTGAGACCCTGTCTCAAAAAATAAGGAGCTAGAGAGATGATACAGTGCTTAAGAACACTGAATGCTTTTCCAGAGGACCTGGATTCAATTCCCAGCACCCACATGGCAACTAAGAATCATCGGGATTTCCAGTTCCAGGGGCTCTGATGCCCTCTTCTGGCCTGCACAGGTACTGTATGTACATGGTGCACAGACACACATGCAGGCAAAACACCAATACACATAAATATTAGTAAATCTGCCAGGCGGTGGTGGCGCACGCCTTTAATCCCAGCACTCAGGAGGCAGAGGTAGGTGGATCTCTGTGAGGTCGACGTCAGCCTGGTCTACAGAACGAGATCCAGACAGGCACCAAAACTACAGAGAAACCCTGTCTCAAAACACCCCCAAAAGTAAATCTTTAAAAAAATAAAATAAAATAAATAAATCCAAGGGCTGGGGATGTGGGTTAATACAGAATACACACAAGGGTATGACTCTGTGTTCTCTCCACATATAGGGCAGGAAAAGACAAAAAAAAAGGAAGAGGAAGAGGGAAAATTTCAGGCAACCCACAAAAAAGTTATTAGAGCAAACGCTAGGTTCACCAGAGCGGCAGTGAACACATCACTTGTTCCAAGCATTTCAAAAACAAAACTCAGAAAACCGTTCCCTTTATAATGTCCTCAAAAGAAGAAAAGACTTAGATGTAAACACAGCGAAGTACGGTGTCAATGTCAGGGGCTTGGAAAGTGGATCCGCACACTGCATGCCACTCCCACGGAAACCCACAGGCCGTTAAAATTCATGTGGAAGTGGGAGCTGGGGACGGCTTAGTCAGCAAAATTCACACCTTGCAAACACAAGGACCTGAATTCATTCAATCCCCGAACCCACACTTTTAAGAAAGCTAGTGCGGTGGAGTGTGCTTTTTGTTTGTTTGTTTGTTTTTGGTTTTTTTTGTTGTTGTTGTTTTGTTTTGGTTTTTTTTTGGTTTTTCGAGACAGGGTTTCTCTGTGTAGTTTTGGTGCCTGTCCTGGATCTCACTCTGTAGACCAGGCTGGCCTCGAACTCACAGAGATCCGCCTGCCTCTGCCTCCCGAGTGCTGGGATTAAAGGCATGCGCCGCCGCCGCCGCCGCCGCCGCCGCCGCCACACACACACACACACACACACACACTGACACACATTTGGAAATGTAAGGCATTAGAATAAGGCACCAATCCTGATGAACAAAGTTAGAGGACTCACACTGTCCAACTCTGCCTGCTCCAGAGCTGAGGGATCCAGGCAGAGTGCCACCTCACTGTGTAGTGCACTGACCACTAAAAATAACCCCTTATTCTTAGCTTTTCAGCAAGACAATCAACATGGAAGGAAAAGACTTTCAACAAAAGGTGCTAGGACAATGAGAAATGTGTAAAACCAGGCATGTGTGCACACTGCAAAGCCTATTTAGGAGGTGGAAGAGCAGAAGTTCTGAGTCATTCTGACTACACAGTGAGTTTAGAGCCAGCCTGGGCTATGTGGGACCCCACAGTAGCCAAGCGCACAGACCCTAAGTGGTGCTGCTGTGTCACAGACGAACATGCATTGATGTTTAATCTTGAGTCTACAGAACTGGATGGTAAGCGCTACAGAGCAGGCACTGTGTCTGCTCATCACTCCCAGACACCCCCCCCCCGCCCCATCCCCACATCCCTTCAGCACTTCACTGAGAGAGCAGGACAGACAGGCCCCTGACCTCCCACTGCTTCAGAAGGAAGAGGGAAGGCCAAGTCCATGGAGATGAATGCAGTCACTGGAGAATGGGTGTGCAGCAGCCACCATATTCCTCGCCCATCCATCACTCACGTCCTGAAACTCCCAAAGCAGCTTGTTTTGTATCACAATGTACTAACAGTACATGTCTGGAATTCCACAATGATATCTCAGCAATGGCTGGGTTATACTCAGAGTGGTAGGAACTCCCTAGAAGGCTAAAAGACACTGCAGTGCACACAGTCTGCCCTGGCAGGCCTCTACTTCTCAAGAGCCGTTTCTAAAATGTCACAAATGTGGGCTGGGGAGCTAGCTCAGTCAGTAACACGTCTGCCACACAGACATGAGGACCTGAGTTCAATCACCCAGGGCACAAATTCTGGGTGTACACCAGTAATCCCACTACTGAAGAGGTGGACAGGAGAGTCGCCTGAGCCAGTCTAGTGAATCAGGAAGCTCCAGGTTCAGTGAGAGACCCTGCCTCAAAAAGCAGGGTGGTGTGACGGCGGCGGGGTACCTCCACAGACAGAGGCGCCTGCCACCGAACCTGACAACCTGAATTCAATCCTCAGGACCCACATGATAGAAGAAGATAACTGACTCCCAAAAGATGTTCTCAGACTGCTGGAGATGCTATGAATGTGTTGCTCTGATTGATAAATAAAATGCTGATTGGCCAGTAGCCAGGCAGGAAGTATAGGCAGGACAAACAGAGAAGAGAATTCTGGGAACAGGAAGACTGAGTCAGGAGTCGCCAGTCAGACACAGAGGAAGTGAGATGTAAAAGTACCGGTAAGCCACAAGCCACGTGGCAACTTATAGATTAATAGAAATGGGTTAATTTAAGATGTAAGAGCTAGTCAATAGTTAGCCTGAGCTAATGACTGAGCAATTTTAATTAATATGAGCTTCTGAGTGATTATTTTATAAGTGGGCTGTGGAACTGCGGGCCCAAGTGGGACTGGAGAAAACGTCAACTACATCAGACCTCCACTCATGCACTGTGGCACGCGCTCACACACACACACACACACACACACAAAACACACACACACAACACACACACACACATTTTAAAAAAAGTTTAAAAAATGTTTAAACTCCAAAGTGGAGAAGAACTTGAGAAGACACCCAATGTTGAGACCTTTGGTCTGCACACACAAGAACACACAGGTGCACACATAATAAACAAATGAATATTCACAAATGTGTGGGGACCAAGATGGCAAAGTCACAGAGAAAGCCTGCTCAGTGGGCCAGCGTCCACTCCCCGGAGTGTGCGTTTCCACTCCCACGGCAGAAATGGGCAGAATAAGAATAACTCAAACCTAAGAGGAGACACTTGGAGCATCGTGAAAACCAAAAGCCATGGGAACGTGCCTCCTGTGTGCCCGCTCCACCATGAGCCACGGCTGCTGGGAGCCCAGAGCCAACGAGCCGGCCACCGCCAGCCCTCACAGGACGTACATGCTTTTGAGCAACGATCTCATCCGCTTCTGCCCCGTATGACAAGGGCAGGAAGGGCCCTTCCAGTGAAGTGTCCCCTGCTGACCAGTGTCATCTCTTACATGGTCTTTACCTTCAAGTGGCCACAGACAAAAATAGCAGCCAAGCCACTGTGAAAACGCTGATGCGACAGGCCATCTGGGGTCGGACAGACTTCCTCGGCCAACTCCAGGTCAACCCTCAAGGTGAGCAGGAGTCCGCTAGGTGGCCAGAATGGGGTGTGCTGAGGAGGGCAGGGGGCACAGGTGGGGGGGACAGATGGGGGGCAGGCGGGGGGACAGGCGGAGGGGACAGGCGGAGGGATACATGGGGGGGACAGGTGGGGGACAGGCGGAGGGGGACAGGTGGGGGGACAGATGGGGGACAGGCGGGGGGACAGGCGGGGCACAGGCGGAGGGGACAGGTGGAGGGGACAGGTGGGGGGCAGGTGGGGACAGGCGGGGGACAGGCGGGGGGACAGGTGGGGGACAGGTGGGGGACAGGGGGGGACAGGTGGGGGACGGGGGGGGGACAGGTGGGGGACAGGTGGGGGGACAGGTGGGGGACAGGGCCAGGGGGGGCACGGGGGGGGGCACAGGCAGAAGGGAAGTCCTGGAGGACAGAAACTGAAAAGGCCTGAACAGCTGCAGCAAGTGGGGAGCGATGGCCGCCTTCTGGGCCCCTTGGGGAGTCTGAGTTTGCTGTAAGCATAGGAATGATGGGGTCGGTTGACACTTCAGGTCATATCATCTTAGCACCTGGGAGGCGGGGTTCTGGACCATCCTGAGCTATATGAAGAGACCCTCTCTCCACCCATCATAGGAGCCATCCCGGGGGGTGATTGGGGGACATGGGGGCTCCTGACCAGAGGGGCAGGTGTGGGAGAAGGGGGGTTAGGGGAAGGGCCGGCCCCACCTGTACTGGCAGACTGATCCCTCTTTGAGGAAAGGGAACACGCAGCACCTAGCCCATCGTCCACCCTACAGCTGAGGGGCACAGTGAGCAATGCTCTCACTTGCCTCCAGAAAGCCCCCCAAAACGAGTGTTAAAAACCACAGGACCCCTGGGAGATGGTGGATAGGAAGCCTTGGGTCGTCAGGAGTGTGGCATCAGTGGATGGTGGAACCTGGGCTCTCCTCTACCACGAGTTCCACCGTGGTGCACAAGCCACTGGCTAAATGACCACAGACTGAGGCTCTTAACTGTGAGCCGGAATAAATCTTCCCTCTCAATAAGTCGATTATCTCAGAAATTCTGCTACCTCACAGAAGGCTGGTGACGGGCAGATACACTGCCGCAAACTCCATGATCAGGACTGAGTTAAGAACTAGGTACTGGGCTGGAGGGATGGCTCAGAGGTTAAGAGCACTGACTGTTCTTCCAGAGGTCCTGAGTTCAATTCCCAGCACCCACATGGTGGCTCACAACCACCTGTAATGGGATCTGGTGCCTTCTTCTGGCCTGCAGAATACATCTGTATACACAATAAGTCTTAAAAAGAAAGAAAAGAAAAAAGAAAAAAAAAGAAGAACTAGGTACTAACACCGGGCACTGGTGGCACATGCCTTTAATCCCAGCACTCAGGAGGCAGAGCCAGGCAGATCTGTGAGTTCGAGGCCAGAGCGAGATCCAGGACAAGCATCAAAACTACATAGAGAAACACTCTCTTGAAAAACCAAGGGGAAAGAAAAGAACTAGGTACTAACCACACAGACACAGGCCTGGAGAGAGCCAGGGGGCGGGGCGTGTGCTGGGTAACACAGTCAGGGGCACCAGCATTTGAAGGCTGAAAGACAGGAGAACAGGAGGGAGGGTCCCGGCAGCCCAGGGAAAGTGCCCCTCAAGGGGGGACACTGAAGGAAGGCAGGATGAGCAGACTTAGAGGCCTGACCAGTCCCCCAGCTTGCTGCAAGCCAGCCCAGCCAGCCTGCTGATGAGTTCCAGGTCAGAGAGACCCTGTCCCAGAAAGACACAAGGTGAACAGGGTCTAAATGACAGCCCAGGGCTCCTCTACTTACACATATACAATACACATGTACACACATGCACACACAGGGATGCAAACCTATAACATGTACACAAGCATGCAAACACAACACTACATCTACACACACCTACAACATATACACAAACACACAAACACCTACAACATATACACAAACACACAAATGCACACAGACACACATCTACATACACAGACACACACTTGCAAACACATACATCTATGCCCACACACATACACACTAGTACACATAGGCACACACATCTACACAGACATACATGCGCATACACATGTGTATACAGACATGTGTACATGCAGCCAGAGGTCTGGACTTGGAACAAGGTTTGCTCGCAGCCAGAGGTGGAGTAATGGCTCCCTGTCTGCTGGTGGCCGGGTCAGAGAGCCAAGATGACAGGAGACAGCTATGGTTTGGGGACATGACACAGGATGAGGCTGGCTCTGAGTGACCCTGAGGGACTCTTCCAGACCAAGGGCAAGTCAGTCATCACCAGGAAAGACAGCAAGAGAACACCTGAGGAGACCACAGCCTGACATGTGAGGTTGATCCCTGGTACACACACACACACACACACACACACACACACACACACACACACACACTCATATGGAAATGCAAGGCATTAGAACAAGAAGAACAACAAAGTTAGAGGAAGGGAGAGAGGGAGGGGCGGAGGGAGGGGACGGGCCAGCTACATGGTCAAGCAGGTAAAGGTCCTTGCCACACAAGTCTCATGAATTGAGTTGAATCCCAGAACCCACAGCAGACGGAGAAAAACCACCATCATTGTCCTCTGACCTCCACACTTGTGCCGTACCATGTGTGTGACCACACTTGTACACTGGAAATTTTTTATTTATTTTGAAAGGCCCTGGGTTCCAAACATGACATGGCAGCAAACCCAGGTAATGGGCACGTCGGCGGCAGAGGCAGGGGAGCTGTGAGCTGCCAGTGACCACGAACAAGGCTGACTCCGCTTCCCCGTCTAACTGCTGTGAGCGCGTCACCTGCACAGCCTTATTCTGCACATGGAGATCTCAAGGCTCACTGGCTAAGAACTCCACAAGATCACAGAGCCTACCCTGGCTGCACCTAGGATTGGAGGTCCCGGCTTCCCAACTCCAAAGTGGAGACTGTGGAGGCCACGCTCACTGGGAGACAGGGTAGATTGCATTATTTATGGCCCAGCAACCACTTATCCCCATTCCAAAGCCCCTAATTGCAGCTCACACCACTCCAAAGGAGGAGGGTCGGGGCCCTGGTGGCTGGGTAATGAGCTGCTACCCTGTGGAAAGCCTTCCTGTAACTGGCTGAGATGGACCAATGAGGCTGCACTAATTACCTCAAGTCTGTTCACAGGCACCCGGAGCTGGGAAAGTGAATATTCCCAGAACAAGCACAGCCCGATGTCAGCTTCTAAGGAAAATTCTGGAAAACCTGCACTCCAGCAAGGCCTGCATTCACTCCCTCCCATCAGGCTCTTCGATATGAGAAAGGCAGAGGCTGTCACATTTAGTTCAAGATAAAATGTCGAATGAAACCCAGGAGAGAGTAAAGGAGCGGGCTAGCTTCCTTCTGTCGTTCTGAGACAGGGGTCTGATGTAGCCAGGGTGGGACTCCAGCCCACTGAAGCCAGCCGAGGCTCCTGTGTCCCCATCATCCTATTTCACAGTGCTGGGGACCAAACCAGGGCCTCTGGTGTCCTAGGCCGGCACTCAACCCACAAAGCTGTAGCCACAGCACCCCAGGAAGAAATGAAAACTGAAACAGACCACACCTAACAGTGAACACATGAGGTAAAGGTCAACGCAGTTCTCGAAAATTTGGGGTTTATTTGGCTATCAGGAAAACAAAAGTTCTGGAGTCCTTTAGAGTTTGGGAAGAATGTTTTTTTGGGTGTCATACTCCTAAGTTTATTTGAGCAAAATCTTAGTGAAGCCCAGGTAGAGGCAGAAGGGTGGAGAGAGGAAGGCTGACAGGACAGGGAGGGATGAGGAAAAATTCCCTGTGCTCCTAACAGCAGCTAACCCTGTCAGACAGTAACGGATGTTTAGAAGGAGCTAGTCGAGAAGATCCTGAATGCTCCCAGCTGTCCCATGTGCTTTCTGTCCGACCTAAAGCAACTTAACAGAGGGGAGAGAGTTTACTTCAGCTTAGGTGGTCAGCGCCGAGCAGTCAGGGCGGGAACGGAAGCATGGCCATGGCGGACGCTGCTGCTGGCGCCCTCTCAGCTCATGCTCAGCTAAACTGCACATACAGCCCAGGCCCGCCGGCCTAGGGATGGGGCTGCCAGCGTGGGCTGTGCCCCCTCCCACATCAGTCAAGACGATCTCTCAGAAACATGCCCACAGGCCACTCAAATAGAGGCAATTCTTCAACTGAGATCCCCTCTTTCCAGGTGACTCTAGTTTGTGCCAAGGTGACAATAAAAACAAACAGAACCCTCTCGAAGATGTGCTGTCCAAGCATGGCGGTTACGCCAGCTGTCTCCACCGGACCACTGCACATGTGGATTAGAGGGGGGAGGGGTGGGAATGGCGGCACATGCTTTTAATCTCAGAACTCAGGAGGCAGAAGTAGACAGATCTCTGTGAGTTCACCCTAATCCTAACCGAGTCCAGTCTGGCCTACATAGTGAGTTCCAGGCCAGCCAGAGATACACGGAGACCCTGTCTCAATCAATCAATCAACCAATCAATACACATGCATATATTTTTAAAAGAAGATTGGCAATCCACACGAACATCACGGGGCAAAGGGTAGTGCCCTACCTCCACCCTGGCCCTGTCTGGGAAGCAACAGGACATTCTGTCCCCTCACTGGCCTCCCCAGGAGGAGCCTTGGGGTCCAGGAATGAATCTGCATCCTGCTTGCTGAGGTAAGGCAGGTGAGTTCCGGCAAACCAGCCAAGTTTTCCTCAGCTGGCTGGTCACTGCAGTACTGCCGTGCCACGAGGGAAACGGCACCGTGCCACGAGGAAGGTGAGGAAGGTGGAGGCTCGCCCCAGGCAACCAGGTTCTAATTTACAGAAAAATGGTTAAATGTAGCCATTTTTGTGTTTCTTATGTGTTTGTTGGTTTTTTTGTTTGTTTTGTTTTTGTTTTTTGTTTTGAAGCAGGCTCCCATGTATCTCAGGCTGGCCTCAAGCTCAATGTACTCAAGGGTGACCTTGAACTGGAAATCCTCTTGTCTCCACTTCCTGAGTGCCCAGATGGCAGGCTTGCACCGCCACGCCCAGTTTATGTGGTTGCTGGGGATCAAACTCAGGGCTGCATGTAAGCTAAACAGGCACACTGTGGACTGCGCCCCATTCCCAGTCCCCAGGGTGAGGCGCAAAGTCACAGCACACAAGAAAAGCCATCACCCAGCCACTAAGAATCTCTGGAAAGCTTTCAACTTGGGTCGGCCGACACCAGCTGTCGTTGCTAATGCCCTTGGCAGCCCTCGGCAGCCCTCGGCAGCCAACCCTCGGTCCTTTCCCTGTTTGTGATCTGCTCAAAGGTCGCCTCATGATCCTCAGTGAAGGAGGAAGTCCAAGATTTTCTCTTCTTCCTTCAAGAAAACTTGTTTTGTATGTTTGTTCCTTAATTTCACTCCATTGCTGTGATAAAACACCCTGACCGAAAGCAACCTGGGAGAGGAAAGAGCTTGTGTGGCTTTTACACTTCCAGGCCATAGTCCATCGCTGAGGAAAGCCGCAGCAGGAATTCGAGCAGAGGCCACGGAGGGACACTGTTAGCTGGCGCACTCTCTGGCTCACGCTCAGCTAGCCTTCTTACACAACCCAGGACGACTGCCCAGGGGATGGTGCCGCCCAGAGTGGGCTCAGTGTCTGGTATCAACTGAAATGACCGGCATGGGCCAGTCTGATCCAGGTAATTCCTCCACAGAGGCTTTCCTCCCAGACGGCTGGTCAAGCTGACAAACCAACCAGGACCGTTTGGCTGTTGTGTGACCTGGGCTGCCTAGAACTCTTTTTATGATCCAGGCTGCCTTCACAACCCTCCTGCCTCATCATCGCCAGAGCACTGCTGGGATCCAACAGTGTGACTACCACACCCGACCGCTCAGCTACACAAGGACATTCAGTTCTCAGTTCTCCAGCTCTACCCTGAGGTGAAGACGACATTTGCTTCTTAGATGCGTCTGTCACACGCCATCTTTGCTACTGCCAGACCAGCAATCACACAGAATATCCGTCAAACCATCAGCACCAAAGGTCGACACGCTCTGACGTCACAAACTCCCTGGGGAAGGCACATGGATCTGGCTCTCCTGCTAGACTCCCTATGCCCACAGCCAGGTGCCTCCAACCCCACAACCTCCAACAGCACCTTCCTCTGAACTCCCCTTCCTAGGGCCTGTTCCCGCCTCACTCTTGCGGCTCTCCATAGCAGCAGGGACCATGTTGTTCCCCTGAGCAGCTTTTCTAGCGCATTCCAATCACAATCTAAGTTCTTCATCTCCTGACCAGGCAGGTCATGGACGGGCTATGGGGTGTCCATTTGCCCTGACCACCACCAGGTCCCTCCGTCCCGGTGTCCCTGTCCAGTGCCTGCACATTTCCCATGACTCGCTCCCATTATTCCGTCTCTACTCACCCCTAACCTCCCCAGAGACACTGTGCCTGCCTGTCTGCCACTCTGTCTTCTCCCCTGGCTGCTGTCTGGCTCCATCCTCGGCACTCACACATACTTCACACCATCTTGTACCCTCTCCTGACTCTTCCAGGAAACCCCTGGCTCCAATCATGGGTGATTCATACCTACTGCAGAGAGATGAAATAGGGAAAACTTGCATTTCTGACATAAGCACAAACCACAAGGCAAATATACAAAGGCCCAGTTTATCAGTTCCCCACTCTGGGGGACAGGCAGGCCAGCACATGTGTGTGTGTGTGTGTGTGTGTGTGTGTGTGTGTGTGTGTGTGTGTGTGTGTGTTCATGCCCGTGGAGGTCAGAAGAGTGTAAGGGTCCCTGAAACTGGGGTTACAGGTAGGTGTAAGCTACCCCACGCCATGTGTGCTGGGAACCAACTGTGGGTTTTATGGAAGAACAGCCAGTGCTCCTAACTGTTAAACAATCTCTCTAGTCCAACTCAGGAACTTAAGAAGGGGCAGCAACTGCAAGCAGAGGCCTCATATTCTATGATGCAGACACAGGAAATGTTAGAAAAGGCAAACACTTGTTCTCCAATTAAAAAGAAATGAACTGCTATACTCAGTTTCTAGGTTCAGTATTGGTTCAACTCACCACACAGGTTTGGGGCTCCCCCCACCCAGTCTTTGATTTTTTTTTTTAATTCAACATTATTTTTAAATCCATAAGTATTTTTCTAAATCAGATATACTGACTTTTCTTCAAAATTCTCCTTGCAGCGTCCTTCAGACAGCTGTGACCACAATTAGTCATAAATACCACTCATTTGTGCACAGACCACTTCCTTATGTTATGTATGATCAGGAAGTTCTGCCATAGCTACAAATTTAAACTGATCAAAATTCCTGAACTTTGAAATAAACATCAGGGAGTGCCTACAGAGAAGCTGACGCCTGCATAGAAACTGGTGCCTACGGAGAAGCTGGCGCCTGCGGAGAAGCTGGTGCCTGCGGAGACGGCCCTGCGGAGAAGCTGGTGCCTGCGGAGAAGCTGGCGCCTGCGGAGAAGCTGGTGCCTGCGGAGAAGCTGGCACCGCTCTGTGCTTGGAAGAGGCTGTGCCCAGGACACATCACATCACAGGTCCCAGAATCAGAAGACAGTGTGACAGTGACTCTGTCCTGTGATCAGAGGCTGTGAGGGGAGAGGGAGGGACCGCCTGGAAGCTTCTGAGGAAGCTGACCAGTGGGACCCAGGACAACAGCAGCAGGAGAGTTGACCAGCTGGCTGGTGTCACACAGGCCCCAGGCTCATTTCTCAGCCTGCCACTGTCGCAGAATGAGGACAGGAAGATAATCTGCAATTCAAACTAGGCTCCTGCTAATAACAGGTCCAGTCCTGGAGACCCCAGACCTCTCAGCACAGCACATCTGACACTTCCTATGCAAGGGTTCACAGTTGACCCAGACTGACAGACTTTGTTTGTGTCTCACAGCACCCAAGTTCCACACAGGGTTAAATAAAAAGAGTCTCAAGGGAGAAGAGAGGCTGCGGGGGGTGGATGGGTGGGGGAGGGCCGCGGCGCAGGAAGGGGGGAGGGGCAGGCAGAAAGAGAACTTGGAAAATAAAGTGGAGGACAGAGGAAAAGACAGAAAACAGAAGGAAGAAGTGAGAGAAAGACAAACAGAAGGACTGAAAAGGAAAAAGTCTGGTAAAAAACTATCGCTGTTTCCTGGGAAAGCTACCTACTTGTGTGAACCCCTCCTTTCCAGAGTGTATTATACCATATGTGGGAAGTGAGCATGGCTGGAACCTCGCCTAAGAACATCTGTCCAGGACTTCAAACGCCCTAAGAATAGCGCAGCTGGTGTCCCAGGACTAATGAGCTCACCCCCCCCCACGTGACTGCGTTTGCCTCCTTCCTCTGCAGATCCTCCCCCCAACCTCCCCCGTCTTTATTCCCTTCCAGAAGCCACGCCCACCACCCTCCTGAGCTGCACGGCTCAGACCCAACAATTCTTCTGAATAAGATGCTGCCTTAGCATGAAAGGCAAGCACAGGAAAGAGGGCCATCGCTTCGGGGCTCACCGCCATCAGGAGGGTGGCACCATGCTGGCACAGCCAACTTCTCAAAGTGACTGTTGCAAGATGACTCCAAATAACTGTATTACACATCCCCAAGTGAAGAAAGAAGTTCTGAGACCGGGGAATGGCCCAGGGGGTACTGTATATGAGGACCCAGAGTCTGAGTCCCAGTACCCACAGAGACAGGGATATCTGAGGGTTAGTGAGAGACTCTACCTTAAAACATAAGGCAGAGTGGTGGTGCACACCTTTAATCCCAGCACTGGGAGGCAGAGGTGGGCAAATCTCTGTAAGTTTGAGGCCATTCTGATCTACAAATCAAGTTCCAGGACAGCCAGGGCTGTTACAAAGAGAAATCCTGTCTCGAAACACACACACACACACACACACACACACACACACACACACACACACACGGTCGTTGACATGGCTCAGCAGGTAAAGGCATTCCCCAGGCCTAATGAGCTTGATCACTAGAGCCCACATGACAGAAGACAAGAGCCCATGTGACCCCACAGGAGTGCTCCTGACACACACACACACACACACACACACACACACACACACACACACTCGAATACATAAATAAATGCCAAAAACATGTTATTTATAAAATAAGGTAGGGAGACTGAGGAAGATATGGAGACAGTCTAGGGGTCTTGCTCAGATTTGTTTTTGCTGCCAGTTAAAGATTAAAAGACAGGAAAAATCTGCCTAGACTATATCAACACCACACCAGACATCGGCCCAGGACTGCCCCGCCTACCTGACACACACATGCAAAGGCATGCACACACATGAAAGAAATGAAAAGACAAAGAAAGGACAAGGAGGGAGGGAATTCCTAACTAGGAAAGGCCAGAAGTCCCGAGGGCCTGCTGGCAGTGAAGCGGTCCCTCCAGGAGCAGCCCAGGGCTCAGTTCCCACAGACCAGGGAAGGGGGCGGGGAGGTAAACAGAACTTCGTGGTGACAGGCTGGGAGGTTTAACCCTGTCTGGTGTCTGCTCTGGAAACTAACTGCACTTTGAAAGACCTTCCAGCATTTTCAGAAACTGCACCTAGGCATTGGATGGGGACTCCTGGCGGGAATCCACGGGAGGGGATGCTTAGTGGTGCTGAGGTTGTCTCCATGGCAACCAGAAGAGGCGCTGACTCTGGGGCAACACATCCTGACTGGCAGATGGGCATCCAGCACACAGAGCTTACTCACCAGAGAAAGACAAAGAGGAGCGCTCTGCAAAACCACACTCTGTAACAAACAATAGCACACATGCACTCTCAAGGTTAACAAATTACCAGATTCCACTGTCTACCGGGTAATTACACACACGGCAACCACACAGTTCCGTAAAAGGTGAGCAACGATTAACTGCCAAACAGTGTGTTTCACACTAAAGCTGGTCGTGTCGTCCTCTTCGTTTACGAGTTGCACAAGCCCTGACAAGCTTATGTTTTGATTTCTAACATCATGACAGCTCACAAGTTAACACAGAAAAAGAAACAAGTAAACTAAAGAGAAACACACACACACACACACACACACACACACACACACACACACACACACCTCTCCAAGGCAGTAACTGCAGGGCTGGAGACACAGCTGGGCAGAGGAGCTCTTGCCTGGGCCTTTATACTACAAAGAATTGTCCACATTACTTTAAGAAACATCACAAATGCTCGTACACTTTAGTCTCCTTTTGTGGAGTATCTAACACACTGAACAGAACCTGCTGTGAGACCCACACAGCTGACTTCCTTCACAGGGCCCTGCCAGCCTGGCCGTCGAGCATCGCATTCTGTCTTTGTCCTTCCAATCTTGTCCTTTTGTCCTTTTTAGGCCCCATTTCCAGGCCAAGCTGCTCTTTCTCAAGTCTTACAGACTCTTCCTGGCTCATCTTCAGTTCCTACCGAGCTATACTGGAAACTGAGCCAAAATTAAAGCCAACAGTGCCGATCCTGCCTTGAATTAAGCTTTTTTACTTTGCTTCTCATGGATTTGGGTTTTTGTCATTTAGTATTTAAAGTATTGTACTAACATCACCATTAATCCTGGGCTGAAGATGTGTGCTTAGCAGGTTTAAAGCCCTGAGTTCAATTCCTGACCAAAAAAAAAAAAAAAAAAAAAAAAAAAAAGACCAATCTTAATTCCTGAGATTTTTGTCATTCTCCTTTAAATTCTGGACCCCCCGGCAAACGGCCTGAGTCACTAGAACAAAATACCCCGGGGAAACAGGGAAGAAAGAATAAACACTCAAGCTTCATTACCCACCCCAAAGATTGGATACCAACTGCCTTAGGGGCCATCTGTCAAAGTGTGTGTGTGTGTGTGTGTGCGCTGTGAGTGTATGTGTGTGTGTGTGTGTGTTTTGTGTTGTGTGTTGTGATGTATGTGTGTGTGTGTGTGCTGTGAGTGTATGTGTGTGTGTGTGTGCTGTGAGTGTGTGTGTGTGTGTGTGTGCTGTGAGTGTATGTGTGTGTGTGTGCTGTGAGTGTATGTGTGTGTGTGTGTGCTGTGAGTGTGTGTGTGTGTGTGTGCTGTGAGTGTATGTGTGTGTGTGTGCTGTGATGTATGTGTGTGTGTGTGTGCTGTGAGTGTATGTGTGCATGGGTGTGTGAACACACACATACGTGTGCCAGCCTGCCAGCCACAGCATGGGTATGGAGGTCAGAGGACAATTCCAAGCGCTGGCTCTGTCCTTGCACGTTGTGGGTGCCAAGGCTAGAACCCAGGTCCTCAGGTTTGGTGGCAAACTCCTTCACTTGCTGAGCCATCTTGCCAGTCCCATTTGTTTCATTTTACAACCTGTTGGGCTCCCACCTGAGAGCTGACAAATTAACTCAAACTACCTTACAGGTTTAATGACATCTTACACCGGCCATACCCCTTTGTCTGCTACTTTGTGTAATATACCCACATTTCTAGCCTCCATCAGTATGAAAAAAAAATGTTGCCTCTTCTGAAATCCTCCAGCATGGACTTGTACATCTGGTCTCTTTTGCTCAACATTTTTTCTGCAACATTCAGGTATTTGTTGAATGTATTCACGCTTCATTCCTTTTCATGGCTGAGTAATACTCCATTGTGTAGCTACATCACACACAAGCCGTTCCTGCAGTCACCCGTTGAAGGGTATTTGGGGACTTTAGTTTGGTGGTTCTCGTGAGTAAAGCTGCTATGACGTAGGTACAAGCATCTGCTCCTGTTGAGATGCTTAAGGATCAGTGTACCACTGGGCACCAGGGGATGCTCAACTTTAGAAAATATTAATAGGTTTCCTAGTGGCTGATGTTTTTGCTGTTCTTTTTTAAAGACAGGGTCTCATGTGTAGCCCAGGCTGGCCTGGAACTCTCCATGTAGATCCAACTGCCAGAACTCCAGAGCCTTGTCTCCAGAGTACTAGGATTCAAGGCATGCGCCACCACATCCATCCCAGCTGTTCTTTATATGGGGCCCATGTGACACAATCCTCACCCTCCCAGCACTCAGTATTGTTAAATTTATCACTGTATCTGTTCTCACAGGGCTGCAGAGGAATCTTTGCAAACACAGCTTCTGATTGGCTCTGACTTAACCATAATTCCACAGTTCTAACTATCAAGCTCTCCATCCCCAAGTCACAGAAAGGGACAGGAATTTCCCTAATCCAGGCACGATCACTTCAGGAAACAGACAAGCATGGATGATGTCCAAAGGGAAGCCTGCAGAGGGTCACCAACAGCACCAGGGCTCGGGCACCACATGATGGTGTAAGATGCCTACAGGGCTGTGGCTCAGGATGCTGAGTGCTTGGCTAGCGTGCAGGAATCCCTGGATTTGATCCCCGGCACATAAACTAGGTGTGGTGGTGTATGCCTGTAACCCCAGGATTTCAGAGATGGAGGCAAGAGGATCAGAAGTTTAAGGCTGTCCTTGACTACATAGTGAGTTTGAGCCAGCCCGGGCTACATGAGACCCACTCTCAGCTCTTATCATTAATCCTGATGACCTGAGTTCCAGAGAAAGCTTCCTCTGCCAGGTTGTATTCTGAACTGCACACACGCATGCACATGCGCGCACACACAGACACACACACACACACACACACACAAATGTAAAGTAAATAAAGACCTCCCTGAAACTGGTGGGCTAAAGTCCTCCATAGACATAAACAGTGGGTCACATCTCTACTGAAGTATAGGAAACCAGGTTGTATGAGGGCAAATCTCTGCACACCTACTGTGTACACAGGTCCTCGGCCTCCACAGAACCTCATCACTGTCACCGCGAGTGCTCCTCGGGCTCCTGTCCCAGCACGTCTCTCTCTCCTGATCTTCTGCAACTCTGCTGGAATCCTTCTACATAGGACGCGTCTCCACGGATGATCCCCAAACCCTTACCTGTTGCAAGCATTGGCCTAGAGACTCCACTATCCCATACATGTCAACATGGAGATCTGAGGAGCATGTCACATCGGGCCTGTTTGGGAGCACTGCCATCAGGATGCCCCAGAGCCAACTGTGATGGTTGACCAACTCCCCCACCCTCCAGGACCTCCTCCACCACCCAGCCTTCCCTTTTCTCTTACAGATCACCCAATCCTGTCAGCTTCTTCCCACCCCACCGGGACCCACCACACAAGCTGAAGTCACTGCCCTCCTTCACTCTGAGCAGAGGCAGCGCTTTCTCAGCAGTCTCAGACACCCCATTCCAGCATGGGGCCTTTTACCACAGCGAACTCAGACACCCCATTCCAGCATGGGGCCTTTTACCACAGCGAACTCAGACACCCCATTCCAGCATGGGCCTTTACCACGCGACTCAGACACCATTCCGCCTTTTTTTTTGACCTGCAGATTCAACCATTTTCTACCCCAGGGAGGACGACGATGAAGTGGGGATCTGGCCCCTGAGGGTGGCAGGTAGTCTTCACGTCCGCTCCAGAGGGCACTGCCTGCCATGCTGTCTGCTGTCCTCCACCAAACAGAATTTGGCACGTATAAAAATAACCAACCTCTAAGGAATATTTATAAATTTCTTTTTACTTTTTTTGTGGTACTGGGACTTGAACCCAGGGCATAGGCTAGGTAAGAGTTCTACCCCTAAGTTGCATGCATCCCCAGCCCTGAGCCACAAATGCAGCCCTTATCAGTCACACCCCTGTATACAGGCATCATTGCTTTCTGTCCAACAGCTGGATCGGGGGTGAAGCACTTGCCATACAAGCCTGAAGACCTGAGTTCAAATCCCAAGACCACGTGACACTGAGCACTGTAGTGCATCTGTAACCCTGGTGACCGTCTAGTGAGGTGATAGGTAGAGACAGATGAATCCCCAGGAGCTCACAGATCAGCTAGCCTGGGGTACACAGCAACGAACTACAAAAGAGACCCGGTCTCCGAGATAGGTGAGGACCCAAGGTTGCCATCTGACCTCCACACACGTCACACCCAAAAGAATCTCCAGTTCCATTCTGGAACAAAAGCTTCCCTACAGTATTAATCACGGTGGTATTGATTTTATTAAAGATTTATTTATTTTGTATACAGCATGTATGACTACAGGTCAGAAGAAGGCACCAGATCTCATTACAGATGGTTGTGAGCCACCATGTGGTTGCTGGGGAATTGAACTCAGGACCTCTGGAAGAACAGCCAGTGCTCTTAACCTCTGAGCCATCTCTCCAGCCCTTTTTTTGTTTTTTCCAGACAGAGTTTCTCTGTGTAGTTTTGGTGCCTGTCCTGGATCTCGCTCTGTAGACCAGGCTGGCCTCGAACTCACAGAGATCTGCCTGGCTCTGCCTCCCAAGTGCTGGGACTAAAGGCATGCGCCACCACTGCCCAGCTGGTATTGATCATTTTTATCTCATTCATTTGATTTATATATTTATTCATTTTGAGTTGTTTAAAGACAAGGTCTTGCTATATAGCCCAGGCTAGCCTCAAACTTGAGTCAATCCTGCTTCTCTGCCACTGTGATAGACACCATGAACAAAATCAACATAGGGAGGTTTATTCACCTTACACTTCCAGGTCATAGCCCATCACTGAGGGAAGCAGGGGCAGGATCCTGGAGGCAGGAGCTGAAGCAGAGGCCATGGAGGAACAGTGCCTGCTGGCTTGCTCTCCATGGCTTGTTCAGTACACTTTCTTAGAACACCCAGGACCTACCGGCTGGTAACGTCAGCGGGGCCCGCCCACATCAATCGCAGATTTCCCACAGGCCAGTCTGATGGGCTCTAATGTGGGTCAAGTTGACAAGACTAACCAGCACGGCCGTTATGCCCAGCTTAATATTAACAGTCTTCATAACAAATGCCTCTCCTGTCTCTCATCTACAGGACAAACACATCTACTGCATGCATTTTGTTCTATTCTCCCAGTGATGTCTTCGGGACCTTCATCTGCTGTGGCAATAATAAAAACATCGTGCTTGTTTTCTCAAATAGCACATTGTTTCCTTAAATACATAACAACAAGCAGCATGTTTCCCACAAGAGATCTTTGGAATGTCATCGTTTGTATCCAAGCGTCATGTCCAAAGGGATTTTCCTAATGTCTTGGGACCATGGCAAAGCTAACTCTTTCTCCTCAAAGCCCAAGTCCACGCCAGCGCCTGATGGTGCCAAGGCCCGTTGGTGTTGTTGCTGTCCGGGGAAGACAGCAGTGTGGCCAGGGTGCGGCAGAGCACTGTGGGGCCAGGTGTAGGTACCAAGTCATGCCATCCATCCCTAATCGCTCTCTCAGGTTAGAACAGCAGGCAAAGACTCAGGAACTGTCAGAGTGCCAGGTGCTGTGTGGCAAAACTTTTCCTGGGGAGATGCAACATACACATCTACTCACCCCAAATCGGGAGCCCACAACCACCAAAGTCCAACTTGGTGAAGCACGAGTTTATTGTTATTGGGGTTACGTAGCGGATACGGGTGAAGGGTCACAAGAGCAGAAATGACTCAGACAATTCTGTCTCCAAAGCCCACCCAGCATGGTGACAGTTCACAGCGGGAGGACCTGGAGCACACACTGCACAGCCTGCAGGCCGCTCGACAGGCTGGGGAGCGTCCTTTCCAGCTGCCTCAGTTGGTCTAAACCTCTCCCAGGCAGTTCGGCGGGTTTCTGCTTCTTCCAAGCAGCAAGTCTGGCCTCTGAGTCTGGTCTGTTGTCTGTTCAGGGACTGCAGGGTGGAATGTTGTAACCTCTGAGGAAACTGTCACACAACACCAGGGACGGGGGTGGGGGGTGGGAGAGTGGGCGTGGGTGGAGTGTGTGTGAGGGGAGGAAGGTGGGAGGGGGTGTGGGGGTACGATGGTCAAACAAGCACAACATGAGTGAAGCCCTGGGTTTGACCCCAGCGTGGCAAACAGAAAAAGGAAGAGAGAGGGTTTTGTTGCAGGGTTCAGTCCCTCTAAGCACCTGGGGGGGGGGGGGGGGGCGCTCACCAGCACACCACACCAGCACACCACACCAGCACACCACACCAGCACACCACACCAGCACACCACACCAGCACACTACACCAGCACACACCAGCACACCGCACCAGCACACCACACCAGCACACCACACCAGCACACCACACCAGCACACCACACCAGCACACCACACCAGCACACCACACCAGCACACCACACCAGCACACCACACCAGCACACCACACCAGCACACCACACCAGCACACCACACCAGGACACTACACCAGCACACCACAGCAGGACACCACAGCAGCACACCACAGCAGCACACCACACCAGCACACCACACCAGCACACCACACCAGCACACTGCACCAGCACACTACACCAGCACACTACACCAGCACACCACACCAGCACACCACACCAGCACACCACACCAGCACACCACACTAGCACACTACACCAGCACACCACACTAGCACACTGCACCAGCACACTACACCAGCACACCACACCAGCACACCACACTAGCACACTGCACCAGCACACTACACCAGCACACTACACCAGCACACTACACCAGGACACCACACCAGGACACTACACCAGCACACCACACCAGCACACTACACCAGGACACCACACCAGACACCACACCAGACACCACCAGCACACACCAGCACACGCACCAGCACACCACAGCAGCACACCACACCAGACACCACACCAGCACACCACACCAGCACACCACACCAGCACACCACACCAGCACACCACACCAGCACACCACACCAGCACACCACACCAGCACACCACACCAGCACACCACACCAGCACACCACACCAGCACTACACCAGCACACCGCACCAGCACACCACACTTTACACAGACCATTAGATCCGAAAGCTGTTAACAGTCACGGTGGCGTACAGCTGCAATGCCAGCACACCCGTGACGTCAGCCCTCAGGAAGCTGGGAGATGGGGGGGGGGGGGCGCGCAGGGCCAGCTTAGACTACATAGCCAGGCTCTGTCTGATAAAACATATCCCAGGTCAGAATGAACACGCCTGCTGCCCTGGCAAGCTCCCTTTCTCTCTGCTTGTCCTGGGGCGTGTGCCCCCACCTGCCATGCTCATCGACACCGCCCGTGAGTCACAGAACAGCCCCTCCTGCTCCTCCTTCCCACCTTTGCTCTAAAAACACTGAAGGGAACCCTGAATCACAGGCCATGGGCTTGCTTTTCTGTTTGCTTGCCTTTTTAATCCTCGGGCACAAAGTTCACCAACTCCATCCTCATAACATGACACGCATCCGCCCACCCCCGTAGTTAAAGCCGAGCCTCAGTTTCTCCCCTGGCCCCCATATGTGGACCGTTGAGAATGACCTTTGATCCCGTGATCACATCCCACAAGGCCCCAACTCAAACTCACAACCTAATGGTGAGCCCTGTCTGCCAGGAGAGCCCTGTGTTCGGAATCAGAACACAGAGCTGTGTTCGGCTCAGGGTCAGCCTGCGGGAAGCGGTAGGCTCCATCCCCAGTACTGAAAAAATGAGAAGGCATACTGTGGTGATATATTGTGTGCTCCAATAAAACTTATCTAAAGATCAGAGAAGTAGAGCCAACCAGCCACAAATTCTCACCTCTGCGAAACCCTCAGCCTCAAGAGCGCCTGTTTCCTCACACCTTATGTTCCTTTCTCTGTCCTGCCATATTACTTCCTGGGATTAAGTGTCCATGCTTCCCAAGCAAAAGCTTCTCTGCCTCCCAAGTGATAGAATTAAGGGCGTGTGCCACCACTGTCTGGCCTCTATGTCTAATCTAGTGGCTGGCTGTGTCTCTGATCCCTAGATAAATTTTATTGGGGTACACAATATATCATCACAGCATATATCATAACAAACTAGTTTACAGAAATGCCTTTTTTTCCTCTCCTAGATCCAACTGGAATTTGGGTACATACCCCCCAAAAATGAATGCAGGCACCCAGTGGATTATCTGTACACCAAAAGGCCAAATGACAGGAAAACCCAGGTGTCCACTACTGGATGAAATATTATTCAGTCTTACAAGGGAAATTTAACACATTTCAACATAAAAAACAACAAAACAAACCAACAAAACTCTTATGCTGGGCAAAATAAGCCAAAGACAATGATTCTAGTTGTGTGGAGTTTCTAGCGTGGTCAAGGTCAGAGAGATGAGGGAGAGTGGTCACCGGGCAGGAAAGAAGGACAGATGGTTGTGTTCCAGCTGGGGATGATAAAGAAGGTTCCGGAAATGTAGGTGATGGTCTCCACACAACACAGAAGTACTTAAATGCTACACACTGAAAGTGGTTAAATGATGTGTTTATGTAATATATATTTCATCAGTACGTTTAAAGGAAACAAAAGAGGCTAATCTAAAGAGCTGTAGATTTTCAGTTATCTCACACTAAGGGAGTTGGGCAGCTCTGGGGAAAGACACAAAGAATTTGGCAAAGATTGCCTGCCTGCTCTCATCTGTACGTAAGGCCATGGGGCGCCTAGGGCCTGAGGGGTCTGTGCCTGCTTGAAAGGCGCGAGCGGAATGGCAGCGGGCAAGAGGAGGTGGCGCTGGGTCTTCTCACCTTCCCAAACAGCTGCCACTCTGTGCCCTGTGCCTCCTCTGCTCAGCGTGGCTGACCCAGAACTTTAGATTCACTCAACAGAAACACGGGTGGGTGGGTGGGTCAGTGACCAGTAACAATGGGGCAGAACCGGTGGATCCTTCAGAACAAGAAGCCTGGGCCGGGGCGGGGCCGGGTGGGTAGAATGCTTCTCCAGCATGCACAAAGTCCTGGATTTGATCCCCAGCAGCACATAAAACCTGACACAGGGGAGCACCCTACAATCTCAGTGCTCGGGAGGAGGAGGCAGGAGGATCAGAAGTTCAGTCATGCTTAGCTACATGACAAGTTGGAAGCCAGCCTGGGCTACATGAGACCCTATCATAAAACAACAGTTTTATGATATGTCTATGTATTGTATATGTTGTGTATCTATATCTCTGCATGTGTGTATATGTATACACACATGTGTGTATGTACACGTAGACATGCGTGTGCATGTTTGTATAGGCATGTGTATATATGTGTGTGCAAATGTATATGCATGTGTGTATGTATATGAGTATGTACACATAAACATCACACATCTTGCTGGTGTTGTGCATCCCTGTGGAGGCAGGTGGGGAGTGTTCCTGGCTACTGCAGTTGCTCCTTTCTCCTCAGCTCCGCCCACTTTGCAGTTCGAGGCACAGGACTAAAGGAAGGTGGGGGTGGGGAGGAGCAGCCCTTGCCTCCATTGCCTGGCAGGGTGAAGGGACAGTGAGCCTCAGCTCTGCCAGGCAGGGCAGGGGCTGATGCTCCCGACTTGTTCTTCCCAACAACCACAAGATCTGGCCGGCTCAGAGGAGAACCGGTCTGTGTAAACAGAGACGACTCTGCATACACACTGCCTGGAGAGTGTTTAAAATGTGAGCTAGATTGAGCAGGGCTGACATTCTGCAGGTGAAGAAGCTTCCAGATTGGCAGGACAGTGGTGATGATGGTGGTGGTGTTGATGGTGGTGATGGTGATGATGGTGGTGATGGTGGTGATAAAATAGTGATGATGATGGTGGTGATGATGGTGATGATGGTGATGGTGGTGGTGGTGGTGATGATGGTGGTGGTGGTGATGATGGTGATGGTGATGATGATGATGGTGGTGGTGATAAAATAGTGATGATGATGGTGGTGATGATGGTGATGAAGATGACTTGGATGAGCCCACTGTGTTCCTGATGTCTGCCTGTGCCACTCCAACAGGGACCAAATCTCACCCAGAAACAGCGGAGATGAATCTCTCATAAACACTGCCCTCTTCAGCTCCCCCTCCACCACAAGCTGAGCTCCTGATCTTGGCACAAACAGGCCAGCCCTCTGTGGTCACTCATCTCTGCTTCTCCTCCCACTGAGGACACCTGACACCCCTCTCCCTCCTCCAAAAGAAGTCTCCCAGCGACCTTCAGACAAGCAAGCCTGGGCAAGCTTCTGCACCTGCAGAACCTCCTCACGCAGGTAAGGCCAAGTCACTTCCAGCATTGGGGAGAATCCTCTCTTTGGCCATATCCCAAACTAGAAATATTTCTTTTTTTTTTTTTTTTTTTTTTAAAGATTTATTTATTATGTATACAGTATTCTATCTGCATGTATACCTGCAGGCCAGAAGAGGGCACCAGATCTCATTACAGATGGTTGTGAGCCGCCATGTGGTTGCTGGGAATTGAACTCAGGATCTCTGGAAGAACAGTCAATGTTCTTAACCACTGACTGAGCCATCTCTCCAGCCCTAGAAATATTTTCTTATAGATCCATAATCCTGCACTGGGCCAAATTCTAAAATCCAATGCTCGGGATGCAGAGATGGCTCAGCAGTTAATAACAAGTGTTGCTCTTACAGAAGACTGGAACTCAGATCCCAGAACCCACATCAAGTGGCCACAACTACCTGTAACTCCAGCTCTAGGGGGTCTGGTGCCCTCTTCTGGCCTCCACAGGTACCTGCACTCATTTGCAAGTTCACAGAGAGACACACATAAACATATCACTTTTAAATTAAATAAAACCTTGACAGCTCCCAGAACGTTCACCAGTGCAAATCACCGAGTCCCACAGCATATTTTGCTGGTCAGAAAGAACTGCCTGGATTTTTTTTTATAAGGACTCACTCTATCAGCCAACCATGGAACCTATAACCTTTAACCCAACGGCTCCTTCTGTGTAGACGGGCTCTCCAAATCCAGAGAAAGTGAAAGAAAAACTGGAATCTCGTGTCTCTGGTCTAATTAATAATGATATTAGGGAATGGAAATCAGTTTGGAGCAACACAGTTCAGCGTGGAATTTCCCATCAGCTTTTTTCTGTGAACCTGTCAGTAGATGGTGGCTTATTTCAATCAACATGATCACATGATCAAGTACCAAAGTCCGGGTATTAAGGTGGAGTGAAGTAGGATAAGGTGCTGGAAGGACACACTTTTCAGAAAATGTCACAGCATGCAAGTCACACTTTCAGGGCTATCTCCAACTAACTCTTTTTCGTGTGTGTGTGTGTGTGTGTGTGTGTGTGTGTGTGTGTGTGTGTGTTCATGTGCACCTGTGCGTATGGAGGCCAGAGGACAACCCCAGGTGTTGTTCCATAGGAACTGCCTGCCTCATGTTTTGACACAGGGTCTCTCACTAGGATGGAGCTCAACTACCAAGCTGGACTGATTGGCCAGAGAGTCCCCAGGATCCACTTGTCTCTAATTCCTCAGTGCTAGAATTTACCAGCCTAGGCCACACACGGCATTTCTGCCTGGGTTCTGGATGGACTGACTGGCTCATTTATCTATCCCTAATTCTTTTGTGTTTGTTTGTTTGCTTGCTTGTTTATTTTTCGAGACAGGGTTTCTCTGTGTAACAGCTCTGGCTGTCTGGGAACTCACTCAATTTGTAGACCAGGCTGGCCTTGAATTTAGAGATCCGCCTGCCTCTGCCTCCAGAGTGCTGGGATTAAAGGTATGCACCATCACCACCGGCTCCATTCCTAATTCTTAAGAGAGATGAGATGAGAGATAAAGGATGAGAGGGAGAGAGAAAGAGATGGGAGGAAACAGAGAGACAGACAGAGTCCAAGACTGAGCTGGAGAGAGGTTAATCTCAAAGACCCCTGAATACACACAGCAAGGTCTAACATTGCAATCCAGGCTGTTTGCATCATACTTTCACATACTATCTGCCCCGGTTATTCACAGTATCCACTTCTGATGTGGGCACAACACTCCGTCGGGTGAATTCTCTTCTGCTCTTGAATGTCCCGTTATGTCGTGCAGTCTAGAGCTAAAGGACAGCCTAGAAAGAAGCCACCTCCAGACCTCTCTGGCTGGGCACGACGCACACATGACACTCTACTGCTGTACACCACAGTCAGGGCATATTAAGGAAGAAAGAGTATATTTGGGCTCATGTTCAAGAGGTTGAGTCCGTCACGCAGGGAGGCTGGCAAGCAGCAGGCATGATGAAGGGAGGTGGGGGAACGCAGAAATCACATTTTCAACCACAAGCACAAAGCAGAAAGAACCGGAAGTGGAACAGAAAACCCACCCCCAGTGACCCACTTCCTCCAGCCCCGCTGCCCGTCCTAAACTTCCCCAAACAGCACACCAACTGGGAACCGCGCGTTCAGATGCCTCACCTACAGAGGACATCTCTCATTCAAACTACACAGGAGACTCACTAACCAGACAGCTTTCAGGACGTCAGGGAAGGCAGGATGCGTTTTCTGTAAGCACATCTCAGTTCAGACAGTGAGTTGAAGGACCTTTGCCCTACAGCAATACAAGTCCTAGTTGGGTGCAGTGGCTGCGGCCTGCGGTCCTGCAGTGGGGAGCCTGAGGCTGGGAACACCCCCCCCCAGCCTCGGAGTTGACCACTAGCTGAGAACAATATAAAGACATTTTCAAAAACAAAACAGGATGAATCCACATGGTGTGGTGGTGTATGCCTGTATCCCAGCACGGGAGGTAGAGGCAGAGGGATAAGGATTCAAGATTAGTCTGGGCTCCATAGCAAGTTTGCCATCAGCCTGGACTGCAGAGACCTCCCCACCTCTCACACCCCCAAAAGATGAATCCTACATCCTGGCCATCATCACAGTAATCATTATCTCAGAAAGGCATCGGAGGCCGGGGCTCAGCCCTAGCCCCTCTGCCAGCTTCCAGAGCCCTGATGGCCACAGGACTAAATTACCAGCATCAAGATAGCACACTTTACAGTCTTACAGTCGAGGCTGCTGGCTGTACGTGGTCACCGGAGAAGCCACTGAAACATGTTAGCCAGAGGGCTGCACTGTGCTTCTTAGAAAGGTAAGGCTCCTGAACAGGTGGCCGGGAGCTGGCTGCCTGCCTGCCCCAAAGCCTAGACAAGGATTTTGAGATCCGCCCATCCACCATCTCACCCAGCCTCACCTCAGGTGCCTTAGTAGCAGCTCCGTAAATTAAGCAAGCTTCCGAGAGAGTTGTGCCACACGGCCGCTCAGAAAACACAAAGCCCGTCCGGAGGCAGCTCAGCACCACCAAGTCTCGTCCACCTTCAGAAAGACGTGCTGGCTCTCACGTACATCACATACTTAAAGGGACCTTTTCAAGGCTGAGAGTGACCCTCACTTGTACCCTACTAAGAGGGCAAGCTGGATCAAGGAACATTGTTCAGAAAGAAAGAAAAAAGGGGCGGAGCTAGAACTCGCATTCATCAGAGCACCTCCCACCCAGCAGACACTAACCCCAGACTGCAAAGTAAAGTCAGACCCATGTGGCCCATGTGGCCCTTTCTGTGGAGACCAGCCTTCTAGCATCTCTGAAAAAGAGCATCCTTTGCCCCTCCCCCAAACCACAGAGGCTTGAACAGATGGGGTCCATTTTCAACGTGGGGCACACACTCAATCTGGAGAGGTTGGTCACTGAAATGTACTCTCAGTTTAGATGAAAGTATGCTTAAAAGGCCTGGCTGCGGAGTCTGATTACCTGGGCTCGATCCGGGGAGCCTCAGGAGGTAGAAGGAGTTGACCTCTGACCTCCATACAATGTCATATACACAGAAATAAATGAAATGAAATGCAAAAGACTGATTGTGTGTGCACAACCTGCAGTGAGTTTAAGTAGGTGCTGCACCCTCAAGCCTTGCTCACTCGAACCCTGAAGGAGACAAAAGGCCCTCCCCGGGTAGGAAAGGTGGCCACCCGTCTGCTCACCCACTCTCTTATCAGATGCTTGGAGTAACTGAACAATCAGGCCTTTATAAAACCCAGAGCCGAGGGAGTACAGAAGCCAGAGGCCTACCCTGTACCTGGGGCGCAGGAGGGCCAGGTCAGGAGCCCGGGGGCTCACGCCAGAACCATCTAGTAATGCAGAAGCTGACAGGTGGGCAAGACCAGGGGCGGCCTCGGAATGGCACGAAAGACGTCTTCATTCGATGGCTCACTGGGAGATACTGCCATTTGGAAACTGAAAGTCTGAAACCCTTTCAGTGTGAATTGTATGCCATATCATTCTCAAAGCCCGTTTACAGCGTCTGACTTGACCCACACCGTAAACCTACAAAAGTTATAACTGCTATATATATCTCTTAATTATTCGTATTAGGACTTTTAAAAAGTTACTCAGCTACAAACAGTCAGACCTGAGAACACACAATGATGTGCAGTCAAACTTCCATAAAGTAACACCAACTCTATTCCTTCCATTGGCCCAGGGGACAGCCAGGTAAGAAAGGTTGCTGGGCAAGGTCACGGGGACCGCGGAGGAGAAGCAAGGCTATGAAGCGTCCCTACTCCAAGACCAGCGTCCTTACCTCACCAGGGTGGAGACACGGTCGGGGGGAGAGCGGGTCTCTTCGCAGGAAACCGGACCCCAACCGTCCCTGGGGCATCAAACAGGAAATGGGCCTGGTGCCTTGCCAAGCGGCCAAGAGCAACCCAGCCCTTGGCAAACCCACTGAGCCTCGACTGGACTTTCTAAGTCAGTTCAGCCACCCCCAGGGCACAGTTCTGATCCTCAGCTACTTCTCCACTTGCCCAGGCTTCTCTGTGAGCAAGTGGGGGTCAGAGATCACAGAGCTACACAGCCTTTCGAGTGTGACCAAAGGGGAAGGTCGCTGTCTGTCAAGCAGGTCCACCTCCACCTGTCATCTCCACCCCAACGGGAGCCTGCCCCACTGCACCTGCGCACGCGTGAGCGCACGCACACACCACACACACACACACACACACACACACACACACACACACTCACGCCCTCAGGGTCGCTGGTCAGAGCTCAAGCTGCCCCCTCCCTCTAGGCTGCTCTGGTAGGGCAGAAAATGGAAAAGACCCTGTAACTAGCCTGTTTCCTTCTGGCTTCCTCCCACCTGCCCCAGACCAGAAAGACCAGGCAGGAGAGAGCATGGGTTCTGGCTACACACAGTGCTGTCAACGCTCACACACCATTTCAAAGTTTGGCGAAACAAATCAGGAAACAAACGCACAACAAAACCCCCAGAGGCCTCAGCACTCATTCTTCCTGCTCAAAGTGGGCAGTAAAGTCTGTCTGAGCAAGCGCGGCAACTGGTTCTAAAACTGAGCCTTAAGGGGCTGGGGTCGGGGGAGCACCTAGCACCCAGCACCCAGCCAGGGAACTTTCAAAATCTTCCCTTAATAACAATGAGACATTTCATGACATTTGCTTTTTACCCGCAAGAGGCTGACCTTGGAGACGACAGAGAACTGTAAAACAAAAGTCCAAAAAGTGACCCAAAGTGAACTCCTTCACTCTCAGGATGGAAAGGGAGGTCTCTAGGCCCACAATGTCATGCACACGAAGTTCAGGCGGCAAGTGGAAATGTGGGTGCTGCGCGCGCTCCAGCCCGGGGCTCTCTGAAGGTCGCCCGACTGTCACCTAGGCTGCCGGGGCCCGGAATCCGAGTACACGCGGCACGGCGGGACACGATGGCCTTAGGGCACCTTCCCGGGTGTCCCCAGCCCTGCAGGTGCCACAGGGGAGCGGTCGGGCCGCGGCCCCTCCCCAGCCGCAGGCCTGGAGCACTGGCGACTTACCCGCAGGAGGCGCGGGGGCGGCGGGCGCGGTCCCGGGGCCGGTGTCGCTGCTCCGCGTCGTGCTCGGCCCGGCCCCGGCCGCCCGTGGCTCGCGTTCCCGGGCTGCGGGGTTCGGCGTGGGCGGGTGCCCGAGCGATCGGGGACGCTCCGGGGCTCTTCAGGCGCGTGTCACGGGCCGGGGGCGCGCGGGGGCGGGGGCCGAGTGGGCCCCGGAGCGGCGGGCGGGGGCGCGGCCGGGGACTGGGCCGGGGCCGGGGACCGTGTCGCGGGCGCCGCAGCGCGGCCTCTCGCCATGGCTCCGCGCGGCCGGGCCTCGCGCCTCCCCTCGCGCTGCCGTCACCGCCCGACGCGCGCCCGGCCCTCCCCGCCCGGCCCCGCCCCCGCCCCGCCCGGCCCCGCCGCCACCTGCGCGACGGTCCCCGCGCGCGCCACGCTCCCGCTCCCCGCCGTGAGAGGCTGCGGGACCGAGCGCTGGCACACTCGGCATCCCGGCGCGTGCGTCCCGACCCGCGCGCGCGCGAGGGCTGCTTGGGGACCCCAATGCCAGCGCTGCTGTCCCGCGGAACCAGCCCCGGAGTCAAGCACGGAGTTTGGACCGCAGGAGGTGGCCTTGGACCCGCAGTGTGGGCAACACCACCAAAGGGTGAAGGAGCCGGAGGGGGTGACAGACGGGACAATGAAACCCTCCGGGAAGCTTTCATGCAAATAACACGCAGATGTGTTAACGCGGCCCACTTGAGCTTCTTTCCAATGGTCTCTCCAACCGGTCCCACGGGACACTGAACACACTTGGAGCAGACTCCAACCTGAACCAAAGATGTGGCGGAAATAAACTCCTCCAGACCCTCCAAATTTCAGGGCTAGATAGGAACTGAGTAGGGAAATTGTTCAGACAAAAATCTAACGATCTGAGACCTGTCTGGAACAGGAGGGCTGAAAGACTCTGGCTAAATGATATGCCTTTATAGCACTGGGTGATGTACAGAACATTCCAGCTGGCAAAACTGGAATCTGTGCTGTAGATCTTAAAATACTGGGTCAATGTTAAATTTACTATGTGCACAGACAAGACTATCTTTATTTTTAGGACTTAAGAGGCAAAAGTACCTTCAAGTGATTCAGGAAGGAAGAGACATCTTGATGAGGGTGTGGTAAACTGGTTGGGCCAAAGAGTGAGTCTGAGTCTCAGGGGTCCTAGGGTGGTTATATTATTATAAATATATATATATATATAAATATATATGTTTGAAATTCTTTCTAAATAAAAAGGCTTTTCAGAAACATATATTAAGAGCTGAAGCCATAGAGGGTGGTGGCACACACCTTTAATCCCAGTACCCAGGAGGCAGAGGCAGGCAGATCTCTGTGAGTTCAAGGCCAGCCTGGTCTACAGAGGGAGTTCCAGGACAGCCAGAGCTACACAGAGAACCCTGTTTCAGGAAAAAAAAAAAAAGAGCTGAGGCCAGGTGAGCAGTGTGTCTATGTATATGTGCATATGAAGCATACACATGCATACATATGTGCATGTGTATGTGTGTACATGTGTACACACCTGTGGGGTGTGCTCTCGCACCCATGGGGAGGCCAGAGGTTGACATCAGACGTCTTCCGTTGCTCCCCACCTTCCTCCTCTTCTTGAGAATTTCATGCATGTAAACAATGAAACATGGTCAGATATGTCCCCATGTCCCACTTCCAACTCCGTGGCCACCTCAACACATTCCCCTCACAACTTCATGCCTTTTTTTTGTTTTTTGTTTTCCTTTCAGTAACCCAGTCTACTTGGTGCTGCCCATATGTACAAGGGTGTGGAGCATGAGACTCAAGAAAAGGATGTGACTACATCCTCAGAAAAGAATGACTCGCCTTTCTCCGGCAGCTGTCATGGCCGACAGCCCCGCAGTGAGGGGTGGGGCCTGGAAACAATCCCGTCTTGCTCACTCTGTCCAGCTTGATCTTGTTGTGTAGGTCACCACAGCAGCTGTGAATTCATGTGTGTGACAGCCAGGCCGTGTCCAGGGGACAGCACTTCACAGTCCTCCTCCCCATCCCCCGGGTCCCTCTTCTGTGGTGTCCCTGAGCCTCGGGAGGAGCTGATATCCACCTTAGTCTTTGAGACGAGGTCTCTCCCTGAACTGAGGAGGCTAGACTGGCCAGCAAGCCTTCGGGATCAGCCTGTCTCCCCCACACCCCAGCAGTGACAGTCACATGCCACTGTGCCTGGCTTTTTACATGAGTGCTGGGTTCTTATGTTTACATAGTCAACACTTGACCACTGAGAGTCATTTCCCCAGCCCTGTTTTGGGTTTGAGGGCAGTTGGTTGGTTTTGGTGTTTTGAGACCATCTCATATAGCCCAAGCTGGCCTTGAACTCACAATGTAGCTGAAGCTGGCCTTGAACTGCCCATCCTGCCTCTGCTTCTCAGGTGCTGGAATGACAGGTGTACACCATATGGTAGGTGGCAGAGCATTGTTTTTTATGACAGAATGTAAATGTATAATTGTCTCAATAAACATTTCAATCACACACACAAACTCATCAGACAAGGGACTGTGGCTTGCCAGCAGGGTCCAGGAACCCTTAAGACTCTGAAACTGAACTGCCTCAGAACCCAGTTTTCAGTAGAAAAGGCGCTGCATCCAGCAGTGAGGGTCTTACAAGGGTACAGTGGATCACCTGAAGAAAAACTCACAGGTCCAGTGCCTTCCAGTTCTGGAATTTAAGAACTAAGATCTGGCCCAGCCTATCTCCATTCCCTTGGGACTTGGCCACCACTGGAGGTGCAGACCCAGGGTCCCCCTAGTTTTTCCTCACTGCCCTCCTCAACCGTTCCCGACTCTCACTCCAGGAACCCCACAGCTACCACACTTGACTGGGATCCAGAGCAGTGCCTTACTCAGCTCCTGCGAGAGAGACTGCTGCTCACAGCGGATGGGAACTAACAGAGACCACATGGACAGTGGGCAGAGTGAGAGGCCTTGGAGGACTGGTCCTGAGTGGAATTTCTGTATCACACCCTTCGCCTCAAGGCTCGAGGACCTATGTGAAAGAGGAGGTGGAGAGGGTGTGAGAGCCAGAGGTGACGATGACTCCAAGGAAACAGTGTCTTCCAGGCACAATGGGACTGAGGCAGCATGCACAGGGCCCGCACAGGTTCCAGACAGACAGAGTCTCAGCACTGGGTGGGAGAAGTGAACACAGGCTCCCACCTCTGACCGAGAAGCTGTCTGTGACTGCTACCTGCTGGTAAAGGGAAAGTCAGTTTTCTCCAGTGGAGTGTCACTGGGTGTGTCAACCACACTCCAAGGGGTAACCTGTTCAGGAGCAGTTAGCGAAGACAAAGCTGGCTCTGTGTGTGTGTGTGTGTGTGTGTGTGTGCCCACATGCATGCTTTTGTTTAAGACAGAGAAAGAACATGAAATTGGGTGAGGAGGGGGGATCTTGGGGGAGTTGAAGGGGAATATGACCAAAATATATTAAAAATTTTTAAATTAAAAAAACAAAACCCTAGAACTGGTGTTCTTTGAGCCCCTCCTGGTGTATATACATGTCTCCTGCCAACGGCCATGTGTGACTGAGGAAAACCTTGAACATTGCCAACACAAAGCGGCAACCTTACTTAAAACCTAAGGCATCTTTATGATTTTTTTCAATTTAATTTTTTGTAAGTTGGCTGTGCTAGAGTACAAACTTTGTAGATGACAACATCATGTCACAAGTCTGGACACCTCTCATTTGCAGGAAACCGCGGGCAGAAAAGTGGCCCCAGAACCACAGAAGCATCAAATTAGTGGTCAGCCCTTAACTGCAGCTGCCCTGTGTTGCTGCATTCTTACCAGCTGTCCGAGACTCGATTCCTACAGCCATGAGACGCCAAGCTGGGACAGAACTGTGAGATCGGTCACTCCGTCCCGGTCCCTGTCTGTGGCCTTGGTCTATGGGCAGGGCCCTGACATCTGATTCTTGGTGCCAGAGTGCAGACTCGTGGCTCCTGCCCCTGAGGACAAGGAGCTGGCTTCCTTCTCCCAGCATGGAGGAAGCAGGTGGCAGGCAGTGCCCCGGCCACAGCTCTGCTGGCGCAAGGCACGGACACAGGGACTGGGGAGAAATGGTAAATGCCCTGGAAGGTCTCCTCTTACAGGATACTAGGCAGAGGTCTCTGGCTTCCATACTCCACCATACTCTTCCTTTTTGTTGAATCAAATAAAAACCAACCCATTTGAGTTAGTTGTGGCCCTCGCTTTTAATCCCAGCACCCAGGAGGCAGAGGCAGGAGATCTTGGTGAGTTGGAGACCTCCCTGCTCTACATAGTTCCAGGTCAACCAGGGCCACATAGTAAGACCCTATTTCAAAAGAAGCCAACACATTGATATTGATATTTTCCAGGTTCTGAGGTGGTAACTATGGAAAAATACAAAAGAGAGTATTTTCCTCTATGCTGGTTAGAAACCTGCGGTACAGCCTGGGACCCAAGGTCAATGCAGACAATGACTTGATGTCTTCACGGTGTTAGCCTGGGCCCCAAAAGCAGCACTGGAGAAGGGCTAACACATAGGTAGTTTCTTTAGGAAAGTGAACCCATAGGAGGAGAGGGAGAGGAATTAGGAATAGAAAGAATGAGACAGGGATGTGAAAGCCACCAAGGGTACTGAGTCCCTCTGAGTACCCGGGGCTCTGTTCTACTGAACGCCTTGAGAAACTGAGCAAGATGAACATGGGGTTTAATCCCTCAGCTCCCATCTCTCAGGACCCAAAGGGATGCCTAGAGAAATGAGTAAACAAGATGAAATATGGAGCAGAGGAAAACAAAAAACCCACCAAGATTCCTGTTTGTTTATTCATGATGCATTCCCAGCACCTGAAACGGTGCCTGAGTCATAGCTGATGAAAAAAGAGCAGCTCGAATTGACAGCTGAAGAGATGAAAAGACATGTGCAGCTGGGCTTGGAACCATCAGGGCTGTGGTTTCAGCACCAGAGAGAGCGGGGCATAAGGGCTACTTGGTACCAAGAGTTTGAGACTGGAAGTTTCTTCGGTCAGCCCAGCCCGGAGGTCTGGACAAATCTCTCCCATTAGAGGTCCTGCAGCTGCTTATAAAATAATTATTCAGAGGCTCCAGCTTCTGGCTAGCTAACTCTTTCATCTTAAATTAACCCGTTCCTATTAATCTTTATGTTGCCACATGGCCATGGTGTTACCGGTCTGCTGGCATCTTGTTGCTCCTTGGATGGTGGCTGGAGTCTCTCCCCATTCTGCCCTTCTCTCTGAATCTCTGCTTGGATTTTCCATCTGGCTGTAAGCTTTCTTGCCATAGGCTGAAAAAGCTTTATTTACTATCCAGTGAGCGCCGCACATATTCACAGCATACAGAAAGTCATCCCACAGCAGAGACCAGCCTGGGCACTATGATGAGATTCCATCACATACTCTTCTGCATGGCATGTGTGTGTCTTCTTGTGGTGCACACTAGGTCAGGCTAGTGTGTAGCTGTGTCCTCCTAAGTGGAAATTCCCTTGTGGAGTAAGGAAGGAAGCTCAGAGGACTCAGGAAGCTCACAGAGTTAGGGTGACAAGATTGCTGCCAAGCCTGACAGTGTGAGTTCAATTCCCAGGAACTCATAGGGTGGAATGAGAATCAATTCCAGAAAGTTGTCCTCTGAACGCCACATGCACACCCCTACACAGAGACACAGAGACACACACATACATATACACACATACACACAAAAACATACACACAAACATGCACACACACGTATACACATACAGACATACGCAAATACAATAAATAAATAAATGTTTTTAAAAACTAAAAATGGGCTGGTGTCTTAGTTATTTTTTCTATTGCTGTGAAGAGACACCATGACCATGGAAACTCTTATAAAGGAAAATATTTAATTGAGGTGGTGGCTTATAGTTTCAGTGGTTCAGTCCATTATCATCACGGCGGAAAGCATGGCGGCATGCAGGCAGACATGGTACTGGCTACATCTTGATCAGAAGGCAACAGGAAGTGGACTGTGACACTGGAAGCAATTTGAGCACAGCAGAACTCAGAACCCACTCTCATAGTGACACACTTCTTCCAACAAGACTACACCTCCTAATAGTGCCTCTCCTTTGGGAGCAATTTCCTTTCAAACCACCACAGCTGGAGAAATGGCTGAGTGGTAAGAGAACTTGCTGCTCTTTTTTTTTTTTTTTTTAAGATTTATTTATTTATTTGTTTATTATGTATACAGTGTTCTGCCTACATGCAGGCCAGAAGAGGGCACCAGATCTCATTACAGATGGTTGTGAGCCACCATGTGGTTGCTGGGAATTGAACTCATGACATCTGGAATAACAGATGATGCTCTTAACCTCTGAGCCATCTCTCCAGCCCGAGAACTTGCTGTTCTTTCAGAAGACTTAGGTTTATTCCCTGGACCCGCACAGGCCCACAGCCATCTGTGACTCCATCCTGGGAATCCCATGCCCTCTTCTAGCCTCTGCAGGCACTGCACGCATGTGCACACACCTGTCTGCAGGCAAAGCACTCAGACATGCTTGACTACGTGGAGAGTTTGATGCTAACGGGGCTATCTGAGACCTCGTCTCCACCCAAAAAGCGTTTTCCTCTGAATATCTCTGGGGCCAATTTGGGAGAAAGCCTGTGCTCCAAGGCAGCATACCGGCCAGTGCTTAGCCTTGTGCTGGTCCATGCTTGAGACACTGTGAAGGAGCCTCTGAGAGGCTGTGACTATGTCACACCCAAGGGAGGGGAGGAGGGGCAGGGCCAGCTGTGAAGCCAGCAGCTGCCTTTGAGCCCTAAGGAATGTGGAAAGAAAACAAAACTCCAGCACCCTCCCCACCCTCCACCCCTTGTGGGCCCACCACCAGCAAGGAGAAAGTCTTCCTCCTGAGCTTCACTTTCAGCCAAGGAAGCAGTGACCCAAGATGGATAGCCTCCCATTTCTCTTTCTGAGATCCAGGAATGTATCAGCCAATGAGCAGCAGCCTGCACAGACAGCCCTGGACAGTGATGGAGGGGACTTCATTAGGGGAATGTGACCAGAGGACGGTTTACTTTATCCCGAATCATCCTGACCCAGGGCGTGATGACACCACAGTAGAAAGGAAAGGACCGGACCTGACAGCTGTGGAGATGACTGTTCATGCCTCAGAAGGTGGTAAGACAGCGAGGCACATCCGCCTCACAGAAGAGGACACTGTTGATGACAGGGGCATGAAGCCAGAACAGCCACGGGCAGGCTGTCTGTCCAAGTGTTCCGGGTAGCTGCTAACAGAGGGATCTTTTTGGTCGCCCCGAGTCAAGCTTGGGTGGGTTTCCATCTAAGCAGCTTCATCTTGGAAGGCTGAGGCAGAAGGGTCACGAGTTCTAGGCCAGCCTGAGCTACACATCTGGCAGCTGACAACTGCCCTTAACTCCAACTTCAATGGACCTGATGTCCCCTTGGGGCCTCCACAGGCACTGCACTCACATGTGGGTACACACACACACACACACACACACACACACACACACACACACAGAGAGAGAGAGAGAGAGAGAGAGAGAGAGAGAGAGAGAGAGAGAGAGAGAGAGAGAGAGAGAAATAAAGATTGCTCAGGGTGCTTATGGTGGCCATGTCTGCAGTCTCACCATGGAGAGGTGGAGGCAGTGGGTCAAGGGTTCTAGATCGTCCTTGGCTACATAGTGAACTCAAGGCCAGCCTGAGCTACATGAGGTGCCATCTTAATCAACCAGTCAACCAGTCAGCCAGTCAATGAGTAAGACTCTCAGTGTGGGTGAAAATGGAAATCCAGATGTACGGTGTTTACACAGATGTATCAAAAAGACTATTGTGTTTAAAGATGGGAATAATGGGAAGGATAAAAATACAATAAAAGAAGATGCAATCGGGCTGGAGAGGCGACTCTGTGGACAGGAGCACAGGCTGCTCTTGCAGAGGACCTGGGTTCTTTCTATTTCCAGAATCCACATAGTGACTCACAACCATCTGTGACTCCAATTTCAGGGGATCTAACACCTCCCTGGCCTCTTTGGGCACCAGGCACATATGATGTGCATTGGACATACATGTGGGCAAAAATACCCATACACATAAAATAAATAACAACTAAGCTGGGCGGTGGTGGCACACACCTTTAATCCCAGCACTTAGGAGGCACAGGCAGGTGGATCTCTGTGAGTTCGAGGCCAGCCTGGTCTACATAGCGAGATCCTGGAGAGGCACCAACACTGCACAGAGAAACCCTGTCTTGAAAAACCATAAATAAATAAATAAATAAATAAATAAATAAATAAATAATAACAACTAAAAACTAGAAGAGTATGCAGTAAAGCCACATACTCACACACACTCACATATGCACACGAACACACACACACAGTCACTCACACTCACATGTACACACTCACACGTGTACACACACACACACACACACACACACACACAGGAAAAGAATTAAGTGACATCATTCCTAAGCAGCAGTGACCCTCAGCATGTGTTCTGCTCTTCCCTTTCCACAGTAAAACTAAGAATCTTGGGCAACACCAACATCTTCCAGAAATCCTTCCCATTGTTCTTGCTACCCTTCTCTGGGCCTCTGAGCCACTCAGGTCTTCTCTGCCACTCTGGGGCCCTCTCACTGTCCACCCAGCTTGGCTGATAGGAGGCTGTCATGGCTAATTAGTGTTGATTAAGACTCAGGATAGTAATGGGATGCTAGCCAGGTCAGCCAGATGGAAAGACTTGGTGCTGCTTCTCCCCGGTGCAGTGGGTCTCAGGCAGTTCCACTCAGATGCCAGGGAATTTTAAGTCAATGGTAGCACATTCTATAATCCAGAGGAAATGAAAACATTCAAGACAAATGTGTGTGGAAATGCCAGAATAAGGCTGTGACTTCACAGGATCATTTAAAAATGAGTAAGAGAGCTGGAGAGTTGGCTCAGCAGTTGACAACGCTGGCTGCCCTTGCAGAAGACCCACGTTCAATTCACAGCCCCCACATAGCAGCTCACAGCTTTCTGGCCTCTGTGGACACCATTACACATGGCACACAGACATACATGCAGGCAAAAGAGCCATAGACAGAAATTTAGAAATAATTCAAACAATCAAGTTACTAATAAAAACATGATGACCAATTACAGATATAAATTTTGCAGAACTTGTAAATGAGACAATCATCAAGACACTTAAAAAATAGGTCTTGACCAGAAAGCAAAATATAACATATAGTCATATAAATCAGGAGCATTTCTGTCATAGGATGGATAGGTCTCTCGACATTGCAGAACTAGAGGGGTGAGTCACCCTCCTTTTTAGTAGCCAGATTCTGTGGAGTTTTGAGTAACTGTTTTAGTGCAGGAAATTTCATGAATCTCAGGGTGTCCACAGGAACAGGAGGGTTAGGATCCAACTCACGGAAAATATGTTTCAGAAGGAATTCTTTCTCTCCATTACTGCCTAACACCTTCCCAGCTCTTCCAGTGGTGAATGAGATAAACCTAGTACTGTCTGTCTGGGAACATGCTCATCCATCAGTGTCCTGAGATTAACAAGACCACGTTTGACAAGTTTGTTTGTTTGTTTTTGTTTGGGTTTGCAGTGTGTAGTTCAAACCCATTGCCTAATGCATACTAGACAGATTTCAAGCATTAAAAAAAAAAAAAATCAAGACTTCTGTATTACCCTCAAGTTCACATCGCAGGCTTACAATGCGCTTTTGATGTGGGCTGTCTTGATAGTTCACTCTCCAACCCTGTGCAGTTATTTTCCAGCAAACTCTAACCCCAGACATCAGTTTCATTCATAAACATTGCATTGTCTCTAGACTGTAGTAAGTCCTTTAAAGACACGCTATTACCCATGGACCTGGGTGAGAAGAATCACCAGCGTGCGACTCAGAGGACTTGGCAAGTGTTCACAAAGGTCCTGTTTCTTCTTGTTGTTGTTTTTATCTCCTGATTTCCCAGTCTTTTTTTGTAGTCAGTTTGCATTTGGCTAAGGATACGTAGCTTTTATCAGATTTTCTCATTTATTTTTGGGAAATGGCATTTAGCAGGAAAAACACCCAATATAGCAAGTTACCAGGGCTCAATGGCTCAGAACATAATCCCAGCCTCCTGGGATGTGAGGCAGGAGGATTGTCACAACTTATTTTAAGATTTATTTATTCATTTATTATGTATTACTGTGTCCCTGAAGGCCAGAAGAGGACACTAGATCTCATTACAGGTGGTTGTGAGTCACCATGTGGTTGCTGGGAATTGAACTCCGGACGTCTGGAAGAGTAGTCGGTGCTCTTAACCACTGAGCCATCTCTCCAGCCTGATTGCCACAATTTTGAGGTGAGTCTTGGTCATACAGTAAGTTCCAGGCCATTTGAGCTACAGGGTAAGGCTCTGTTTCAAAACGAACAAATGAACAAACAAACAAACAAACAAACACGAAACAAAACGAAGGGCTGGAGATGTGGCTCAGTTGGTTGAGTGTCTGCCCACTGTGCACAGAGCCCTGGGTTCAATTCCAGTACCACACAAAACATGCATGAGAGTGCATACTTACAGTCCCTGAACTTCAGAGGAGGATGGGAAGTTAAACACCAGCCTGGACTTCATACACAGCAAGTCTGAGGCTAGCCTGGGTTATGTTAGACCGTGTCGGAAACAAAACTAATGAACACATGAGCAACTCCTCTCCCCCACCAACCAACCAACCAAATAAAAACGCCGGGTGTAGTGGTGCTATCTATAATACAAGCAGCTGAGAGGCTCACACAGGAAGACTTCCATGAGTTAGAGGCCATCTGTACTGTACAGTGAGTTCAAGCCCAGCCTAGAATGGGCATTAATACAATACACAGTGACCCGTCTCAACAAACACAGCAAGCCTATGGCCTTAGAGCAAGGGGAACCTCTGCCTCACAGACTAGACCACACCCACCCTGGCTTCTCTCCCCATCTGGAAGAGGAGTCAATGCTCTTAGCCACTGAGCTGTCTCTCCATTTTTTTAAATAGATAAACTTAATGAAAGAAACAGGAACAAGACAGTTAATTGTGAGTGGGAAAATGAAAGAAGGGTATGATGAGCAAGAATGAAAACATTTGGGATTTGAGAGAGAGTGTAGGTGTAGGAGGAGTCTGTGCAGCAGATGGCCAAGGTGCAGCCAGCGACAGCCTGGGGGTCTCTAGGGTGGAGAAGGCTGGGAACAAGGCTCTGTGAGGTGTGGGTGGTGGCTGCCCCTTCTTGACTCCATTGACTCTTCATGATAATCTCGTTGCATTTACTTCAGGCTTTTCTCCATCCAGCAGGGTGGATTTGCTCTTCAAAAATGTCCCTCTGAGCCGGGCAGTGGTGGTGCACGCCTTTAATCCCAGCACTTAGGAGGCAGAGGCAGGTGGATCTCTGCGAGTTTGAGGTCAGCCTGGGCTACAAAGCGAGATCCAGGACAGCCAGGACTGTTACACAGAGAAACCTTGTCTTGGAAAAAAAAAATTGTCCCTCTGGGGACTGGGAGGAGATGGCTCACAGTCAGTAAGTGCACTTGCTGCCCTTGTGTGGGGGTCTCATAGGTTTCAAGGACCTTGGTGCTCCCAACATTCTTGCAGAAGATCTGAGTTTTGGTGCCAGCACTCACATGGTGGCTCATAATTGTCGCTCAAGGGGATCTGATGCCCTCTGATGGCTCCGCAGAGACTGCACACACAGGGGTTCCTAACAGACAAGCAGGCACGCACATATATACATATAAAATATTTTTTTTAAAAGAAAAAGTAATGGTCCTAAGAGGTTTCTTTTCCTTCCTTTTCTCCCTTCCTTCTTTCCTGAATTCCCCCTCTGGAGAGGTTTTTCTTTGCTTTAGTCATCAACTCCGTCTCTCTGTTTCACCTGTTCTCAGAATCCGGCACTCCTGATTGCCTTCAACAAATCATCATGCAGGGCAAACAGTAATTTATCCATGAATGTTCGCCAGCCAACTGATGAAAGAGAATGAGCCCCAGGAGGAAAGCTGCAGGGCAGAAAAGGGTGGCCATGCACAGAGAACAGGCATACCAAAGGTGCGCAGCCTGTCTAGCCACTTATTGGTGCCTTCAAGACTGCTAGGACAGTTGGCATGGCAGCACCGTGCACACACGTCTTTATGGCTAGTGGATGATACAATGCACTTGATGACTGACAGCTCATGTCTCATAGCTAGTGGTGTCTACCACAGCCTCTGACAAGAACTGCTCCTCCAAAGGAGTCACGGAAGAGCAGATGCATCAAACCATAGGAGCACTTCCCTGGCAGCACTTCAGTGGCCCCAGGTCCAGTGGACATCTTGTGTATTGACAAGTTGGCCAGTATCTTTGTGTTCCAAGGCTGCATGACTTTATCTGTATGTGCAAGTTTATCTTGACAGAAGTCAACAGGAGACTACATTGACAGAGGCTGGAGGACTGAGGGAAAGGCAGGGATGGGTAAGGGCTGATAGCAGGTGCTGTCATGGGTGGATAGGTAAGTGAGAGCTGACACACTGTTGCACAAAGATGGGGCTGTAGATAGCTTCAGTGTGGTCTTCAGAAAGGCTAGAAGATTTTAATATTTGTTTCTTTTTTCATATATGTGGGCTTTCTATCCATTTTCAAGTGGGGTATTTGTGTACATTTCCTTTGTGGGCACTCAGGTATGTGCAGGTGAGCATGCATGTGTGTGCACATGTCTATGGAACCCCAAGGCTGATGTGGGGAACCATCTCCTATGGCTCTTCCACCTTATTTATTGAGGTAAGGTCTCTCAGTCAAACCTGTAACTCTTGGATATGGTTAGTCATGGTAGCCAGCTTGCTCTGGGAATCCCATCTACATTTCAAGACTGGGATTACAGGCAGGCTGGGACATTCACTCAACATCTACATGATATGGTGGTTTGAATAAAATGACCCCCATAGTCTCCATACCAGACTCTGTCTCTCCCCAAACGTGACGCTCTCAGGGGCAAAGGTTGCTGGTCACTGCTGTTTCACACCAGGCTCTTCTCTACCCTCAGCCTGGCTGTTAGCACAGCTCAGCACTGCAATGACTCAGCTTAGCCTCTCAGCCAGTTCCTTCCGCTTCATGTCTGGTCATCCCAGGCCTCCCTTTCTCTGCAGATAATTTAAATAATTTGAGATAAGGTCTTATGTTGCTTAGGCTGGCTCCTTAACTTTGTGGGCTCAATTGGTATTTCACTCTTAGCCTCCCAAGTATAAGGGTACCACTGCAGATAATTTTTCTTCCTTTTTTATTATAAATATTTAAAACTGAAATTAAGAACTTTCTCCTACAATACAAAAATAGCTCAATGGAGAAAAAGTAATAGCCTGGAAATAGACGTCAATGCATACATTAAAATTGAGAGCTATAATGAGGGAGATATCAAAAATTCCCAAAGAGAGGGACAGTCTTACTGCTAGCATAATTGCCTAATTATTCTTAGGAGTAATAAAGTTATATTCTAATTTCCTGTGTTTGCCAAACTAAATTCCAGGTGGATTAAGTAATTTAATGTAGAAGTGGAAACAAACAAACAAAAAATCTCTTTAAGGGGAAATGCCTAAGCTTGAAAAGAATTTTAAAAACAAAGTGTTAGTTTTAATTGCCACTGTGGACAGATACACGAGAGAAATAATTTAAAGGGAGTTCATCATAATGCAGTTTGCTCCTGGCTCCCAGCCAGGTAGAACATGGCAGGAGCGGCTGGTGGTGCAGGGCTGTTTACCTCACGGTGGCCAGAAAGCTCAGAGAGGGAGTCTGAGAGGAAGGCACACAGCACAGGACATCTCAAAGGCATGCCTCCAAAGACCCACTTCCTCCAACCAGGCCCCACTTAACATTTTCACTACTTCTCAAAACAGCGACACCGGCTGCAGGGACCCTTGGCAATCTACTCCTCAACACAGAAATGTAGTAAAACTTTGATGTCACCTATCACAAAGATGCTTATCCTTAGATGCAAAAACAATAACAGAAACAGGAATGCTTGTCAAGTCTGACGTGTAAGAAATGTTCTTTTTGGGACTGGTGAAATAGTTCATTTGGTAAAGCGCTTGCCACACACACACACACACACACACACAGCTAAGTGTGATGGTGCGTGCTTGTACTTCTAGGGCTGTGGAGGTGGGAAGGTGGTTTATTCTCGCTGCTACAGCAGCCTGCGTCTGTAGTCGGCAGTCACATCGTCACCTGTTGCCAGGTGCCTTCCCGTCGTCAGTTATGGGACGTGCGCACCCCTTAAAAGTGCCCACCGGGCACAGCTCCTCTCTTACCTCTCTTGCTTCTCTTGTCTGTCTGTCTGTCTGCCTCTCGTGTCCCCACTTCGACGTGGCCTTTGCTCTTTCACTCTCCCTCACCCCTGTAAACCTCTTGCACGACCTCTGCTGCACACGGCGTGTCTGCTTAGTGGCACACCTTGGCAGGGCCCCCAGATACCCACTTCGACTCTTTTTAGCCTTTCAGGTGGATCCCTAAGGCTTGAGGGCCAGCCAGCCCCAGGTGCCAGTGAGAGACTCTGTCTCAGACACAGAACCGCGGTGGACAGTTCCTGAGGAGTAACACCTAAGGCTGACCTCTGGCCTCCATGCACCCTCTCACATACACAACCGTCTTGCAAGTCAGACAACTGCCACCTTCGTGAGCCCAGGTATGCCTGCTTGCCAACCATTATCACGGCAGGTCTAGCTGACTACTGGCATTCCTTCATAGGAGGGGACACGCGGGTCACTGCACCTTCACCGGAACTTCCAGACCCTCCTCCCACCCACTTACATGCATTTTTGTCCTAATTACAAGTGGGGCAGGGTGTATTGGAGAGGAACTAGAGATACAGGGGTCGAAGATGAGGGAGAGGCGCTCCACCTCTGTGGCCACTGGGAAGCCGCCTTCCACGCTGGGCAAAGGCTTTCAGTGAGACTGCTTTGCCCATGCTCCTGTCTGTAACCCCTCATCTGGGCTCTGTAAATAAGCTCAACAAACTCATTCGTCCCCCAGAATGGGCTGAACTGGAATTATAGTTTGGTTTATCCTTAGAAATTTGGGAGGAAGGTGTAGACATCGATACCATCTCTCCTCCACCCCCATCCTGGAAGTAGAATTCTGGATCAACTGGAATGGGTTTTGTTACTTCCATAGAAGTAAGTTGCTCTCACGTGGGAACGGTTGTTTGAGGTGTGGTGGTGCCTCCAGGTTATTATTGGCTCTGGGGAGGTTGAAGGAGGATTCCAGTTGGAGGCCAGCCTGGGCTACATAGTGAAATCCTGTTTAAGGAGGAAACGCAGCAAAATAAGCACGTGATGCACTGGGATCAGGCAGAAAGTCCCACCCAGATCTGCGGACTCGAGTGGGATCTGAGTCACCTCTGCGCGCCCTGATTTGGGAGGCCGATCCGTCGTATCCTGGGTCCGCAGAGCCTCCAGCAACCAGTGCGCTCCAGGCCGAGAAGTTTCCCGAGGAAGCTGAATGAACCGCGCTCCTGGGGATACCACAAGATGCGTGGAGGAAACCGGCTATACGTATGCCAATCTCCGGCCAATGAGTAAGCTCAGCCAATCAGCGCTCTGCGTCCCTGCCGGCGTCCTGCGTGATGCCATGGAGACGGGAGGGCGTGCAAACGCCGAGCGGGGCCCGCCGTGGTGCTCTGTGGCTCTCGCATTTCCTTCCAGCTTAGCCCTGGGATCTTTCTAGAAAGGATGCCCCGGCCTTAGGGTTGGGGGAAGGTGTGCCCGAGGATTCTCACTTCCGGCTCCGCCCATAGGACCGGAAGCTCCGAGCCACTCAGTATCCGGGTCTCTTCCGGTCCTCTGCATGTTGTCATGGAGATGGGATTGGCAGCATCCAAACACCGAGGGATGCTCGGCGCTCAGACCTGGGAACTGCTCACGAGTCTCGTCTTTTGCCAGCTGCCAATCTCCTCTCAGACTAGCGAGATCATTCCATGAGCGACGTGAGGTCCTCAGTGTAGCGGGATGGGCATGTAAAGCCGCTCACTTCCGGGTTCTGCGTAGTTAGCGATCAGCCAATCGAGGCCCCGTTCTTTTTCCCGCGTCTCGCAGGTTGCCATGGTGACGCAGAGGCCGTATCCACGCGTCCAGGGAAAGCTGGTCAGGTCGCTGGGTGCCTCCGTTCCCCCTGTCCAGGCTGCTGCCGCGCCGTGGCGAGGCAGAGGGCGTGGGACGCGGGTCCCCACCATCGCACAGGTGGGTGGGTAGCTGAGGCTCCATCCTATCCTTGATCCACCTCATCCTCGTCACACGCTTGGCCACTTCCTCCAGGACAGGGATGGGGGAGCAGGGTCGCTCGTGCTTCCCTGCTCCTGAGATGGGACGTTCGGTCCTATCAACCCAGTGTGCATCTTCATGGCCGGGGATCGCAGCTTCCGCTTGGCTGATGCCGGCGATCCAAGCTGGTTGTGATGGTCGTGAGCCTTCAGCTTGGTTGATGTCCACGGGGTACTCTGGTGGTGGTGATCATGAGCTCCCAGCCTGATGTCCATGGCCCACGTTGGTTATGCTGGCCACAACCCGAGCCTGGTCGATGTACATTTCCTTGCTGGTTGAAGCTGGTTGCGTCGGAAAATGCTCTTTCCGATGATGGGGGAAAGGGAATTCCAGCCTGCAGGATCAGTCTCAAATGGTGTGAGGAGGAGCACCGGCCGAGCTCCCAATCCCCGGGAAGGGTTGGTTGGGCCTGCAGAGCCAAGTTAAAGAGCTCCGAACTCAGAGGCTTGTAGTAACCTATTTAAAGTCCTAATTTAAAAAAAAATCAGGTTTATTTGTTTTTTTATACTTATGTGCATGTGCACATGTATATGTTGAGTGTTTTGGGAAGCCAGAAAATGGTGTTGGATTCCTTGGAGCTGGAGTTACAGGTAGTTGTGAGCCACCTAATGTGGGTGTTGGGAAACAACTCAGGTCCTCTGCAAGAGCAGTTACTCTGTTAACTGAGCCATCTCTCCAGTCCATTGATACGGATTTGACATGGCTGTGTGTGTGTGTGTGTGTGCTCGCATGCACACGTGTGGCGTGCATGTGAGTGCACTGGTGCCTGTGCCTGTGTGTGCAGGTGGAGCAGGGTGTCAGGTGTCTTCTGTCACTGTCTGTCATTTTGCCTTGAGACAAGCCCTCTCCCTAACCAGGAGCTGGCTGTTGAGACTGGACTAGCCTGCCGGGAAGCTCTCGGGCTCCTCCTGTCTCTGCCCTGCAAAGCGGACATTCACTCTGGGTTCTGTGTGCGCTGAGGATTTGAAGTCCTCAGGCTTGCAGGGGAAGCACTTACCAGCTGAGCCGTCTTCTCAGCCCCTGTGTTCTTTTTTAAAATGTTGTATTTTAAGCTGTAGTAGATTATGATGGGCTTCACTGTGACATTTTTCTGTACATATCCCAGTGTGTTTTGTTTATATTTGCCCCTCGCTACCCTCTCCTGCTTCTGTTGTCCCTCCTGCTTATCCTCTTCCTCGTCCTCACGTGGTCCCCTTGTGCCTTCGCAGCCCTTACATTCACATCTGGATTCTGTGTATGAGAGAAAACATGCGGTATTGTGTCTTCCCTGCCTCTCACTTCCCTTTGTCCCGAGCTCTCTCCTTCCTTAGGCTCTCTCCTTCCTTACAGTCTCCGTCTGCTCCCATGCCCTGTATGTAGTATATGTTTAAATCTAGGTTACATACTATACTGCATATTGTATATGTTCACATCTAGATTCCACCTGAGAGAGAAAACAGGTAGTGTTTGTCTTCCTGGCTCTGCCTTACCTCATACAGTCACCACAGTGACTCCGAATCCTATTCATCTTCCTGAAAATGATGTCATTTCACTCTTCCTGACAGCTGAATGGCATGCTGTTGTTCATGTAGAACACATTTTCTTCATCCATTCATCTGTGCAGGGGCGTCTAGGTTGATTCTGCATTTTGGTTATTGCGAGCAGGGCTGTGGTAAACGGAGATGCAGAGGACCCTGTGTGTGCTGGCTGAGCTTCCTTTGTGAGAGTGTGCGTGCATGTACATGTGCACATGTTCACATAGGAGTAAAATGGCTGTAGGTGAGTCTGTCTGTTTTTTGAGGATCCTCCATATTGATGTCCTATGGCCACACTGGTTTACTGTGAAAAAAAAAGAGCCTGACCCATGTCTGCCTATCTGTGACTCTCTGCCCAGCTCTAAGTGCACTTCATAGACCAGAACTAACCAACCAACCAATCAACTAACTAACCAACTAACTTACTAACTTCTTTGTTTCTCCTTCCTTCTTCCTCATCCTCTTCCCCCTCCTTCATTTCTCCCTTCTCTCTCTTTTTCCGCCTCCCCCCCTTCCGCTTCTTCTTCTGTTTGTTTTTTGAGACAGGGTTTCTCTGTGTAGCCCTAGCTGTCCTGGAACTCAGTTTGTAGACCAGGCTGGCCTGGATTGCAGAGATCCATCTGCCTCTACCTCTTGAGTGCTGGGGTTAAAGGTGTGCGCCAGCACCACCTGACCACCTGGCCAGAATGATCTTTCTTGTGTTGCATCCTCTGCTGCAGACTCCCTCTCTGCACATGTTCTCCCCCCCCCCACCCCCCCCCACCCCCGTGCTCCCTTGATGGTAGCTGTTCAGACTGGGACGAATCTCAGCGTTCTTTGGATTTGCATTTCCCTGAGGGCTGATGGTGCTGAACATTTTCATTTATTTACCGCCATCTGTCTGTCTTCTTTTGTGAACTGCCTGTTCCTTTCCTATTCTCATTTGTTCGCTGGTGGTTTATCTTCTTTGTGCTTTTATTGAGTTCCTTTTGTAGATTCCAGATGTTAATCTTCCGTGAGATATATTGATAGCAAAGACCATGCTGTCAGTAAGGTGCCTTTGCTCTGACTGGTTTCTTTGCTGTGAGGAAGCTGATGCCATTTGTTAGTTCACCGGGTTCTTTCCCGAGCCATTGAGTTCTTTCCAGAAGTCCCCGCCTCGGCCTGTGCCGCAGAACGCTCCCCTGGCTCTCCCAGCCCTTGCTGCTTCAGGTCATATATTAATGTCTTTGATCTGTTCTAGGGTTGGCTTTGCACAGGGTAAAAAAATAAAGATCTGTATGTGTCTGGCTAGTTTTATGTCAAGTTAATACAAGCTAGAGTCACAGGAGAAGAAATTTTGTTTATGTTGCATTTGTTTAACCTGTGAAGCTGTGTTACTGTGCCTGTGTAAAACACTTGATGGTCTAATAAAGAACTGGCCAATAGCAAGGCAGGAGAAAGGATAGGCGGGGCTGGCAGGCAGAGAATATGGGAGAAATCTGGGAGGAGAAGCAGCAGCCAGAGATGGAGGAGGACTTCAGGGACCAGCCACCCAGCTACACAGCAAGCCACGGAGTAAGAGTAAGGTTTACAGAAGTTAGAGAATGGAAAAAGCCCAGAGGCAAAAGATAGACAGGATAATTTAAGATAAAGAAAGCTGGCTAGAAACTAAGCCAAGCTAAGGCAAGGCATTGGTGAGTAATAATAAGCCTCTGTGTGTTATTTATTTGGGAGCTGGGTGATGGGCCCCCAAAAAAGAATAAAAAACAAACAATAGAACCTCAATTGAGAAAATGCCTCCATAAGATCAGGCTTCAGGCTGCAGGGCATTTTCTTAGTGATTGATGGGGAGAGGGCCCAGCCCATTGTGGGTGGGGCCTTCCTTGGGTTGGTGAACAAGCCATAGGGAGCAAGCCACATCTCCCTGGCCTCTGCATCAGCCCATGCCTCCAGGTTCCTACTGTTCATAAAGTTCCTGTCCTGATTTCCTTCAATGATGAACAGTGATGTGGAAGTGTAGATAAACCCTTTCCTCCACAATTTGCTTTTGGTCATGGTAGTCTGAATTTTTTTTGGGGGGGCTGCTAATAAAGACACGGAGACTTATCATTAATTATGAATGCTCGGCCTTAGCTTAGGCTTGTCCCACTAGCTCTTTTAACCTAATTTGACCTGTTTCTATTCACCTATGATTTGCCTCGGGGCTTTTTACCTTTCATTCTGTATGTCCTCCTTTCCCTCTTCCTCCATGTCTGTCTGTCTGGCCCCTGGCGTCTATTTTTCTTTATTCCCTGAGCCTAAATTCCTCCTCCTCCTTACTCTCCCTACCCAGAAGTCCCGTCTACACCTTCTCCCTTGCTTTTGGCTGTTCAGCTTTTTATTAGACCAATCGGGTGCCTTAGGCAGGCAGGGTAAAACAGCGACACATTTTTACATAGTTAAACAAATATTTTTCGGGCTGAAGTGATGGCTCAGTGGTTAAGAGCACCAACTGCTCTACCAAAGGACCCAGGTTCAATTCCCAGCACCCACATGGCAGCTAACAACTGTCTGTAACTCTAAGATCTGACACCCTCACACAGACATACATGCATACACCAATGCACATAAAAAAATAAAGATAAATAAATTGTTTTAAAAAATATTCTTCAACATAAACAAATGCAACACATTTTTGCAGTTAAACAAATATTCTGCAACAATGGTGTTTCATCATAGCAATAGTAACCCTAGGACGTGGGGCTACATAGTGAGACCCTGTCTCAAAAATTATAAAAGGGTGGGAGAGAGACTAGAGATGTGGCTCAGCAGTTAAGAGCGCTGCTGCTCTTCCAGAGGACCTGGGTTTGATTCCCAGCACCCACACAGTGGCTCACAACAATCTGTAACTCCAGTCGCAGGGGATCTGCTGCCCTCCATGGACCTCGCTGGCACCAGGCATGCATGAGGTGCACAGACATAGTGCAGGCAGACACCCACACATAAAATAAGAACAAATACATCTCAGTTCTTTTTCTTTTTTTAGAAACAAAACAAGCAAACAAACAACCCAAATCACAGCGACTCTCCTCCAGCACTGGTGGTGGCATCGAATTGGTGACCACGTTTCCACGTTCCTAGGCCAACTCTGGTGCAGCTAGCTTGCATTTGTCACCGTCATTTCTGTTCACCTTCCAGGAGCTAGGGATGCTGTTTTTCCACATATGAGAAAATCAACCCAGATATGGAAAACTTTATCCTGTATGAGGAGATTGGCAGAGGAAGCAAGACCGTCGTGTATAAGGGGCGTCGGAAGGGCACCATCAATTTCGTAGCCATTCTTTGTACTGAAAAGTGCAAACGGCCTGAAATGACCAACTGGGTAAGTCCTGGGTGTCTCCACCTACCTGGTGGCCGCAGAATGCCAGGTGATGCGAGCATGCAATCTCAATAGTCTGGAGGCAGACAGGAGGACAGAGTTCAAAGCCAGCCTGGGATACAGTCTCAAAGAAACAAGGGATGGTGTAGAATGCTTCTCTACCATGTGCAAGGCCCTAGATTCTGTCCCTAGCACTCAAGTAGATAGATAAGTAGGTAGGTAGGTAGATAGATAGATAGATAGATAGATAGATAGATAGATAGATAGATAGACAGATAGATAGGTAACAGAAGCTATTAGGTAAGCTGTGTCCAAATTCAATGTTTTAACCCTGGGATGAAGGCCCCGTCTCTCTCTCTGGTGCTGTCAGTCTTGATAATGAGTAATGAGCTTGTCCAGGTAGTTGCCAGCTCTTTTGGTTCTGGTGCAAAGGGATCTATGATAGACATTTAGGTTAAGAGTCGGTGTGTGAGGGTTGGCGAGATGGCCAGTGGAGAAGCTCCTGCCACCAAGCTTGACGAACCTGAGCTCCATCCCCGGGACCAACATGGTGGAAGGAAGTGCCCAGCTCCTAAAGTTGTCCTCTGACCTCCATGCACATGCTCCAGCATGCAGCCTCCGTGCACGTACAACATTCCTGCAGAGGTCAGAGACAGCTTTTGTGTTGTGGGTCCCGGGATCGAACTCCTGTCATCAGGCTTGGTGGTAAGCACCTTCGCCCACTGAGCCATTTTGCTGGCCCAGTGTGTATTCCGCATTACAGGAGCACATTTACACTTCGTTCTGTGGGAAGGAATCTGCTCATGCTGCCAACAGGTTGTTCTGAGTTAACTATAAACCTGGACACCGTCCGAAATGGAGGCTGAGGAGGAATGCAGACCTGCTGGCTGTACTGTTTGTCTTTTGCTATGCACACGGGGTGGGGGGTGATGACAGAAGATGAGACCACCTGACCAGAAGGACAAGAAAAGGCTTGGGAATGCCTGCTGTGGCCTCCCATATTTCTGACTGTCTGAATAAAGCACAGATTACCCTCACAGCTCCTGGTTCTGTGCCCATGGTGGGCACATACCTCACTGCTCTGAGTTTTGTCCATGTTAGTTTTGCTCAATGGTGTCCGCTCGGGTAACACAGGCAGTATTATTCTAGCAGCCTTCCTTCAGCCTTGCAGGCCTTTCTCTTCCCTGCCTGCAGACACTCCCTTCTCACAGTGCAGATTAGTCTTGTGGGTTTTAGTGTTGTGTAAACAGAGAGCCTGGCTCCCTTTGTGGAGCGGAGCGGAGCTGATGTTTTGGACATTAACAGGACATAAGAATTGGAAGAGAAGCAACGGTTATGTTGGGCGTTTGGCCAGATGCCAGTCACGAGAGGGGACAGAACGCCTAAGAGAAGGACAGGGTTGACTTGATTTCAAGGAGCCATTGTCTACAGTGGGTTGTAAGGAAGACTGTGGGTGTTTTAGTCCAGTTAGAAGCACATTTGGAACAGAGATGCAAACTTGAGCATCATTGTACTTACTGATGTTGAGTCAGGGGAGGGAAGGTGGCGGGGGGTCTGGGTTCCTCCATTACAACGTGAAGAGCATACGAAGAGATGGATGGAGACCCAGCAGGGAAGAGCAGAAGACAGCACCCAGCAGGAGGAGAATGGAGAGGGTAGCCACACTTTGACTGGCTTCTCCACTGCTTCTGAGGCCCATGACTACCGCCCCTGGGTTCTTTGGAGCTGGTATTCTAGGCTCCACCCTGCTTCTGTTAACTGATTTGCTGGGAGGAAATTCACTGTACACCTTGATACAACTGAGGCATGGAGTACCTTCCTAGTGGAGGTGGAGACAGCAATTTAGAGCTGGCAACTGTGACAGCTGGGGCGTGGAGTGTCAGAGATGCAGGGTGAAGAGAGACCTCAGCAGTACTGTGCAGCTGATGAGGTAAAGGCTGAGGACTTGTGGATGGAGAGGTGGCAGACCAATGGCCTTCAAGGCGAGGCTTCAGTGGAGACAAACCCTGGAGCTGGGGTGTTCAAGATGTGAGGAGAAGGTAGATACTGCTCTTGCATTCCTCTGAGTGCAGAATGTTGTCTGGGTGAGCATTCGAGGCTAGGATAGAAACTTGAAATCACATGGCCTGATGCAAAGTTATCGATGACCCTGAGAGACCAGCTCCCAGGATCCGCTCAGGGTAATGAAAGGAATGCCTCAGAGTAGTAGGAAACTCTTATCTGAGGGTAGTTAGGAACAAATTTTAGTCTATCACGTTTTATTCATTCATTCTTTCACACATTCACTTTCTCACACTTCTCTCATGCTTCTTCTTCATCTCTCACCCAGCACACACACACACACACACACACACACACACACACACACACACACACACACATATATTCTGCAGCAGCTCTTACGGCAAAGTGTCGCAGCACGGGTGTGTGAGTTTACATGGATCCCTGGAAAGAAGACTCACAGGAACCTTAAGAATGAATTTAGCCATCTAGGCTACAGGGGGATCCAGCCTCTCTGGACTCTAGGGACTAACCCCTTTCCCTTTGCCCCAGGCATTTTTATTTCTCTCTATTCCAGTTTAGCCAGTTAATTTCCAAATGCTCAAAACCACCTAAAAGGAACTCCAACGATACAATGCCAAGTGCAAATTCCTCGATTTCTCAGGTACCATGGTTTGTGGGTTTCCTGAACTAAGTTTTGCATAGGCCTTTGTATCCTTGGGAGACTCCGAGACAAGATTCACAGAGGACAAACAAAAGGTGTCAGTTAAACAAAAGGTGGATTAGGGCTAGGTGCTACTCTCTGGAGCCAGGCCAGGAGTAGCTCAGCAGGAACACAGCCACAAGCTCTCACATAGCTCCACACGGCCAGGAAACAATTGGCCGAACCTTGAGCGGTCAGGTTATCTGCAGAAAGGGGGCTACCACAAGGACTAGGTCTTGATGTAAACAGCCTGGCCTTGATTTAGCAATAAACAACACTAAAATTTGTTCCTAACTACCCTCATATCAGAAAGTTCCCTACCCCTCGCTACTCTGAGGCGTTCCTTTCATTACCCTGTGCGGATCCTGGGAGCTGGTCTCTCAGGGTCATCGATAACTTTGCCTCAGGCCATGTGATTTCAAGTTTCCATCCTCATCTTTGTATCTGTTCTGTAGGGGCAGCTAGTTTATATTGGACTTGGTCTAAGATTTTTGCAAAATATGTAAAAGGCTGTCTTTGAGACTGAGAATACTGCTACTTCCTGTGTCAGAAGAATATTCTGGCAATATTTCTGTTCATCAGAATTATACAGCTTAAGCAGAAATCCACAGCTGAGGGCCCAGAGATGTAAAGCACACTATCAGAGGGCCGTGGAAAGCACCCACAGCTGTTCTTGCAGGGAGGTATAATAACAGTGGCACCTGAGAAAGTTACAGACAGAAAACAAGTTTCCGCAGCCAGTGACCCCACGGCCTCGCCAGGTGGGGCTCCCCATCAGGGAGTTACACATCTGGTGGGTCGACTTGTCAAACATCAGTTGTCACCTGCTGTATACTCCCACAGCCCTCAGCACCAAGTGTTGGTTTTCTTCCATGTAAGGGAGGTCCAGCCCGTGTATCTGCCACGGTTAGCTTGCCCTCATTGCCTGGCTCTGCACTCCAGTCCTTCTGAAGTCTCTTCAGCCTCATGTGCCCTGGCAGTTTGCTGGGAATGAAGGAGGAGGAGGTCTGCTCAGGATTGGCATCTTGAATAAAACCCCTTTGGAAGTTTCTTGGAAAATCTCAGCCAGTGACTCCCCCGCTGTTCCCCTCCCCCCCCCATACACATACACAGGGCTTCTCTGTGTAACAGCCCTGGCTGTCCTGGAACTTGCTCTGTAGACCAGGCTGGCCTTGAACTCACAGAGATCCGCCTGTCTGTCTCCTGAGTGCTGGGATTAAAGGTGTGCGCCATTACTGCCCTGGCTGGGCCAGTGACTTTTAGTAACATAATGCTGCTGTCTGTAGGAGGTGAGGAAATGTTTTCCAGATAGGCATGAGGTTGCCCTGGTCCTTCCAAGGCTGCTCTTCTATGAACACAGTAAAGGGGATGTCAGGTCAGCCCCCAGCAGCCATGGGCAGGGACTCATAAACAGCACAGGAGGGACAGGCTGTGTAGATGGGTGGGGAGCTCAGGTGGCCGAGGCAAGTGGGTCTGGGGTAGTCTGCCCTGTGTGGCCAGGCAGAGGTGAGATCCACAGCTCTGTCTGCCATGCAGTCATGGATAGGAGGGGAATCCCAGGGCACATTTTAGACTTTGTTTCTTTTCGTATTCTGCCACGTCTACAAAGCACCTGTGTGTGTGTGAGCTATGATGTAGTTTATTGTAAAGTGAGTGTGCCTGGCCAGTGAGGCTGAGCTGGGTCTGCGGGTGAGGGAAACACTAAATTTGCCTTCAGGTTATGATGTTTTCAACCTCCACTGGACGTATTGGGACTTAGCGCCATCACGGAATCTCAGAACGCTGTGATTCCTCCCTCAGCAGTGGCTATATTGATGTTATTTCACCCATTTACCATAAATAGCTCTTTGCAGTTAGCGCTGGCATGCTTGTTCTGTTCCTTAAGGTCCCTGCCTTTCCCGAGGCCGCCCTTGGGAACCAACACTTCTGATGGCTGTAGATAAACCCCAGTTTGTCTGCCTTTCCAGTTGCAGTGAGATGCCGAGTGAGCGCTGTGTGTTTTGTAGGTCCGTCTCACCCACGAAATCAAACACAAGAACATTGTGACGTTCCATGAATGGTACGAGACCAGCAATCACCTCTGGATGGTGGTGGAGCTGTGCACAGGTAGGGACAGGAGAACCTGAGCAGACACCGTGCTGGCTGGGGAGCCATGGTGGCTGCTGGATGTGGCTGATCTAAGCTCATTTCCCTTAGGTGGTTCTTTAGAAACTGTGATTGCTCAGGACGAGAACCTTCCAGAAGATATCGTGAGAGAGTTTGGGGTGGATTTGGTCACAGGGCTGCACCATCTGCACCGGCTTGGCATCCTCTTTTGTGACCTTACTCCTGGGAAGGTAACTCCTGAGTTCTTTCTTCCTCATGCCTCATGTCTTAATTCCAAGGGCCTTCTCAATAAAACAAAAGGAAACCTATAGCACCTATGTATAGCTGCCTATTTAAGTAGCTTTTGGGACAGAGTTCTTGGCTGCAGAGGTCTCTGATTTTTCATGTGCTTTGTGTGCTGTGAGTGATGAGCCCCACACAGTATTCTCCGAGCACTTACCAGGACTAGTACCCAGTACTCAGTTATGCCGTTGGTCTGACAGCAGCATTCTTGCCTGTGTACTGCGCCTGACCGCACAGACAATGTTTTGTTTTCCATGAGTAGATGCCTCTGTGTTTGTATTCAAGCGCAGTGAGCCTCCCCGGCTCTCCTCCGGCAGTGAGCCTCCCCGGCTCTCCTCCGGCAGTGAGCCTCCCCGGCTCTCCTCCCCCCGGCTCTCCTCCGGCAGTGAACCTCCCTGGCTCTCCTCCGGCAGTGAGCCTCCCCGGCTCTCCTCCGGCAGTGAGCCTCCCTGGCTCTCCTCCGGCAGTGAGCCCCCTCGGCTCTCCTCCGGCAGTGAGCCTCCCCGGCTCTCCTCCGGCAGTGAGCCTCCCGGCTCTCCTCGGCTCTCCCTCTCCGGCAGTGAGCCTCCTCGGCTCTCCACCGGCAGTGAGCCTCCCCGGCTCTCCACCGGCAGTGAGCCTCCCCGGCTCTCCTCCGGCAGTGAGCCTCCCCGGTTGTCCACCGGCAGTGAGCCTCCCCGGCTGTCCGGCAGTGAGCCTCCCCGGCTGTCCGGCAGTGAGCCTCCCGCGTCGCAGTGAGCTCCCCTGCCGGCAGTGAATCCTCCTCGCGGCCTCGGCTCTCCTCCGGCAGTGAGCCCCTTCGGCTCTCCGCTTGGCCCCAGGCAGACTCTGGAAGCTGGTGTGATCCTGCTTGAGTCACAACCTCACTCTGAAGCTTTCTTCTCTGCGGTATTTGCAGTGCTGTGTTCAAGTGGCATCCTGCCCTGCTGCATAAGCCGCACGCTTGGGGTTGCACGTGTCACTGGCCCAAATTTCCTTGTCCTTTATGTAGCGAAGTGGAAGCTGAGTGTTTGGTTTATGGCTTTGCTTTGTCGCCGTCTGTTTATGAAGAAGGAACGAAAAAGGAAGGGGTGGGAGCCGAACAACAACACTGAAAGGAAAACTCAGTGGTGATCTTGTGAGACACTTGGTAACTTTTCCTTGGAATCTTCACAAACCTAAACCAGGTCAGCAGCCACTCAGCTGTCATTGTGCAGAAGCAGCTCGGACAATATGCAAATGTGTGGGTGTCATTTATAGACTTTGAAATTTGAATTTTACAGAGTTTCCGCATATTAAGAAATACTGCCTCTCTTCTTGCCGGGCAGTGGTGGCGCACGCCTTTAATCCCAGCACCCAGGAAGCAGAGGCAGGTGGATCTCTGTGAGTTCGAGGCCAGCCTGGTCTACAGAATGAGTTCTAGGACAGCCAAAGCTACATAGAAAAACCCTGCCTTGAAAAATGAAATAAAACAAAACAAAACGAGAAAACAACAACAAAAAGAAATACCATTCAGAGCTGGGCATGATGGCTCACGCCTGCAGTCCTAGCACTTGAGGCCTGAGGCAGTGGGATTGCTGTAAGTTCAAGGCTAGTATGATACACATGGTGAGTTTCAGAACGGCCTGGGCAGTAGACTGAGACCCTGTCTCAAAAAGACCCCAAACAAACTGAAAACAAAACAAAACCTGAAACAACCTCTCTCCACCAAAAAAAATACAATTTTTACTTATTTTTAAAAAACATTTAAAAAGCTCTTTGTTCACAGCTGTGTGAAAACACGTGGGGATGGGGGCTTTGGGCCCACGGCCGCAGTTTGCTTAGCCCTCTGTGGGACAGTTAATGGAGTTAGTGCAAAACTTAGCAGGAGGGTCTGTAATGTGCACTGCTCTAGAAACCCAGGGTTTGGAGAGAGTTGGGCGGGGTTCTCTTTGTGCTGATAAAGTTTTATTGAGACACCGCCCCACCCTTGGCCTCCGTGTTACCAGTGGCTGCTGTTTTGAACAACTCTGGAGCTGTGGGGTTAGGACCTGCTGCATGGCAGTCTGGGTTTGAACAGGTCTCCAGGGGACGCTGATGGTGGAGTCAGAGGCCACTGTGGTGGGTTGGCCGCACCTTTAGTGCGTTGGTGTCTAGGAGTTAAGGCCAACTTTAACGGCTCCCACCAGGAGGTCGCCAGGCCCAACACTGTTGTCCAGCGGCATTTTCAGTGAGAGGCTGGAAATGATGCTGTTTCCTGGGCTGGCTGACAGTCCACAGCCAACTTCTGATCACACAGGGCGTTGGCCAACTGGAGTCAGTCCCAGCCCTTTATCTGTGAGGCTCCCATGAGTCCCCACAGAGCCGAAAAAGCAGGGCCCTTCCTTCCCTGTTGTAGCATGAGAAGCAGGATTCCAGGGGCTGCCATACCCCTAGGGTCAGGCAGTGGGTAGGTCGTCACCCCGGCCAAGTCTACAGGCCTGCACTAGTTGTGGTCCCTCAGTTTAAAACCCCTCACTACAGGTCCTTTCTTGACCCACACAGGCAGGTGGATCTTTAGACTCTCACTCATTCTGTGTGTTCTTGGGGACTGGCCTTGAGCCTGTCAAACACCCACATCCCACAATGCTCCAGCCTATACATCAAATGCTGTGTTTGCCTTTGCCTTACATAACTTGTACGCATCAGAAAATCTTCCCCCAATTTTCTTGATGCACGGTTGTCTGACTTTGTGGGTTTGAGGATACAGAGTGCCGGCCATCTTTGCCTTTATTCTTTATCTCATAATGCAGCCTGTCTGTTCGTATCTCTCTCTCAGCCCAGGGCTCCTTGGTGGCTCCATGGTGTCTGAGATGGATATTCGAGAGAGGACAGCGTCAGCTTTGACTCTGCTGTTGCTAAGATGTCACGTTGGCTAGTTTTGAGGGAGCAGCTCCCAGTTTTATTTAAACCACAACTCTCGGGATCATTTCTGTAGTTCACTGTCTTCTTTTTAAGAGCGTAGTGTGTCAGCATTTTTCTGAGCCATCACACGGCAAGAAGGCTGCAGCGCCCTGGGCACGGTTAGGAGAGGTCCCTCCAAACCTGTCTATGAAGACACTGACGATTTCCCACCTTCCTAGATACTCTTGGAAGGGCCTGGCACACTGAAGTTCAGCAATTTCTGCCTGGCGAGGGTGGAAGGAGAGAGTCTGGAGGAGTTCTTTGCTTTGGTGGCCGCAGAAGAAGGAGGTGGTGACAATGGAGAAAACACGCTGAAGAAGAGCATGAAAAACCGCGTCAGAGGTGGGTGGGCCAGGCTGCTCACGCGCCATAACCCAAGCCACGTGCTTTGCTACTCACACACTGCATGAGAAACAAGACGGGATTCTGGACGAAGAGTAGCTTCGTCTTTGGCTTTAAGTGTCCCTGGTCTCTAACGGTGTGTCAGCAGGAGAGGTCTTACACAGTGTCTTGTCACCATCCCCCAGAGCAGGGCCGACTCAGTCAGCTCTCAGAACCAGTGGCTCCTACAGCGTGCTCAGCCCTGTGGAGGGGCTGATCTGTGCAGTCCAGGCAGACCCTCCAGGCGTGTTCTTGGCAGAGGGATTGGACAGGGAGATGGTGCCGGCGGCATCAGGGTCACTGTGCCTGTGGCTGGGGCACCAAAGGAGTGAAGTGCTTGTGAATGATCAGGAGGACCTGAGTCTGGTCCCCAAAACCCATGTAAGAAGAGCAGGTGTGGCTGCCCACATCTGTAATCCCAGTCCAGGGGAGCAGAGCCAGGAGGATCAAACCAGTAACTTCCAGGTTTTGTGAGGGACCCTGTCCAAAAAAACGAGGAGAGTGACTGAGGAGGTCACCAAAAGTCAAGTCAACGTCTGGCTTCTATCTACATTTGATGCAGATGCACCCCCCCCACACACACACACAGAGGAGTGGATATGTGGGCATGTCTGTGCCACCGTGAGTGGAGGTCGGAGGGCAGCTTGAAGGAGTCAGTTCTCTTCTGTTGTGCGGGTCCGGGGGATTGAACTCAGGTCATCAGTCTTGGTCTCAAGTACCTCTGGCCACTGAGCCATCTCACTGGCTCCCAGAAATTCTATCCTTATGGTATGTGCTACATTTCCCTGTGTCTTTCCATCTCTGTGACTCTTTGTGCTGGAGATAACTCAGATGCCTAACCGAGCTGTTCTTGTCTTTGGTTTTCAGGCTCCCCAATATATGCGGCACCGGAAATCATGAAGGGAACAGACTTTTCTGTCGCCAGTGACCTCTGGTCTTTGGGCTGTCTGCTTTATGAAATGTTCTCAGGTGATGGTGTTTGGTTCATTATAAAATCAAAATTATACTAAAACCAAGAGCAAACTGAGTTTTGTGTATTGTTTTCAAGTGCCTGACCTAGCAGGTATCTCAAAACTGGTTTTAGACAATTTTTTGTGTAAACCATTTCAACTTAATGTTAGACTTGGGAAGGCTTGTGAGCACTCTGACTGGTAGTGATTCTTCATAATTATCTGCAGTGTTGAAGTGTGCCTGACCATTGGAGAATATTAGTAGAAAGGCAGACTGTGGCTTGTGAGCCAGTGACTCCAATGTGTTGAGGGCTGATGAGACCCTTGCTCATGGTGCTTACCCTGTGTGAACTTGAGTATTGACTTGGAAAACTACTTTGGCATTTGAGAAGGATGGAAGTTCATAGCCTGGTGTGCTTGTCAGGTATTGCCTTTCCCCACAAATCATGTAAATCCTGTATTTACGATAGTGTACATTCCCCTGGAATACCTGTAGTTAAGTTTGGGATTAGTGTGGATGGCAAACTGATCTGCAAGTTTATGTGATTTCAGGCAAGCCTCCATTCTTCTCAGAAACCGTGTCAGAGTTAATTGAGAAGATTCTGTATGAAGACCCATTGCCGCCGGTCCCAAAGGGTAGGTGAGCACAGCCAATCATCTTGCCTGACTGGAAGCCCACCTTCACCCAGGCTGTTTTCACCAATCACAGCCCTCAAAGCTACACGTGATAGCAGCTTCAAATCAGTACATCTTCTTCCCTGTTTTCGATACTGAAAGTGAAAACCAAGTCATACTAACAGCTTCCCTCATTTAAAAACACGGATTAGCACAAGAAGTCTGTTGAAAGATTTAAAGGGTGTGTGTGTGTGTGTGTGTGTGTGTGTGTGTGTGTGTGTGTGTGTATTCCTGCCCCGTATGATTATTTCAGAGTTGCTTCTCAGTAGGAAGAAGTAGAATATTTCTCAGTTTTCTTGTTGGTGAGTCCAAATACTTCCGTCAAGCTGTGGCTTATTGCACAGAGCTTGTCCTCAGACTGTAGCCACGGTAGCCAGCATTCTGTGTGTACTGATGCTCCATGAAAGGGTACCCAGCTGTTTCTTAGGTCAGATTGTCCTGGCCACTTCTTCCAACCACAATTGGAGGTGGTCACAGTGCATACCGATCTCTGAGACCCACAGAGTGGGAACAGTTCCGTCATGTCCCAGTGCTCACTACTGTTAGTTCTTTGTTGACATTTTTCCGAAGAAAGGAGGGGTTGCCAGGATCAGAGTTACAGTGAATTAAAGAGCAAAGCTGGCAAAATTAGGAATGTTTCAGAGAGTAAGGTCCAGCTAACCACCGAAGACCCGGTGTGAGGCTCTGGCTGGCAACCCTCAGTGCCGTTATTTCAGGGACGGGAATGTTCTGGGGCAGTTAAAACCGAGTCGTGGAGATGCACATGTGAGATAGAGGTTTGTGTCTCTGCTCTGCACACTGGTCCTCTGTGACTCACACGCTGTACTGTAGTTCATGGGTTCAGTCTGTGTTAAAGTCTGAAGGCTTAGATGCTGTTGCTTTAGATGTTGCTGATGGACAGTAGCAAACTCCATGTTTGTAGGTTCCTCTCACCACCGTCTTCATTTTGGAAAAATCTTTTGTTTGCAGATTCTTCATTCCCCAAAGCATCCTCAGATTTCATTAATTTGCTGGATGGATTACTACAGAAGGATCCTCAGAAAAGGTATGGACAGCGTTGTGTGGGTGAGGAGTGGAGACCTGCTTTCCTTTACATGGATAGAAAGCTTCCCCCCCCCTCTGTTTTTTGAGATGAGGGTTTCCGTGTATGGCTCAGATTGGTCCCTCCCCAGCCTCCTGCACTGTGACCACAGATCAACACCACCTGAGCCTCCTCCTCTCTTCCCCTCCACCTCCTCTTCCTCTTCCTCAGAATCCTCTTGTTCCTCCCTGTAGTCTTGGGATGTTGGAGGGAGTGTCTGTCCTTCCACTGAGCTCTGCTGCCTTCGTGGGGCCTTGCACGTGTGCAGTGTGCACACACTTACACTACTCTGCGTTGACATACTTGGACAGTAGGGGCTCAGCTCCCTTCGGTGCAGTGTGCACACTTGCACACTTGGACAGTAGGGGCTCAGCTCCATAGGGGTGCTTCTTGCCGCAGTGACAAGCCTGCAGATCAAGTGAAGGAGAAGGGCTGACTCGGGCTCACAGTTGAGGCGGGACCGAGGTTTTCATGGTGGGATGGGGCAGCAGCCAGAGCATGCAGCAGGTGGTCACACTGTGTCTCCAGTCAGGAAACAGAGCAGACAAGGAGTGGGACCAGGTTAGGAAATGTCCAGGCCTGTCCATCAACCCCCACGACCCACTTCCTCCCAGCTAGGCCCCTCCTCCTGAAGGCTCCACGGCCTCCCTGAACCACCACCAGCAGGGGATGAGTGTGCATACACAGATCTCGGGGGACAGCTCACACTCCAGCCACACAGCCAACTAAAACCATCTTGCTCACTTAGTAAGATAAAGGGGACAGAACTGTGATTTCATAATTAGTGATTTATCTTAAATTTTCAAATTGACGATAGACGATAGCGTCCCTTCCTACATTAGTTGGGAAACCTAAGAACGTTTTTATTAGGCTTAGTGGATTGGAGGGTTGTGAACGTGAAACTCCAGTTTTGTTCTATAGCATTAAGGTTTCTGACTTCTTCCTTTTGCTGAGGAATGTTAATTTCACACTGAAAGAGTGACATAAAGCACCTGAGAGGTGGTGTTGGAGAATGGTGGGGTCTGATGATGGGTCAGGCCTGGAGTCCCCTCATGAGCTGTGCCCTGTGTTTCCCAAAGGTTATCGTGGGAGGGAGTCCTGCAGCACCCCTTCTGGAAGGACGCCCTGCGGAGAGAAGACTCGGTCTCGGCCTCGGCCTCGGCCTCCGAGGACTGCATCTTCAGGTAGAGCCAGCCGTGCCTGGTGCCGCTCTGCCGTCTGGTCCTGGCACCTAACATCTGCTTCATTAGGACTCTTCAGGACAGGTTTAGTCATGATGTATCAGTTCTCCGTTTTGTTCATTTTCTGGAAATATCAAAATGGAGTTGTCAGCCTGAGTGTAGAGGGCTTTCCTGCCAGCCTTCTGTGGCTGCGTACCCAAGTGACCCAAAGTTAGTTCAAAGCACTAAGGACGCGGTGGTCATGTGTGACCACAGTCATCAGGTGCGCCCTGCCCAGGCCTCGCACTGTTGTTATGAAATCTCTGTGTCAGACGGTAGGCACAGGGCTGGTGTCGGCCGACTCCCCCCCTGTCACCGGTGTCCTGCAGCCGCCACATTCTCACCATCGTCCTCTGCTCTGTGGAGCTTCAGAGCTGGGCCAGAGTTCCACCTTCCAGGCCAGCGTCACTAGAGAAGCTGAGGAGGTGTCAGCAGATTGGGCTCCGGGCCTTGACTGTTGTGTCAGCAGCAAGCCAGGATACCTCTGACCTTTAGTTCTTCACCTCCACAGTGTGCAAGGTGTGTGTGTGTGTGTGTGTGTGTGTGTGTGTGTGTGTGTGTGTGTGGCGGGGAGGAGAGAAAAAGGGGAAAAGGGAGGATTTATGGGGCAGGAAGGGAGAGAACACCCTGTTGTGCTGACCCACCACAGCCATGGGGTAAAATGCTGGACAACACACACATGCAGACATTTAGAAAGCCGGAAAAAACCCCTATATTGATGATAATTCCCTATAGTCTAAATTAGAAATCAGAGTGTTTCCGTTGCTGCTGCATGATGCGATTCTTCCTTTTCAGTCTGTGTCGTTTGTTTTTCTGATGCACTGTTCTTGTGACGACTTGGAGTGGCACACTTGGGTTGGCAGTGTCGGGAGCCAGCCTCCTTCCTTGGGTTTTGGGCAGAAAGCACTGTCTTTGCTTGTTTGGTTTGATGATGTGGGCTGGAGGCTTTGGAGCAGCGTCTTTCAGTCTGAGCGAACGCCAGGTGGGACGAGATGCTCTCACTCCGCAGTCCTGCAGTTACTGTGAGAGATTAGGGTGGTTGGCCTCTAAACATGGAGCCAACCTGATATTCTGACCCCTTGGGAAGTATAGGTCTTACTGGATGCCTTTGGGATGGTGGAAGGGCAGGGGGGGATGGGATGGGGTGGGGGATGTGGCTCATGTTCCTGGAATCCCAGCTCTCTGCCAGAGAGAGGATTCCTCTCAGAGCATCAGGCAGTGGCCAGCAGCTACTGCTGTCCCCAGGGGGCAGTTTCAGGGTTTCCTAGCAGCAGATGAACAGGGATAAAAGAAACTAGAGCAGACGGGATTTCTCTGCCCTCTTCCGCCTCAGCGACCCCTCACTTCTGTTCTTTGGGCATCAACAGGCCAGCTTCTCTTACAGCTGGTTTCCATGGCTTGTCAACTTTGACCCCAGGCCAAGTGACAGGGAGGAAAACCTAATGCTGGTTTTTGAGGTACTCCAGGCTCTGGTGTCTGTCTGTCTGCTACTGACTGTTTGTCAGAGAAAGGGCTTTTAGACCCGTAGGTCTAGATGCTTCACATCTAGAAAGGGCTGACTGTAGCTGCCCACTGGGAGACTGCGCATGCCCAGTTCCGTGACTTCGTAGGCTAAGACACCGTACAGTCATGCTTGGACACCTTCTGTGCTGTTTACAAAACCAAAGGGAGTCCGAAGTGAGCTTGTGCTGATTTTTCCTGTCCAGCAGCAGAAATGTCATGGAATGTTCTGGACCTCAGGATTCCAGGGAGCTTTTGCAAAGCCCTCAGAATGGACCAGGGAAAGGGCAGAAGGCGGCTCCTCGGCTCAGCCTGTCTTTCAGGCTAGGTAAGCTTGGTTCGAGTCTCTGTGTGTTGTTTTCTGCTCTTGGTGATTTCTGTCCCTTCTGGATAACATATTACTCCTCTACCACAGACAATCCGACTGAGCTGAGGCCCAAGAGTGCCACAGGGGGCCAGCTGAATGAATCCATATTTCTCCTCAGGTATGTAAAACCCAGCTGTGAGAAGAGCGAGGACGGGTGCCGCCATCCTGGGGGCAGACTGTTAGAGATAGAGGATGGTGTTGGTACCACCTGCCACCTTCATTCCACGGTGAACTGCTGCCCGGGTATCTGAGTTTTGTATATATTTTAAAAATTGTCTATTTTGGGTCTGGAGAAATTGATCAGTGGTTAAGAGTGCTTGCTGCTCTTCTAGAGGATCCAAGTTCAGTTCCCAGAACTCACATTGGGCAGCTCACAACCATCTGTAACTCCGCTGCATGGGATGAGACGCCCTCTTCTGGCGTCCTTGGGCACTGTACTCATGTGCATAGACACACATATACATATAAATTAAAAAAGCTGCTTATTCTTTTTGTATTTGTAAATATTAAAATCTTTTCTCTTGGAACTTTATGTTCTGATAAAAATGAATTTAAAATTTCAGAAGTCCAGCCCCCTTGTTTGGATAAGGTTTTATAGAAAGGACGGGCTGAATTCTCCTTCTTTTGTTTGAGTCCCCTCCCTCCATCCTTCCTTTCTTCCCACTGCCTTCCTTCCATCCATGCCGGGTATCACACATGCGGAGCAAGAGCACTCCTAGTGAGTGATGCCGCAGCCTGTGTGTTGTGTTTTTCTTGAAGTACATTTTATGTGAGGCACAAGCAATATTTATAACCATTGAAAGAATTAAACAACAACAACAGCCCAGTTTATCTTTAAGTGGTTAGGGGCTGCGGTATGGCAAACACTAACATTCAGTAGATTTAAGATTTTTCTGGATGTGCAGGTCTCTGTCTTGCTGGTAGAGCACTTGCTTGGAACACACAAAGTCTGAGGTTCAATCCTCAGTGTCGTAAAAGAAAAAGAAATCCTTTATATAGGAGGAGTTTTATTTCATTTGAAACTATAATAATATATTAAAATTTATTCATCTGTTTTGTGTGTATTTGAGTGTAAAGTATGTTAAATTGATTTATATCTATTTTAGGCACTTTAAATTGATGCTTAGAACTGTACAACCTCTAGCATATTTTAGGTTTGTAAGTGGACTCTGATAAAGGGGAGGGTGGGAGGCCAGCCAGGGGTAACAGATGTGTGCGACAGGCACACAAGTATCATTATAAAAGTCACTAGTAAGTGTGATTAGCAGATGCTGATGAAACATTAAACATGTAGCAAATATTACAAAAAGAAAAGACTGTATGTAGCATGCAATCTAGAAACAAGAGCTGGTTACATAGAACATGACCTGCAGAGCAGTCACCAGGCCGAGGAGATGCTCAGCAGGTGAAGGTGTTGGCCACACAGCTGGAGACCTGAGCTGGGGAGGAGACCAGAGTTGGGGGAAAACCAACTGTGCAGAACTGCCCTCCGACCTCCACGAGAGTGAGGCACGTGTACCCCCCCCCCAAAAAAAAAAAACACTTTCCAAAAGAAGCAGCTACAAAAATGATGGAGTCATTAAACACAAATTAGGCTTCAAGCTTTTTTTTTGTGCTGTGTGCCTGTGCAAGAGGTGTGGAGGCCTCATGCCGTTTTTCCTGCTGGGAGAGGGGGTGAGGGCATCACTTCTTCGCTTCCATAACTGTTGATGGAAAGCTGTCCTGTTTTCCAGTTCACGGCCCACTCCAAGGACTAGTGCCATGGTGGGATTAAGTCCCGGAGAGGGTGAGGACAGCAGCTCGCCACAGACCTCTCCTTTATCCAAGGTGAGTAGCCATGGGATTTATGATACATTACAGAAGCTCATAAAAATAATTATAAGTTAATCTGTGAACCCTGCCGTGATGGTGACATTGACCATGGCCAAGTCCCTGGTAGCTGCTTTGAGGTTTTTTTCAGCAGTGAATATATTGAGGTACAATTGATATGAAATGCAGTTCACCATTTAAAGTGGACATTTGATGGGCTTTTACTGGATTTATAGGTTGTGTGACGTCATCACAATCAATTTGAGAACGTTTTTCATTATCCTACAAAGAAGCCCTGTAACTGTTGGCTGTCAGCCTCAGTCTCCTCCACTTCTCCTCACCCCTGCTCCATGGGTCTTCTAAGTCTGCCTGTCCTGGACATTTCATGTAAATGGAATTATAGAGCATATAGTCATTAATTGTTTTATTATTGTTTGTGTGTGTGCATGCATGTGTGGGTGTGTGCTTGTGGTGTGATGTGCATTTGTGTGCCTGTGCATGTCCCCACAGACAATGCAGAATATATACATATTAGTGTTTAATTCTTTAGGAGAGAAGTAGCAAGCATTTCAGCCAGACCTTTTAAAATACTAGAATTTAATGTCTTCAATATTCAGTAAGACAGAAGTAGTTATGTGTTTTGTGGATGAAGGACAGAGCAGGACCCATCATAAGGAACAAAACCAAGCCAAACCCCACCCACCCAGTGTGAAGTTGCCTTTACCTCACAGTGTGGGAGGTTGGCAGTGCAGCCCTGACCAGCCTAGTGGTGAGGGCTGTTGGTGTGACTGGCCAGTCAGTGGTGAGGGCTGTTGGTGTGACTGGCCAGCCCAATGGTGAGAGCTGTTGGTGTGACTGGCCAGCCCAGTGGTGAGGGCTGTTGGTGTGACTGGCCAGCCCAATGGTGAGGGCTGTTGGTGTGACTGGCCAATCAGTGGTGAGGGCTGTTGGTGTGACTGGCCAGTCAGTGGTGAGGGCTGTTGGTGTGACTGGCCAGTCAGTGGTGAGGGCTGTTGGTGTGACTGGCCAGCCCAATGGTGAGAGCTGTTGGTGTGACTGGCCAGCCCAATGGTGAGGGCTGTTGGTGTGACTGGCCAGCCAATGGTGAGGGCTGTTGGTGTGACTGGCCAGTCAGTGGTGAGGGCTGTTGGTGTGACTGGCCAGTCAGTGGTGAGGGCTGTTGGTGTGACTGGCCAGTCAGTGGTGAGGGCTGTTGGTGTGACTGGCCAGTGGTTTCTGAGACATTCTCACGTATGAAATGGGAACAACACGCACAGTTCAGGATTTGTGTGGTGATCAGCCAGGCTGATGGTGTCTCCATGGCACTTGAAGTTCATCGACACAGCCCGCCCTCCTCAGCAGCTGGCCTGTCACTCTGCATTATAAATCCAAGTGTGACTTTTGTCCTTGTTCCAGATGACATGTGGGCATCTGAGCCAGGGGGCCCTGGAGTCACAGATGAGAGAGCTGATCTACACGGACTCGGATCTTGTGATTACCCCAATTATCGACAACCCCAAGGTGCAGAGAGACTCGAGGATTCTGGGGAGGGCGGGGGAGGGCATGTCAGCACATTCTTGCCTCACTGACTCTTTCCTGTCCTGTGTGTCACATGGCCACAGTCACAGCCCTCTGCTGTCACTTGTCTGCTTGTCCTCTGTGCCCCGTATCCACTCTGCAGCTCTCCCTCTGCTCACACACCTCTGCCACTCTCCCTCTGCTCACACACCTCTGCAGCTCTCCCTCAGCTCGCACACCTCTGCCGCTCTCCCTCAGCTCACACACCTCTGCAGCTCTCCGCTCTCGCTCTGCTCACACACCTCTGCCACTCTCCCTCTGCTCACACACCTCTGCCGCTCTCCCTCAGCTCACACACCTCTGCCGCTCTCCCTCTGCTCACACACCTCTGCAGCTCTCTGCCTCTCCCTCTGCTCGACACACCTCTGCAGCGGGCACTCTCCGCTCTCCCTCTGCTCACACACCTGCAGTGGGCACTCTCCGCTCTCCCTCTGCTCACACACCTCTGCAGTGGGCACTCTCCGCTCTCCCTCTGCTCACACACCTCTGCCACTCTCCCTCTGCTCACACACCTCTGCAGCTCTCCGCTCTCCCTCTGCTCGCACACCTGCAGCGGGGATTTTTTATCCTGCTTGATCACACTTGTCACATGCCGAGGAGGGCCACCGACCTCCAGACCCCAGACCTCAGCTCTCAGTCCCATCTAGTCTCCAGTCCCACTAGATGCTCGGGTCACTCGGGTGTGGCTGAGCAGGGCTCACTGGCTGGGGAAGAGCGGGCAGGTCACACAGACCGGTCTCTTAGATGGTGTCCAGACTGATGGTGGAGACAGTGTGGCCCTGGGGTCTCAGCTCCTGGTGTGCCCTCTGCTTCTGTAACGACAGTGGTTGCTGAGGTGACGAGGACTCACTGTGACGTAGTCTCTGTCCGTCACTTTGATTTCCAGCCCCATACGCTCAGCTTCTGCCTCCCGCTCTGTTTTGTCCTTCCTGCTTCATTTTTTGAAAATTTCTTTCCAAATTAATTTGTGGAATTTCCACATTGCTCTTGTGGAGCATGTTGATTTCCTAGATAGACAGCCTTTGCCTTACATAACCTTCTCTCAGAATGGAGTCTCCCATGAGTCAGAGTCTGATGTGTAGTGGAGTGTTCTCCAGTGGGCTTTTCAGAGCAGCCTGGGATTCCATGGGCTGTGAGTCTCTTCCTTATTTCCTTACTCAAGGTTGCTGAGAAATGTTTGTTTTTTAGCCCCCCCCACCCTTGGGTTTCTCTGTGTAGCCCTGGCTGGCCTCAAACTCAGAGATCCGCCTGCTTCTGCCTCCCAAGTGCTGGAATTAAAGGCGTGCATCACCACTGCCTAGCCTTAAACTATTTTTATCTAAACATTTTAAAGCTCTATTTTAAAAGTTAGTTTTAGACTCAGGGAGAAGGTTCGGGGTTCGAGGAGGCCTTGCTTGCTGTTACTCTGCCCAGCCCGAGTCTCCTGAGGCCCTTGGGTTAGCAGGCCCGAGTTAGTGGCCTCAGTGCTCCCACTGATTCCACACACTGTAGCTCTGATGTCCTTTGTCACCCTTGAGCCTCCTCCATCTCCTGTCCCTGTCTGTCACAGCCGGGACACTCTGCTGAGTGATGGGCAGGTATTTTGTGAAGTGTTAAAATTTCTCTGAGCTTTTCTTGTCATTGGAATAACAAGAATTACAGCATCGGATTGGGGAAAGACTGTCATTTCATCGTTTTTGTCAAGAACGCTGTCGGTCGTGAGTGTTAAGTCCGCAGAGTTCTGCAGAAGGCGTGTTCAGCTCTCAAGGTGTAGGGCCACTGATCTGAACTTGCGTTTCTCAAATGAAGTGTGTGATAAACCATTCCCGTGTTACTATCTTCTGGAACGGCTCTTCCCTTCTCAAATACCGCCAAGTCCCGACTGTCCTTTTACACCGCAGTCTGATTTTCTTCCACTGACCCTGTCCTCGCCAAATCAAGACCTCAGCCCACCTTCCCCCCTCCCACTGACCCTGTCCCCGCCACATCAAGACCTCAGCCCACCTTCCCCCCTCCCACTGACCATGTCCACGTCACATCAAGACCTCAGCCCACCTTCCCCCCTCCCACTGACCATGTCCCCGCCATCATCAATGACCTCACGTCACTCAGCCTTACCACCTTCCACCCTCCCACTGACCATGTCCACGTCACATCAGCCTAACTACTTGCTTCTTTGTTGTTTTTAGAAGTGTTTGTCTGTGAAGTATCTGTCTGTAATTTTGTCCTGCCTGGTTTTGAATTGTTGAAGTAATAATTTTATTGTTCAGCAGCTGTTTGCCTTGTTCCCCACTCAGAGTCTCAGATCTCTGACTGCAGGGTCACATGCTCAATGACTGCACTCCTCAGGGCAGCACCCAGTGGATACTTTTCAGATTCCTTGATTTCTAATGAGAGGCAGATTAGCCAGTTGTCGGCAGAGCTCCTGTGAGGCTTTGTCTTACTTAAGATATTGGTTGAAATGGAAAGAAGCAATCTATCTTTATGTCTTCTAATCTCCACTGGCACTGTTGAATTCTTTTTGCTTGCTGGTGCTTTGAGATAGGGTCTCGCCCTGCACCTCACTCTCAGCTCTCCTGCCTGTTCCTCCTGGGGCTGGGGCCACTGAGGGTGTCCCACACCTGGCCTGGATCCCTTTGATGCAGTTAAGATTCATTGCTCATGTTTGGCCTTGTTGGTCTGTGGTGCAGTCTCTGTTGAGTTGAAAAGGTTTCTCAACAGTGTTTTTCCTACTGTAGATAATGAAACAACCTGCAATCAAGTTTGATCCAAAAATCTTGCACCTGCCGGCATATTCTGGTAAGGTCGTGCGGCTCATCAAACCTTCGTGAACAGATGTAAATATGAACTTTATTTGCTTGCAAACAATATTTGTGTAAAGAATAACTAATTGCCTGTCTTCTTGTCAATGCTTTCGGGCTGCACCCTGTACAGCGGAAGTCACCTGCAAATGTGTCTTTGTCAGCTCTTGACTTTCTTCTGGGCCAACGCCCTCTTGCGGGTGGGAAAGCTCCTGGGGTGCTGGGGGAGAGTCCTCTGCCCTTCCCTGGTAACACCAGCGAAATGTCTGTCTTGCATGGTGCTGTGTGAGTGCCAACAGTCAGAAGTTTGGGGCTGTGTCTAAGGGATCAGGACAGTAGGGAGCAGGACTGGGTGGCTCACCCCTGTGTGGGGCGTGGCTCACCTCTGTGGGGGCGTGGCTCACCACAGCCAGTGGGGATGGTGTCTGAGTAGAGACCATTAAGAGCTTCAGTTTGTTTCCGTTCAGCCTATGAACGTCTTCTTACCTGGAGGGAACCTCAGAAATTTAGGTGTACTTTGGGTTTATCTTTTTAGTGGACCAATTCTCCATCCTGACTTGGGCACTCTGTGACTGGAATCAAATTCACAATGAACAGAATAGATGCAGACTTAAAGAAACCCACTTAAAAGTCTGGCAGGACAAGCTCGTGGATGCAAACCAAGAGTGAGCCCCAAGGAGGGATGTTCTGAGGGACCAGAGTGAAGCCGCACCAAGTGTGGCCAGAGCCAAGGACCTTTGCATGAAAACCCAGGGTATCACTCAGTCCTTCCCAGAGAGTTAGAGAACATTTGTAATGTTTTTGAAAAAGATTATTATGTACACAGTGTTCTGCCCGCTTGTCAGAAGAGGACGCCAGATCTCATTACAGATGGTTGTGAGCCACCACGTGGGTGCTGGGAACTGAACTCAGGACCTCTGGAAGAGCAGCCAGTGTTCTTAACCGCTGAGCCACCTCTCAGGCCCACATTTGTAATGTTTATAAATGAATCTGTATATAGATGGAGACCAGCCAGAATCGGCGCATTTAGATGCCATTCCTGGTTGGTCTTGGGTTTGTGTGCGAAGCTGGAGACTGGAGTCCCAGGTTTTGCCAGCCACCCTACTGATCTGGGTATGTTTAACAGTAATTTTATTAGACTTCTAAAAAGGTGTGTAGATGCGTGTGGACATACGTGTGTGTGTGTGTGTGTGTGTGTGTGTGTGTGTGTGTGTGTGTGTGGTTGCACATGTGCAAGCATGAACGCATGTGCCTGAGGATGGCCTCCAGCGGTGTCCTTAGACATGCTGTCCTCCTCTTTTGGGCAGGGTCTCTCATTGGTCCTCAATTAGGCCAGACTGGCTGGCCAGGGAGCCCCAGGGAGCCTCCTGTCTCCACCTCCTGAGTGCCAGGGTCACGTGCACGGCGTTTTTAGGTGGACTCCGGCATCATGCTCACGTCTTCATGCTTGCAAGGCCGGCCGTCTCCCTAGCTCTCTGACAGACAGCTAAAGATGTTACTACTATTACTATTATTATTATCACTGTTATTGTTTTGGTAGTTCACTGACTTAGTTAAGAAGTCTCTCTGGGTAGACAAAGACAGTCCAGTGGAATGTCTCCTCAGTGGGGATGGGGTTGGTGTCTTTTCGGTTGACACTGTCATGTGTTTGATCCCTGTCTCAGCTCTGAAGTTCCGTGTTCTTCTGCTTCTCACGCAATGTCTGCTCAGCCCTTACTATGTCACGCACGCTCCCTCTGCTCCTTCCTTCCGCAGTGGATAAGTTGCTGGTTCTGAAGGACCAAGACTGGAATGATTTCCTGCAGCAAGTGTGCTCCCAGATCGACTCCAGCGAGAAGAGCACAGGGGTGTCACGGGCCAAGCTGAACCTCCTGTGCTATCTGTGTGTGGTGGCTACTCACAAGGAGGTGGCCACCAGGCTGCTCCACTCCCCACTGGTAGGTACTGCAGGGTGAAGTGCCTCCCAGGGACATGCCACCTGCCTCCTGCTGGTGGCTTTTGTATTATTTTTTTTTTTTTTTTTTGGTTTTTTGAGACAGGGTTTCTTTGTGTAGCTTTGCACCTTTCCTGGATCTCACTCTGTAGACCAGGCTGGCCTCGAACTCACAAAGATCCTCCTGGCTCTGCCTCCCAAGTGCTGGGATTAAAGGCGTGCACCACCACCGCCCGGCCGGCTTTTGTATTTTGAGGACACTAGTAAAGAGCTTGGGGCCTGAGGTTCACCTCAGTAGTAGAGTGGTTCCTTAGCCTGACCACAGCATGGGGTACTGCCTTCTGCACTGAGATAGACAATAAAAACAGTAAACCACAGACTAAACAGTTTATTTATTCATTCATCTATTTGTCTGTCTATTTATCTATCTATCTATCTATCTATCTATCTATCTATCTTTTATTTTTGTAGTGTTACTAGGGATTGAACCTAGGGCCTTATACAGGCTAGGCAAGTGCTCTACCACTGAGCCACATCCTAGCTTAGTTTTTATTTTGAGCCACTGTCTAAGTTTCCCATGCTTGCCTTGAATTCATTCTGTAGCCTAGTCGGGTCTTGAACATATGTTCCTCCTAGCTCATCTTCCCAAGTAGCTGGGATTATAGGCCTGTGTCACGAGGTCCAGTTGGTTACAATTATAATTTGATTTAATTACAAAAAAAAGGTGATTTATTGATATCGTAGATTCATGAAAATTACCCTCAACTCCTTCCTCGAAGCAGTTGTGTAGACAGTGATTTTGAACTGTGGCTTTGTAATATTCCGCCTGCCATTTTTGTTCCGTGTTGCCCGGGATCCATTGCGCCTGTCTGTAACCAAGAGACAGACCTCATGCTGCTGTGGGTCACCTGGACAGACACCAGAGTTTCTGATGTATAAAAGGACATAAAACCTCAGAGTCCTCACTTCCTGTTTTCCTGGGAGAATTTTTCTTTGGTGGGCCTCATTGGTAACCCCTGGGGATCTGCAGAGTTTCTCAAATCATCCTCTGGGAGGAACGACAGTGGCTGGGTGATGTTTTCTACTGGGCCCCCAAGTTGGCTGAAGAAGTTTCAGTTTATTTTGCTCCTAAGTCCGTATGTATTTGGCTGTCTCTTGAGGGTGGGGAGTCAAATATTAGTCAAGTGGTAGGACAAATCAAACATTTGTTCTTATTTTTTTTTAAGATTGTTTTTATTTTTTAATTATGTTTGTGTGCGTGCGTGAGCGCGTCAGATGCTCTTGGAGGCCAGAGGAAGTTGTCAGATCCCCTGGAGTTGAAGTTACAGGTGCTTGTAAGACACTGTGGGTGCTGGGAATTGAACCTGGGTTCTCTGTAAGAGCACATGCTCTTAACTGCTGAGCCGTCTCTCCGTGCCCTGCTGTTTATTTTTGTTTGTCTTGTTGGCAACTGGCTATGTTTGTCATCTGTCAGTTCTCACTCAGCATATAAACTCCCTGTTAATTCAGACATTGCTTTGGATGCCCTGCTGAATAAAACTTACACTTTGATGTTTTCTTTATTAAATTCTAGTTCCAGTTGCTAATCCAGCATTTGCGAATAGCTCCAAACTGGGATATGTAAGTAACATTCGTATTTTAAAAGACTTTCTTGGTGGTGTTATAGCTATTGCCAGGCATCTCAGCATGAGCTCAGTCCTCAGTCACCCTATGGGAACTTGAGGGCCACACGTCCCTCACAGCACGGAGAGACGAGAAAGCGGCTCCTGCTGTGTTTTCCAGTCCCGAATGGCGCACTCTGCTCTGCAGGCCCTCGCTTTCCTGAGTGACCTGGGCTATGCTGCCGCGTCCCCTGTGCCTTTCCTTCCCCGGGGCAGGAGCTTCCCATGGTGCATGGAAGTCAACAGGACGGTCATAGGTGCTCACTCTATGGATGCTTAGGCTCTGGCTCTCCTTGCTGGTTGGGACTTGATCACATGATGGAACTGTTTCCTGAGTCTTCCCTTTCTGAGGAGTTTACGTGGGATACAGAGGTGTAGGGTTGAGACCCCAGATCTGCCCCCTGTGCAGGTCACATTCCCTGCTGAACCACAGTGTCCTCATCGGCAAGTGGGGGTTGTGTTACCCTCTCAGCGGGTCACCGAGTAAGGCCTGGTTCTGAGTCTGCTCCGTGTTGGGGAGTGCTGTGATTATCTGGTCACTGTCACCTTGGAGACTCATAAAGGAATGCGTGGTCGCTGTGGCTGGCAGAGGTGTGACAATAGTTACTCCGCCATGCTGGTGAAATACGAGGACAAGCGATGGGAATGTGCAAAAAGCTTTGGAGGGAAATGTTTCTGGCATCTCAGCCGCTGTCCTCTGGGATGCTGGGCAACAGCTGAGCATTTTGCCACTGTGGAAACTGAGTCTGTTTGACAGATGTTGTTTTTTCTCTGGTCTGGAGCTTCCCCTGCTGACTTGAAAGTGGTTCTATTCTTTTCATTCACTGTTTAAAAACCTTTTTACTATTTAAATTGAACTTCATTTGTAAAAAAAAAAAAAAGTGTTTAATTTTTTTTTTCAATGAGGAAGGGTCTTACTGTGTAGCCCAGGCTGGCCTTGAACTCTTAGCTTGATGCCTTCTGAGTCCTGGGGTTAGAGGTGTGTGCCACTGTGTCCGTCGGGGGAGGCTTTGATCGGATGAAGTGGTGGATGGACAGTGGGTTCTCTGCGGCCCTCTTACTTTCTTTCATATGCTGCTTTCAATTTTCCCATTTCCCTCATTTTGCCAAGTTTGTCCTACATACAGGAACACAAGTTTAGTAAGGCCTGTTGTGATTTTCTGTGTCTGTTCTTCCCACAACACACGTGTTTTGAATATTATTGCTAACTTGAGACCATTTCCCATCCTCCTGCTTCTGTCCCACCCCCCCCCAGCACTGGGGTACAGGTGTACGCATCACCGAGTCTGGCTTTCTACATGGGTGTTGGGGATTTGAACTCAGGTCCTCAAGCTTGCGCAGCATGAGCCCTGACCCACTGAGCCGTCCTCCGCAGGCCCGATCCAGTGTTTAAAGGCTGCTTGCGTCTCAAATGCCTGGTGATGTTTGGTTCCTAGTTTATGTCAGGAGGTGGGTGCCCGGTTGGGGTTTGCTGCCTGGCCCACAGGCTCCCTGGAAGTCCACCTGGCTGAAGGCAGCATGCCGAGGCCCTCCAGCGGTTTGGTTGGGGTTTCCTCTGGAGCTGGCTCTCTCCTTTGTCCTTGTCTTAGTCAGTTTTCTGTTGCTGTGTGACGACCCTGTGACCAAGGCGACTTAGCGAAGAGGGAGTTTATGTCACAGGGGTGCGAGTCTATGACTGTTGTGGCAAGGATCATGTTACCAAACAGGCAGGTGTGGCAGCAGGAGCGGCTGAGGGCTCACGTCGCGATCTGCAGTTTGGAGGCAGAGAATACTCACTGGGAGTGCCTGGACTTTTGAAACCTCAAAGCCCACCCCCAGTGACACACAGCTCCTCCAGGAAGGCCACACCTCCTAATCCTTCCTAAACAGTTCCACCAACTAGGGACCAAGTATTCTAACAAAAGCCTGTGGGGGCCGTTCTCATTCAGATCACTGCAGGCCCCTCCCTCCCCAGCCCCACTATAGGGATGGCAGACATGGCTCCCCACATCTGCCCCTGTGTCCTCCGCAGCACGGATCACTTGCTGTGGGGATGTCTCCTGTCTTCCCTGAAGGCCTGCTCTTCCCAGTGGCTCCTAGGAGGGTTTTTGTTTTTTTTTCATCATGCTCTGTTGGCTCCATCTTTCTGAGTCACATAGGGTTCTGCTCCACTTCCAGCCTTTCTTTTGATTTACGGTTATTGCACAGGTAAATGAATCTTTCTTTCATCTCAGCAGACTCCTGAGGGGCCTGTGTTTAGTCAGCTTTCATCAAGGAGAGGGGATTTCTTGTATGTTTTCATGTTTGGGACTTACTTGGTTGTGGTTTAAAGTTTTTGGTATTTGTTGTGTGAGACACACAGAAGCAGCACTCACCTGCAATCCTCAGGAAGCTGAGGCAGGAGAATCAGGAGTTCAAGGCCGTGTAACGAGATCCCCATCTCACAGAACCAGCGAGAGTTGAGGCTTGTCAGGGCAGGCTCTGCTGTGGGAGGGGAACACATGTTCCCCTGGCCACACTTCTGAGTCTAACTTGTTTCCTGAAGTGAGTCCTGCAAAGCTTTTTCTAAGAAACCAAGAAAGTATGAGAGTGTGGATTTTAACTCCTCACCATGTTAGTTTTCAGTGAGAAAAAGGTTTTAAACGTTTGATTCTTTCACAGTTTCATCCACATGCAGTGCGCTTTGACCATATTCCCGCCACCATCCTTCCTCAGTCCTGCTTCCCACCAAACCTCTTTCCTCATTCTTCTTCCGGGACGTTTTTTCCCCAATGGAAAAAAAAAAATTAATCAACATGACTTTTCTACATTGCTTTTTTCAGATCACTCTGAAGCATTGATTAGTACTTTACCAATGTCCTTTTCTGCGGGATACCAGAAGCCCGCTCATGAAAACCAGTGTTTATTAAAACAGAAGAATAGAGGCTGGTGGGTGGTGCAGCAGGTAGGAGCTAATCCCAGGGGGTTAGGGATCGAACTATCTGCAGCTCCAGTTCCAGGGGATCGGACGCCCCCTGCTGGCCACCCTGGGCACTGTATGCACATGGTACACATGTATATTCAGGCAAAACACAAACACATATAAAATAAAAATAAAGGGGAAAGTTAAGCAAAATAGAAAAGCACTCATAGACTTCTAATGGTAGGGTTTTCTATCTATACGTTTTATAAGCCACAGACTGTCTAAACTTGGACACTGATTCATGTTCCCTGTGCATGTGGTAAGGCCTTTCCCTGGAACGTGGGCCTGCGCTGTCTAAAAGTGTGTATTTGAGTGGGCGTGTGCACACTCCAGTGCGCACATGGAGGTCAGAGGGTAACCGTCAGGAGTTGGCTCTCCCTTCTTCCGTGTGGGTTCCAGATTGAACTCGGGTTGTCAGACTTGGCTAGCAGTGGTGTTTGATGCCTGGCTGCACCTCAGAGCCTGTGTTCTCTCTCTCCAGACGGTCCAAGGTTGCTCGCGTCATCGGCTTGCTGGCCTCGCACACAACAGAACTTCAGGAAAATGTGCCCGTTATCGAGGTGATGTTTTTTTGTTACTGACATGTTTTGTGTGGCAGAACAGATTGCTTTTGGTTTTGTAGTTTAGAGCACACAGTTTTCATTGTCCTTTTTTTTTTTTTAATTTTTCGAGACAGGTTTCTCGTGTAGCTTTGGTGCCTGTCCTGGATCTTGCTCTGTAGACCAGGCTGGCCTCGAACTCACAGAGATCCGCCTGCCTCTGCCTCCCAAGTGCTGGGATTAAAGGCATGCACCACCACCACCCGGCTTGTTGTCCTTCATTTAATTTTAATTTGAGGCATTGTGGTTGTTGTAAGACACAGACCTTGCGGCCCTCCCAGCCCTGGGCTCTGACTCACAGTTCAGGCTCGTATAGAATTTGGCCTCTCGTTGGAGGCGACAGAGGCATGGGCTGGTTTCAGATCCCAGCTCACAGTTAAGTCAGTTTCTTCTGGGTTCTCACCATGAGTTTAACATTCGCCCCCTTGTCCTGGGACAGTTGTCCTCTGACAGGTGGGCCCAGTGCTTGAAGTCTGCATGCACTGAAGCATTTTCTGGAACCAGTGTTGCTCACCCCTGCCTTCCTTAGTGCTGGGGTCTCACTGAGGGCCCACACTTGCTGGACAAGCACTGGTGTTAGGAAGGGGTTTGGCAGGTGTGGTGGTGAACCCCTTAACCCTAGTAGAGGCACACCTGGTCTAGTAGGCATCCAGCTCAGCCAAGGCTGCATAGTGAGACCCTGACTCAGACAACTGAGTAAGGAAAAAAGAAAGGGTTTTATGTAGTTACCCAGAGACTCCAGGCCTGCAGGGAGAGTGCTACCACACTAGTTACCCAGCGACTCCAGGCCTGCAGGGAGAGTACCACCACTGTGTATCTGTATCAGCTCTGGGAGAGCTGACGGCTTCCTTCTGTCTCTCCTGCTAACTGGCAAAGGTCTTTATCCTCAAGAGTCAAGTAGCTGAACATCACCAATGGTCTTCAGGGCTAAAGACGGGAACTTGGGGTTGGTGGGAGATTTGTAGGGCTGGAGCTGGGATGTGGTGTTGGATCTGTAGGGGGATCATTTGGTCAAGAGGACTTCCTGCAGTGATGGCTTACCTGGTGAGAGGCTGAGGGACGTGAGGGAAGCAACATTCCTCACAGGGTGAACCAGAGGTGAAGCTGTCACCATGCCTCAAGAACCAGGATGTGAGCGTAGGGAAAACTGGCTGTGGGGACTGCTGGGAGGCAAAGCCAGTGAGTGTTCAAGGCCACACGGTAGAGACTCGTGGGGTCTGACTGGGGCTCAGGATTTGATTCCGAGCGAGAGAGGGGGATCCTAGGGGGTGCATGAACCATGAATTCCTGGGCGTGGCTTCTGTCTGATGTAATCCCTCTGGTGAAAATGATGGAGAAGCTTCTGTCAGAGGGTAGGGACGTGGTGAGCTGCAGCATGTTAGCATTGTGAAACTGGGTGGTCCAGGTTAGGCAGAATGAGGAAACGCTGAGAAGAAGGCGTTAGGCTGGCTTGCATGTAGCTGGCTGGGCGCCTCAGAGTGTCTGTGCACACTCTGTGTGTCAGGCCACCTCAGAGTGGCTGTGCACACTCTGTAACAGGCCACCTCAGAGTGGCTGTGCACACTCTGTGTGTCAGGCCACCTCAGAGTGGCTGTGCACACTCTGTAACAGGCCACCTCAGAGTGGCTGTGCACACTCTGTAACAGGCCACCTCAGAGTGGCTGTGCACGCTCTGTCAGGCCACCTCAGAGTGGCTGTGCACACTCTGTAACAGGCCACCTCAGAGTGGCTGGCGCACTCTGGAGAAGCTAAGAACCTGGTAGCTTCTTGTGCACTAGGTTGGAGGCCTCAGCAGTCTTCGTCTGGTGCTGAAGGCCTGGAAGATTCCTGAAGAGATGGAAGGCCAAAGAAACTGGAGTCTGCTGTCAGCCCGGGATGGTGACAGCAGCAATAGGGTCGATGAATCAGTAAGATGTGGAGGCAGGCAGGCAAAAAGCAAAGGCTGTTCTGAGGACCTCCTCATGTCTGGGCTGTCTGGGGAAGGTGGTGTGCTTAGGGTGTGTCTTCTACAGAAAACCTAACCGAGAAAGCCCTTGCAGGTCTGCCCAGAGGCTTGTCTCCAGTTAAGCTGACAGCCTGGACTGGCCATCGCTCACCTCCCCAGACATACATGTACCTAGGCTTGTTTCTCGGTTGTTCTTTGCTGGCTGTTGACAGATTTGCTGATCACTACGATAACATCTGAAGGCAGAAGAAGCCAGCAGTATCAATTCTATGTTTAATGTTCAGAATGCTGCATCATCGTCATATACCTGCAAATGAAAGCCAGAACGACATGTCAGGTTGTCATCATGTCCAAACTCCAAACTCCATACGATCATAAACGTTGGAAGGGGCTGGGGAGCAGTGACTTTCCCAGGCTGCTGGTGGGAATGTCGATGGGCACGGCCATTCTGGAAAACCTGCTGTGTCTCCAGAGCTGAGGACATCTTTCCCTGCTGTCCAGCGTCTTGCTACCCCGTGGCTCTGTGTCCTGCATGGCACATGGAGGGGTGTGTATCTGTGGTGTCCTCTGTATTAACCCCACATCTAGCAGAACGGACGGAGTGTGTCATGGCCACCCCACATGGCCACCCCACAAGGCATCAGCACTGGCAATAACGAACTGCAGCCCCGGGCTGGAGTGGAGCTCATGGTTGACGCTCAGCATGGACACGAGTGGGACATACCATGAAATGACCCATCTGGGAACTGAGAAACGTCCAGGGGCTGTGGCTGCTATGTCCACAGGGCCAGCTCCCCTGGGTTCCATCAGGGAACTCAGCTGTTCACATGCTCGCGTGAATCCTGGCCCTCTTCTGTGGGGAGGGCCTCCTCTTTGACAGAGAACATGGCTTCAGGAGGGACACACACAGAGCCACAAGGGAGGAAGGAGACACCCACCTCTCCCGCCAGGTCAGCCGATCCACCCTGGCCATCAGTGAGGTCACATGCCACAGCCAGGTCTCTCTCACGTCCCTAGATCCCCTTTTAGATGTCTCCAGGTAGATGTCACCGAAGGAATCTGAAGACGAGGGCTGCCTTATGGCATGATGAGGGAAGCTAGGCCAGAGATCAGCCCTGAAGCTGAGAGGCTTCCTCTGTTCCCATGGAGTCTCATGCTAAGGACCTGTGTCATTGGCTGAAGGAATTCCCTGGGGTCTGTGTAATGGATATCCTCAGTCACCTGGGACCTGCAGTCACCCCAGTCTCCTGCCTCCATACCTATGGCCGGTCCTGGTGCTTGCTCTTACCGTTGTCCGTGGAGAGCACGTGGCCATCAGTGCCTGGGTCAGGCTGTGGCCAGGCCGCCTCCCCGGGGTTCTGTTTCCTTCCCCTGTAGTTTCCCTTCCTGGCTGCTGCTCTTGTTTTATTAGGTTGAGATGTAGGGGAAACACCGTTCTTGTTTTTTTTCTCACTTCGTGTTATACAATTTTCCCCATGGTTTTATTTTACTTTTGTGTGTAGTGTGTGAATTTGTTCGTATCCATGTAGGTGCACGTGTGCCCGTGAAGGCCAGAGGTTGATGTCAGGGGTCTTCTACCATCACACTCTCCACCTTGTCTTTCAGACAGAGTCTCTCACCAACTGTCTGGACCGGCTGGCCAGTAGCTTGGGGATTTGTACCCAAGCTGTCTTTGTACCCCAGTACTAGGGTCACAGATATGCATGACCATGTTTAACTTTCATGTCAGTGCTGCAGGTCTGAACTCAGGTCCACATACTGAGTCTTCTCACCAGCTCCCATATTCACAACTTCAACAGAATATTCTATTTGGCAGAAATTGAAAATATTATATTCAGTTCCAAATGTGTTATTGGTTAAGGTAAGCACTCTCTGGTCACGTGACACAGATGTTCCCAGTTGTCAGAGACAACCCCACACCTGGAAACGTCAGGTGCCAGCTGCCAGCCAGTCAGCAAACTCAGGGTCCCTGACCTGGTGTGTGTACTGCAAGATGAAAATCCGTGTTCTGCAAATCATCCATCCCTGGGGGAGACAGATTTTGGCCATCTGGCTATACCCCTGAACTCCACGGAAAGAAGTAGTGTATGTTTAGCTGTTAGGTAGACTATTTTGAAGTAAACACACATATAATGAACTAAATTTTGTTGAATAATGGGGAGTTTACACAGTATGTTGAAATAGCTCTAGGTAAACCTTTCTGGTACCATATGTGTGTGTGTGTGTGTGTGTGTGTGTGTGTGTGTGTGTGTGTGTGTGTGTGTGTGTGTTTTATTTCTTTCCCCCAGACAGGGTTTCTCTGTGTAGCCCTGGCTGACCTGGAACTTACTCTGTAGACCAGGCTGGCCTTGAGCTCACAGAGATCCGCCTGCCTCTGCCTCCTGAGTGCTGGGATTAAAGGTGTGCGCCATCACATCCCACTGTATCTACATTTTAATTTTTTTTTCTTTTATCCACTTTAAAATACTTTTGTTCTAAGTAATTGGCTGGGTCCATTTCAGCAGCCGCTAGGGGGCAGTCAAGCTCTGAGGAGGATGTGGCAGTTTGTCTTTAATCTGGAAGTCTGGCTCTGGAGGGTTAGCAGGTACTGGTTACATCTTACAGTGTTTAGAAGTTTCTGCTCAGTATCTGGCAGTTGCGTCGGTCAGTTTCTGTTTGGGAGTTACCAAGATCAACGTAATCCTTGGCAGCCTTTCTAGAAGAAGGCAGACTTGGCTGCCTATGTGTGATTTCCGGGGAGCCACTGGTGGACCTGTGGTTCAGAGCTCTGATCCAGTCTCTGTGAAACTCTCTGACCTGCTCGGCTCCCTCCTACCTCGCTGCATCTGCAGGAGGGTGCTGGCTAGGTCTAGGCATTCTTCTTTGGCTCTTTTTATCGAATTCCTCGGAAGAATACAGCTGTTTACTGCACTGACCAGTCTGGAGCCCTCCTTGTGGTTCTTGTGAAACAGGACGAGCCCTGGTGTGTGGTCCATGTGTTTAGTCTCAGCAAGGCAGTGGATGCATTAGGATGCTGAACACATGACTGAGCCCTGGAACTGATGGTGCAGGTTAACCCTTTCATGGACCGTTTCTTACTCTGGAAAATTTCAAAACAAAAGTGACGTGGGTAGACTGAGGCAGCTCAGTAGCTGTCGACACCTGGCCATGCTTTCTTCCTCTGTCTCCCTGCATCTTTCCCCCTATCCTTTTTTCTTTTTATCACTCTTTCTTGATGGGGCATTTTAAAGAAAATATCAGTTTATTTATAGTTACGATTTATATAATTTTATTTTTATTTACGCATATTTGTGTGTCTGTGTGTGAGTACAGATGTCCTGGAGGCTAGAAGAGGGTTTTGGATCTCCTGGAGCTGGGATTTCCAGGTGGTTGTGAGCCGCTTGGTGTGGGTTCTGGGAATCAAACCTGAGACTCCACAAGAGCAGTGGTTGTGCTTAAGCGCTGAGCTGTTGTCCTAGGCCATGCTTGGGTCCCCGGCTGTCACTTTGCACAGCCTCACCTAATTCTCTCCCTGAAACCCCTTTGGGGCTTGAGTGGTGTATGCCACACTTTTGGGGAAACCTGCATTTCATATACACAGTTGAACCCGGCTTTCTCTACAGTTTTTCTTTGCAGCATTTATTATTGTAAATATTCTGATTAGAAAAGTATTTTTCTATTTATGACAATATAGCTATATAAATCTTCCAAACACCCCTCTACAGGAAACCAAGAAATGACATTTGGAAGTGCAGGATAAAATGTGACCTGAAGGTGCTTGGGATGGGCCTGACTTGTGGCTGGAGCTTGGGTGTGGTCATTTACAGCCCCTGATGTGGCTAATTCCAGTGAACTTGCCCTTGGAGTTTTCTGGTAAACAAGCTTTTGTTTACTTTCTGTTGAAAATGTGTTCAATTAGTTAATTATACTTCAGTGAGCTTGTGGGAGCAGGACACAAAGTTATTGAAACCAAAGAAAAGCATGGAGCAAACAGACATGAATATATTTCATTAATTCTTTGAGAATGTCATGTGCTGTGGGATGTTCTGTATGTCAAATTGCTCTGATTGGTCAATAAATAAAACACTGATTGGCCAGAGGCTAGGCAGGAAGTATAGGCGGGACTAACAGAGAGGAAAAAAGAAAGAACAGGAAGGCAGAGGGAGTCACTTCCAGCCACCGCCAGGACAAGCAGCATGTAAAGATGCAGGTAAGCCACGAGCCACGTGGTAAGGTATAGATTTGTGGAAATGGGTTAATTTAAGCTATAACAACAGTTAGCAAGAAGTCTGCCATGGCCATACAGTTTGTAAGCAATATAAGTCTCTGTGTTTACTTGGTTGGGTCTGAGCGGCTGTGGGACTGGCGGGTGACAGAGATTTGTCCTGACTATGGGCAAGGCAGGAAAACTCTAGCTATAGTCATGCAATGTGTTTGATCATATTCATTCTTCCTACCTCAGCTTTGTCCTCTCTGTCTCTCTCTCTCTGTCCCATGAAATCCAGTGTGTGCTGTCTGTGGCCTAAAAGGCGTGTGGTTGGCCTGCAGGGTCTGCATCTGTAAAGAAAACTGACTCTCCTTGCCCCCAAAGCCGTCATTTGTCCATAGCCTCAGTTACGGGGTGGGGGCTCATGAACCCCGGCCCACTCTGTGCCAGCATGCACTGTGCCAGCATGCACTGTGCCAGCATGCGGACTGAGCTGTGCAGGTGACGACAGCTGTGGTGAGGTGATGAGCGCAGTCCTGCCCTGTCTACAGCGCACTGCTTTGCCCAGCTCCCCTTGACATCTGGCTCTTACAACTCTCCATCATCTTCCACCACGCTTAGTGAGTCTTAGCGTGTGTGTGTGTGTGTGTGTGTGTGTGTGTGTGTGTGTGTGTGTGTGTGTGTGTGTTATAGGTATCTCATTTAGGGCTGAGCACTCCACAGTCACGTGTTTTCTCCACTTTGACCAGTTGTGAGTCTGCATTGCTGATGTCCACTACAATAGAAGCTTCTCTGATGAAGGCAAGTACTGCACTGATGTGTCGGTATAAGGGTAAGTATTTAGAAGGCATTTTGATACTATGTCCTGTAGCTGGAGTTTTCTCCAGTCCCGCCTGGGCCTGCAGCCACTCAGACCCAAGTAAACACACAGAGACTTGTATTAATTAAAACTGTGTGGCCTAATGGCTCAGGCTTCTTGCTAGCTAGATCTTACATCTTAAATTAACCATTCCTATAAATCTATACCTTGCCACATGGCTCGTGGCTTACTGATATCTTTACATCTTGCTTCTTCTGTGTCTGGCTGGCGTCTCCTGACTCAGCCTTCCTGTTCCCAGGATCCTCTTCTCTGCTTGTCCTACCTATACTATACTTCCTGCCTGGCTACTGGCCAATCAGAGTTTTATTTATCAACCAAATCAGAGCAGCACATTCACAGCATACAGAGTGATGTCCACAGCAATGTCCAGTTAGGAGACTAAGGGTAGTATGTTAACTCCTGGGACCCAACCATGGGTTCTTGCCCAGATGTGCAGAAACAGGCGTGTGTTTCCTCCAGAGTGTGGATCAGGCCTTAGAGCCAATCAGAAAGCGCTGGTCATCCCCGAGACATTCATGCCGCTATTGCGCCCGTGGCCTCTCTCACCGTGTCTGTCACTCCTGCTGCTGGCGGTGTTCACGGCTCCCCCAGCAACCTGCATAGCACTCTTGGTACTGTAAGGGCGAGATAGCAGGGAGGAAGCCTCCTGGTCAGCACCAGTTAGATTCTTCATGTCCTGTGACGTGTGTGAGGTGTCTTCAATCCCAGGGTCTTACCGTCAGGTTCTGGTGGGCAACCAAGAGCAGTGGCGGAGGCCTGTCCTGAGAAAGTCAGTTTCTTCTGTGTTTGCGCTCCTGTGTTAATTTCAGTACCTATCAGTACCCATTCTGATCTTTTTCCATTTCTTTTTGGGTTTTCTGGAAAATGATAAAGCAGGAGTTGAATCACCACATATATATTTGTAAAACATATATATTGTAAACATTCTTGGTCATGTCTGTGCTGAGCCCTTGATGTTCCTGTCATTGGGCACTGCCACATCAGGGGTCACTTTCGTATTAAATGTCTCACAGCAAATCATTCTTACAAGGCCCACTTCCTGGTTTCTCGTATGGACAGTGTGCCTGAATTTCTGCTTTGGCGTCTTGTAGATGAGTTTGACTTCTGTGTTTGTGGCTCCGGCTGACTCTTCTGTCCACTGTCGCCTGGGTGGGAGGGCAGCTCTGTTGTGTCCTCAGAGCACATCGGGAGGCATGAGAGTCTGTGTACAGTGTGATCTAGCTGTCCATTTGCATCTGATGCTGCAGTAGATGAAAGAAACACGGAGAGGGACCCAGCAGCTGCAGGAATCGCTCGGACATCATGAGAACATATCCCCAAAGCAGGAAACAACTGCAGTTTAAATTGAGACTCCTTTCGGTTCCCACTGTCTGAGGGAGAGTTGAAGGCCCAGCCTCCCCGCCCCGCAGACTCACAGTTGTGGTACTGGTGTGAGGGTCTTTGTACTGTAGCTTTTAGATCATCATCCAGGAGACCCAGTTTTAATAACATGACAGAGTTAACCTGCCTCCATCAGAAAACGTTTCTGTGGTGAGTAGGTGTGTGCTGTTCCCACACGTGTCATTGGGGCAGGCGAGATGGCTCAGCAGGGCAAAGGTGTTTGCTGTCAAGACTGACGACCTGAGTTCACCCCCAGGATCGGTGTGGTGGAAGGAGAGAACTGATTCCCGAAAGATGTCCTGAAGGAGTGCGGTCAGGAAGGGGATATCAGAGGCCAGTTCTCCTATGTGTACTTGACACTTGGATACGTTAGCCTTGGGGATTCCAACAGTTTCTTTAAATAGAAATTATTGGTGCATGTGTGTGTCTGTGTGGGCTCACAGGTGTGGAAGTCAAGGGAAAAGTTGATTCTCTCCTTCCTACTTGAGTCCTGGAGTTCAAACTCAGTTTGTCGGACTTGAGGTCACTGAGTCATCTTTTCAGACCTCTTTGACTTGAGTAGAACTAACTGAAATTAAAAATGATAAAACTAATGCTGGGTGGCACACACCTTTAATCCCAGCACTCAGGAGACAGAGGCAGGCGGGTCTCTGTGAGTTCGAGGCCAGCCTGGACTACAGAGTGAGTTCCAGGAAAGGTGCAAAGCTACACAGAGAAGCCCTGTCTCGGGGGGAAAAAAAAAACCGATAAAATTAATGGCTTGGGAAGTCATGAAAGAGCTAAGTGACTCAAACAAGGAAGCTTTGTTATCAGGTAGCCACACATGTGTTCCTTGTGTGGCTAGCAGGAAGGGAGGGACATAGGTGCAGGCAGACACTACTCCTTCCTTTCTGGGGGTCTCAGGAGCTTGAAAGTGAAAAGCCAGAAAGCACATTCGTGAAGGGACCATCCCAGTCAGAGCCTCCCACCCATGGTGAGGTGAGACTGTTTAGCCAGGGTCAATATACAGGACTCATCACCAGGGCAGTGACCTGCTGAGGGCCGCTGCGGGTGAGTGAGGGTGGAATTGTCATTACGTTGTGGTCCATGGTGGTCGTGATGTGGTTGGAACCCAGGGTGAGCTGCTGGGTGGAGGCGGCCATCCTGATGGTAGGTCTGGCCTAAGCTCAGTCAGCAGGGATGTCTGACCCTTTCTCTCCCCTCCAGCACCAGAGAGAGGTCTCTGCTACCTGGTGGTCTATGGAGCCTCAGAGGCTCAGGCTGGCCTCTGTTCTCTGTGGGTTAGGCACTCAACAGAGGCGGTAGTCAGGTCAGCTGGAGTGAGCACAGGCCTTGTTTTCCAGCTGACAGAGGAAGCCCCGGGCTCCTGATGAAGGATGCTGGCCAGGTCCAGCTGACCATGTCTGCCCTCTGGTGGTCACTCATGTGGAGCACCATAGTCTCTACAATGTGCTCTCATGGAAGAGCTTCCTCCATACTGTTTCCATTTCTTGTTTGTCTATTTAAATATATGCAAATGCAGGTTTGCTCTAAGCTTCTGATCCACTGGCTGCAAGCCCCCAGGACTGGCATGGCTGTCCTGTAGTCCATTTCTGTCTGATACAGATTGTTAAATAGATTATTAATCCCAAGGTTGTGGTTCCCAGGGCTTCCTTTCCCCACTGTCTCCCCGCCCCCCCCATTGCAGAGACGCAGCCTATGATCCTATGATCTCCACTGCACTGACGGGTGGCTGTGCCCTGCCCGTTGTTACAGTAACACCAGTGCATAGTGGTGACTGTGTTCCATCTTATTCCAGAGTCATGCAGCTGGCTGCTGATTTCCAAATGGAGAAGGGCTGTGGAAGGAAGATTGACAAGGCCCAGGCTGGCTTGGGCCACTAGAGATTTCCCTGGGTCATATGCAGGGTCTCTGTTGTCAGAAGTTGGTTCCAGTAGCATGGTGTGTGCATTGAGGCTGCTGCCATGCTCAAAACTGGCAGGCTCACCAACGATCAGCAAGAGCGTGGGGACTCCAAAACCCAAAGGGACTCGCCCAGTGTTGGGCCTCCTTATCGTGGAGGGCAGCACAAGGCTCCATAACTTGTCTTTTAATATTAATTTATGTATTATCTATTTGGTTTTTCAAAGCAGACTTTCTCTGTGTAACCTTGGCTGTCCAGGAACTCACTTTATGGCCAGACAGGCATTGATCCACCTGCCTCTGCCTCCTGAGTGCTGGGATTAAAGGTGTGTGCCACCACCACCTAGCTGAATTTTTTTTGTATTATTTATTTTGTATTATTTGTATTTATTATTTTGTTTGTTTTGGTTTTTCGAGACAGGGTTTCTCTGTGTAGCTTTGGCGCCTTTCCTGGACCTCACTCTGTAGCCCAGACTAGCCTCGAACTCAGAGATCTGCCTGTCTCTGCCTCCCGAGTGCTGGGATTAAAGGTGTGCACCACTGCTGCCCAGCTTTATTTATTATTTGTATTTTCATTTGTGTGTGTGCCTCCCTGTTTATATGTGCACCACCTGTATGCAGCTGCCTGCATAGGTCAACGAGGGCATCAGATCCTATGGGACTGGAATTACAGGGAGCTGTGAGCCACCTGACGTGGGTGCTGGGCACCAAACCTAGGTCCTCTGTAAGAGCCGCAAGTGTTTGTAACCACCAAAGCATCTCTCCAGGCCCTTCCCTCTCTTTGGAAGGAGGAGTCTCTTGTGCTCCATGTGGGTCTCTTGAGGTCACTGGCAGTGCCGCACACCATGAGCCTTTCCAAGGTCTGTCTCTTACCGACTGTCCTGTGATGCAGGATCCTGCTCACCAGGTCCAGTTAACATGATGAGATGCTTTGGTGGTCAATGATCAGGGTCCTTCTGGATGGGCACAACGGGAGATCTGACCCCGGGGCAACCGTGAAGGTCACTGTCAGTGTCCTCCACTTATCTCTGGCCTGCAAGGCTGGGCCGCTCGGAGCCCTTCAGGCTGGTGCTCTCCGCACCAAGGCATGTCCCCCAGCCCCACTTCTGCAGCGTGGTTCAGCGGGTGACAGGGAAGGCCACACCCTGGAGCATCCCTGCATTCCCAGCTACCTCAGCTTTGAGGCCAGGGTTCCTCTGCCTTGGTGGCACATTAGCGTTCTGCATATTCAGAACAATTCTGTCAAGGATTATCCCAGACCACTTAGGACTCCCTGGAGGTAGATGCAGGCAGCTGCGGATTTGAAAGCTCATAACCCCACTGTGTGGGCCAAATGAGCCCCGGCTCAGTGCTCCTGGCCTGGTGTCACCTGACAGCTGGCTGCAGCATACACTCTGGGCTGTAAGAGGTCCTGGAGATCAAGCTCTCTGAGCTCAGGAGCCCGAATCATGTTTGAGGTGGCCAGCCTAGCCCACCCTTGTGGCTTAGTCCCTGGGGCAGAGGGAGGTTCTAAGTGGGGGGGGGGGCTTTTGCCATCATTGCCTGCTTGCTGGGGTCTCCGGGGAAACGTTCCCTCCCTGCTTCCATTAACATCAGAGTCCTGTTTCTTGGCTCTCTCTTGCATTTCTTATTCATACAGCCTTGGGGTCCCATCTTGATGTCCATGGTCTGTGTGATAACACACTAAGGACAAGCCCTGGGGTTTGTCTCTTGTTCCTTTTCAAAAGTCATTTCAAAGTCATCAAGATTCGCTATCTGTGCTCCTGAGTGAAAGCTGCCTGTGTGCTGGCCAAGCTTCCGGGTTTCCTATTCCCTCTCTGTTTTTTCTGTCTCATTTTGGTCTTTGAAGTTTCTTATTTTTTACCTTCTCTCTCTCTCCTCTCTCTCTCTCTCTCTCTCTCTCTCTCTCTCTCTCTCTCCTCTCTCTCTCTCTCTCTCTCCTCTCTCTCCTCTCCCAGCTCAGCTGTGAGTCTATCATGTTTATCTAATGTAAAATAATCCCAGTAGGAGGACATTTAGAATATTTTTCTTGCCATCTGCCAGAAGTGGGCAAAGGGGTTTTGTCATAGCCGATCTCCTCATCTGCATGGCAAGGTTCAGTGTTACACAGTGTTTACGAAGTGTTTTTATATTTATTTTATTGTGTGTATGTACTGAAAGGTCTCAGATGTGTGTTCAAGAGAGGCTCTGAAATGGATTGTGGAGAATAAGAAGGCAGACATACAGCCAACAAACAGTATGGGGGTGCTCTGAGGAGAGGGTTTAGGACCCACACGACAGAAGTGGGGGTCTCTTCTTATCCCTTCCTGAGGATGGGGAGGTTTGACAGCAGAAGCCTGCAGTCAGGTCTCCGATTTCCAGGCAGAAGGCAGGGAAAGGGGTCGGGGGCGGAAAGTGTGACCATCAATAACCGCTCTGCGGTAAACTCACTTCCCCAGGTGAGAGGTCCTGACACCCTGCTCACTAGAGTGGGAGTCCGTGTTACCTGTGAGAGGAAAGGCCGCTGGCTGCAGGGGCTGTGGCCTGGGCAGCAGCTGGGTTCTGACATTGCGTTCTCTCTTATATGAGTGTGAGGCCATGTGGCATGAGCTCAGAGGACCACTTCGTAGAGCACAGCACGCTCAGGTAGGCAGGAGGTGTAAGAACAACTAACTCATTTTTCCTTTCACTCTGCTTTTTGATAGCCCTTTTCAAATTCAGTTTTACCTCTGTCAACTATAGATGTAACCAACCGTCTTATTAAATAAGAAACACAGAAACAATGCAAAAGAGAAAGCCGAGAGTCAGAGCTCAGAGCTAAAATCTCACTTCGCTGCGGTGTCCAGCTTCCGAAAGAGAGCTCTATTTCTGTCTGTTTGTCTATTTAAAGTATTTTTTCTGCTTCTCATTGGTTGTAAACCCAAACACGTGACTGCCTCGTCACTGTCTGAATGTACAGCCCCTAGTCTTAAAGGCATATGTTCAATGCTGGCTATATCCTGAAACACAGATATCTATGGATAAAGCGTGTACCACCACCACACTCTTGCTATGGCTCTAATAGCTCTGACCCCGGCAACTTTATTTATTAACATACAATCAAAATCACATTTCAGTACAATTAGATTACCACCACAGTCAACAAAAAATGTTTTCCTCTTCTTATTGCCCTTTCATGTGTTCCATTTGTTTATTTTTTTTTTTTCCTTTTAAAAAGAACTAACTATTTTATGTTTGGGTGTTTGCCTGTATATATGTATGTGTACCATGTGTGTGCAGTGCCTCAGGAGGCCAGAAGAGGGAGCCAGATCCCCCTGGATCTGGACTTAGAACAGTTGTGAGGCACCATGTGGATGCTGGGAATTGAAATCCCATCTCTGGAAGAGCTGCCAGTGCTTTTAACTACTGTGTCACCTCTCCTGCCCCTTTTTTCCCTTTTTAATATTAATATTTATTTAAAATTTAAAGATAAATGGGAAACCAATAACATGATATTGCAGGGATATGTTAACTGTTACCCACATTAACTTTCTATAGGTGGGATGTGGTCACTGGAGTAACTCACCATCTGTGTAGACACTGTTTACAAGATGCTGGCTACACAGCATTAAAATGGTCTCAATTTTCTGGGGCCCTTAACTCTGCAAACACCAGTGGATTATAAAATGGAGAGATGCTGTAAATCCCAGCAGCTAGCTTGGGAACAGAAAGCCCAACCTGAGATTTGAGTGTAGGATATGCTCGATTTTGTGAAAAATTAACCTTTTAATTCAAGGTTATTGCTGATTTTCATGCAGCTGTTCTGACAGGCGTGCAGCATTGTCTCATGTGGGGGTTGGTTTGCATTTCCCTAATATCTGTGGTGCTGCATTTGGAAGGCATCTGTCTTTGGTGCAGTTTCTCCACGCCTTTACTGGCCCGAGATGGTGAAACATCCTCGTGATCGTTCTCCAGACAGTGTGTAGTTTAAGCTTATGCTGGTGGTCGGTTTGAGTTAACTGTTTGTACATGGGTTGGAATGAGTCACCCTGTGGGTTTGTCACGTTGGCTGGACCCCTCTTGTGGGGCTGTTTGTGGCTGCCTTCCTGTTCACCATGAACATCAACTCTCCCCGTAGTGAGATCGCCTTGTGTTTCTTGAAGCAGTGTTGTGTAGTTTCACACACAGTCCCAGTCTCTGTGAATCCTCACTCTTGTCTGTATCTCAGTAGTCTCGTAGATGTATACATGTCTGTGTGTATGATAAATTCATGTAGACACATACATGCATATATATATATATATATTTGAACATATATATGTATATATGCCTGTGTTTATGATGCATATATATGTATGTATGTGAACATGTGTATATGTCTTTGCATATAATGTACACGTGTATATGTGAAAATGTATATATACATGTTTGTATATGATATATGCATACATACATGTGTATGTGTATATATGTGAACATTTATGTGTATACATGTCTGGTGCATGATGTATGCATGTACATGTGTGTATGTATATGTGTGAATATATGTATATACACATCTCTGTTTATGATATATATGCACACATGAACATATATGTGTATGTATGTCTTTGTATAGGATATGTATGCATGTATGTAATATATGGACATATATGATATATTTATGTATATGTGTGTATATGTATGTATGTAAGCAGTATGTGTATATCTGTTTGTGTATGTGATGATTGTATATATGTATATGTCTATATGCTTTTTTTGCTGAATTGACTTCTTTACTATCATATAAAGTTTCTCTTGGTCTCTAACAGGTTTGTTTTGTTCCAAAGTTTCTGCTATCAATACAGCCCTCTCCGATTTCCGCTGCTGCTGTTACATCTTTTTTGTTTTTCACAGTCCATGCATGTGAGTTTCTTGTAGGCAGCTTCTAGTTGGGTCATACTTTGTTTTAATTCTGCTTTTCCAGTCTCTGTCTCTTAATTGCTGTATTTATGTCATTTACATTTAATGTAATTACTGAAATATTTGATCATATGTGCAACAATTGACTTTTGTTTTCTGTCTGTCTTAAATTCCTTTGTTTCCTTTTTACTACCTTCTTGGAGTTTGCTGAACTTGCAATTTCATTTTGACCTTTTTCCTGTGGTATTACTGAATTCTGTTGTGTAGATTTTGTTTTAGTAATTGTTCCTAGGGTTTTTTTTTTTTTTTTTTGACACAGGGTTTCTCTGTGTAGCTCTGCACCTTTCCTGGATCTCACTCTGCAGACCAGGTTGGCCTCGAACTCACAGAGATCCACCTGCCTCTGCCTCCCAAGTGCTGCGATTAAAGGCATGCACCACCACGGCCCGACGCTCCTAGGTTTTTATACCAACACATCAAAGTCCATTAGTGTCATCATTTTACTAGTTCAAGTGGGGTATAGAAAATTCCTCCCTTTTAAACTATTTTTTGTATAATTGTCTAAATGTAATTTTATTATTTTTGCCTTAACCAAAACATAATTTAGAATGTATAAGAAGCCTGTTCACTTCACCTCTGCATTTCCTACTTTCTTTTGCTTTCTTCCCTACACTCCAACTTTCCTTATTTCATCCTTTGCTTTCTCTTTAGAAATATGTACTTCTACCATCTTTTAGGGTAATTTGTTAGTGCCCAATTTGCTAATTTTGTAGATAACAAATTTCTGAGCACTGGCAGTTTCAAAAGATTGAGTGTGGTACTTAATGACAGTTCATGAGGATGAAATGACGACAGAAGAATGATGTCACACTGGGACAGACACCACAGCCACCTGATTCCCTCCAACAAGCACTTCAGATATGGAAATCACACTGTGGCACATCTGTGTAATGGAATATTATGTGAGAGCAAAAAAAAAAAATGAAGTATCAATATCTACAACAACACAGGAAAATCTCAAGTGCATGAAATACAAGAGGCCAGAAAAAAGATGCACAGAATATGGCCACGTGTACATAAACTTTAGAGACTGTGAACTACAAACAAGTGGCAAAGAGAAGACCATTGTCTGGGATTACCAAAGGACCTTCGAAGAGCACTGGGAACTGAGGATTTCTCAGTCGCAGACACTTTGCAAATGTATTTCACTGCAGACTTTACAGGAGCCGGCGAAGAGGGCCCAGTGGGTAGAGGAGCTTGCCACCAAGTGAACCTGAGTTAGATCCCAGAGCCCACAGTGGAGGGAGAGAGCCAGCTCCCGAAAGCTGTCCTCTTCCTCGTGTGCTGTGGCAGGTGCATGTCTGCACGTGCACCCACACTAATGCAAACATTAAGAACACACAGTTTATTGCGTATCAGTCACACTTTGGTGTAGCTGTTTGAAGGTGCCTTGTTAGCCAGTGTCCCCACTGTAGCAGGAATCTTAGCGAGTCTTATTAATTAAATGAATCTGGGGCCAGTTATTGGGGTGAAATGCTGGATGGTCAGAGAGACAGAACAAGCCACAGCTACCTCACCTCGCCGGATCCTCAGCTGGTCTTGTCTCCTCAGACTGGAGGCTTCTGAGTCCTCATCCCAATGGCTTTCAGCTAAATTGCTGCTCCAAAGCTTGAATGCTTAACCAGCCAGATGCTTCTAGTTTCTGGTCCTCACGCCTTATATACCTTTCTGCTTTCTACCACCACTCCCTGGGATTAAAGGCTCGCTTTCTGGGATTAAAGGCGTGAGTCACCATGCCTGGCTGTATCCTTGAACACATGGATTTCTGCCTAGCTCTGCCTCCCAAGTGCTGGGATTAAAGGTGTGTGCTACCACTGCCTATCCTTTATGTTTAATATTGTGGGTGCTCTGTCTCTGACCCCAGATAAGTTTATTAGCATGCACAATATTTGGGAGAATACAATACCACACCCCACAATACAGACGCAGCGCTGTGAGGCGCCCTGAATTGACACACCTTTCCCATTGCAGGCCATCACGCTCTTAACGGAATTAATCCGTGAGAACTTCAGGAGCAGCAAGCTGAAGCAGTGCCTCCTGCCCAGCCTTGGGCAGCTCATCTACCTCGTAGCAACCCAGGTGAGACTGGCCGGTGAACTCTGACCCTGGTCACCTCCTGCAGACACCTCCTCACTTCTCCCCTGAGAACATAATTCAGGGCCTTAGGATACTGTCCACTTCTAGGGAAGAGATCTTTTGCGATCCTTGTATGTCTTTCTGCCCCACCTCCCTCCCACACTGCCCAAGCTCCTTTAGCTTAGGAGATTCTCAACCACATTTTAAAATGAAAGGACTGAAGTGCTCAAAGCCTCAGCAGGTTGTTGGTGTTTGTCCTTCAGGCAGGAGGAGATGTTGCTTTCCCACTGTAAGAGCTCCACCCCATGTAAATGAGACATTAGTTTGTGCAGACATTAGCGTGACTGTGAGAACTTTCGATGGCAGGATGAAGAATTGCAATTTCTGAAGTCCACAGGGCTACTCACTGTTCACCAGTGTGCTATTGACAGATTATGGGCTGTCATCTCTCACGTGTGAGCTTTAGATATTCTGACAGGTTTCTCTCATTGTATTTTTGAAGTTTTGTTTCCTCAACTGTCATGTCTCTAGCCTGCCCTGCCCTGCCTGCCCCTGCACCTGTGCCCTGCACCTGTGCCCTGAACCTGTACCCTGCATCTATGCCCTGCACCTGTGCCCCTGCACCTGTGCCCTGCACCTGTGCCCTGCACCTGTGCCCTGCACCTGTGCCCCTGCACCTGTGCCCTGCACCTGTGCCCTGCACCTGTGCCCTGCACCTGCCCCTGCACCTGTGCCCCTGCATCTGTACCCTGCACCTGTGCCCTGCCTGACCCGCACTGTGCCCTGCCCTGTACCTGCACCTGTGCCCTGCACCTGTGCCCTGCACCTGTGCCCTGCACCTGTGCCCCTGCACCTGTGCCCTGCACCTGTGCCCCTGCACCTGTGCCCCTGCACCTGTGCCCTGCACCTGTGCCCCTGCACCTGTGCCCCTGCACCTGTGCCGCTGCATCTGTGCCCTGCACCTGCGCCCTGCACCCCCCCCTGTGCCCTGCACCTGTGCCCCTGCATCTGCGCCCTGCACCTGTGCCCTGCACCTGTGCCATGCACCTGTGCCCTGCACCTGTGTATACAGTTTCTCCTGCTTGTGCCATTTTCTCCCATGACACCTATATTTCTCCCATGACACCTTGAGAGGACATAGATAGCCTTCCCTGGCTCCTGATTGGCCTGCACCCTCTCCAGCCTCTTCCCCTCCTGGACTTTCTTTGTAACACCCATCTCTATCTTGATTTATTTTTTCTTTAGTATATGTTTCTGTCTCTGATCTTTATTCACCACTGCCTCATCATGGCTGTATGGCTGTTTAGAAGTTTTGTAAGTACATGGTAGTTAAATGCCTTGTTAGGGTTGGGGATATAGTCTAGCATGTGTGGGACACTGGGATCAATCTCCAGGAGCACAAATGAATCAATAAATGAATAAATAAAGAAATACATATATTGTATGCAGGCCCCGGGGTGGGCAGGGAAGGAGTGAGGAGGCTGGGGAGATGTGGGGATGAAAGACTCCCTTGGTGCAGACAGATACTTCACCGTAAGAGCAAGGAGCCCTCCTAAGGTGTTAAGGTGGGCTCTTAGGTCTGCTCCGGTTTAAATGAAGGGATTAGATGGAGAATGAGATTCCCAGCTTGCAGGAGGACAAGCCAGGAAGGGGCAGTAGTGGATCTCTGCGCAGAGGGAGCGTCGCCGGGGCTGAGGGCATTGACGGTCCAAGAGAAAGGACTAAAGAATCTACTGGGTGGTGACATGGGAGTCACTGGGAACTTGGGGCTGGGGACATGGAGAAATGGCTCAGCAGGTAAAGGACTTGCCATGAAAATGTGAAGACCACAATTTAACTCCTCAGAAGCCACATAAATGCCACTGGGTGTGGTGGCCACCTAGAATCCTAGTGTGAGAGACAGGGTTCCCAGAGCAAGCTGGATCAGTGAGCTCTGGGTTCAAGTGAGAGACTCTGCCTCAGTGTAGGAGGTGCGGACTCAAAGTGAGAGACTCTGCCTCAGTGTAGGAGGTGCGGACTCAAAGTGAGAGACTCTGCCTCAGTGTAGGAGGTGCGGACTCAAAGTGAGAGACTCTGCCTCAGTGTAGGAGGTGCGGACTCAAAGTGAGAGACTGCCTCAGTGTAGGAGGTGTGGACTCAAAGGTGGGAGACTCTGCCTCAGTGTAGGAGGTGCAGACTCAAAGTGAGAGACTCTGCCTCAGTGTAGGAGGTGTGGACTCAAAGTGAGAGACTCTGCCTCAGTGTAGGAGGTGCGGACTCAAAGTGAGAGACTCTGCCTCAGGGTAGGAGGTGCGGACTCAAAGTGAGAGACTCTGCCTCAGTGTAGGAGGTGCGGACTCTGGTTGTCACACCTATATGTCTGTGAACACAAACACGCACCACACACTGTACACACCACAGAACTGGTTGGTGACTCAACACCATCTTTTATGCATTTTTTTTTTTTTTTTTGGTTTTTCGAGACAGGGTTTCTTTGTGTAGTTTTGGTGCCTGTCCTGGATCTCGCTCTGTAGACCAGGCTGGCCTCGAACTCACAGAGACCCTCCTGTCTCTGCCTTCCGAGTGCTGGGGTTAAAGGTATGTGCCACCACCGCCCAGCTGCCTATGCATTTTTACTTGGAGTGGGGATACAGAGTCAGTAGAGTGGGCTGAGGAGACTGAGGAGCAAGTGGAAGGGGTTGTATGAAGTGATAAGGTGGAAGGAGCCAGGCAGGCTTGGAACATACTGTGTAGCTGAGGATGTCCTTAAACTTCTGATCGTCTGGAGAGGGAGACAGTGAACCTACTGAGGTGGAGATGAGTCAGTGGAGAGAAGACATACTGTGTCTAGGAATGATAGAGTGAGGACTCTTTGTTACCATGGGCCTGGGGAAGGCAGGATAGGAATGAAGCCTCTCCCAAGTGGGAGGGCGGGCTGTCCGTCAGGACTCCGGGCATGGGGTAGAGAAGTACTTCCCAGTGTGTGTAGCGGGTGCATAGTGGACATGGTTATTTCTTTCTCGCAGATTCTCTGAGGAGGGGAGACTGCACCAAGTGGCAGGAGGGTCACAGGTTAGATACAGAAACACAGATAGTTGGTGAGAGAATCAGAAAACCCAGAGAGTGGGGCACAGCTTTTGGGGAGTGGAGAATTGTAGCCAAGTGGCTTGGAGAGGGGCCAGGGCAGGGGGCAGATGGATGGGGTCACCTGCCCCTCTGTGTTCACCTTCCCAGCACATTCCTCCCCCCTGCTTTTCGCTGCTCCTTGTCTGTTTAAGGGTTGTACAGCTGAGTGGCCCGGCCTTGTCTAGAGCCTGGGCTTTGCCATAGTCACTCCAGTGGGAGTTGAGCATTCTGCATCTTTGCCTCACGCCAGATAACGGGTGCTGCGCTGGGGGATGCTGTGCTGGGGGATGCTGCGCTGGGGGACGCCGAGGGCACAGCTGGCTGTGCGAGGGCCTGCCCGGCACCCTGTGCAGGACAAGAAGCAGAAATACTGTGTGTGCACACGCAGTAAGAGGCCCCAGGTCAAGTCCAAATGTCGGGAGCAAGTGGTGATTCCAGCGGACCCGGAAAGCTTCAGCTGTGTGCTTGGCAGCTTTTGCTGGAATGCTGGGGATCTCTTGTGGCACCACTTTCACGGTCTTTCCTCACCTTCATTTTTCTAGGAAGAAAAGAAACAGCACTCCAGGGACTGCTGGGCTGTCCCCTTGGCTGCCTACACTGTGCTTATGAGGTGCCTCCGGGAAGGGGTAAGGAGCCTTTGTTGTCCTCTGTAGACCTGGCCACTGCAGTCGCCCTCCAGGCGAGGAGCGAGGAGCGGAGCACAGCCCACAGCGGTGCACACTTGCCGTCAAACAGCTCTTGCTCCTGAATTTAAATAATCTGGCAGGCCGCATCCCCGCTTAAGTGTCCTGCGTAAAAGATGGTGGGATAGCCAGGTATGGTGGCACACGCCTTTAATCCCAGCACTCAGGAAGCAGAGGCAGATGGAACTCTGAATTCAAGGTCACCTTGGTCTGTAGAGTGAGTTCCAGGACAGCCAGGACTACACAGAGAAACCCTATCTCAGGGGGAAAAAAAAGGAAAAAAAGATGATGGGAAATGCAGACAATGTGGCCTGACCATCCTCTATAGCAGTGATTCTCAACCTGTGGGTTGCATATCAGATATTCTGCATATCATATATTTACATTAAGTTTCATAACAGCAGCAAAATTACAGTAATGAAGTAGCAACAGAATAATTTTATGGTTGGGGGTCACCACAACATGAGGAACTATATTAAAGGGTCAAAGCATTAGGAAGGTTGAGAACCACTGCTCTGTAAGATGATGTTAATTACCCTGCCTCTGTCCAAGATTTTTCTAGGGTAGCCCAGCAGGCAAGATGTGTGCAGAGCCCTCCGTGAGCCACCTGACGCACGATGAGCTTGTCGCTGCCCTCCTGAGCTCCACACAGATGGCCACCCTGTGGTCCATTGTCACGTAGCCTCCACGTTACCACACACAGTTCTTAAAAACAGGTCTAGTGCCAGGTGGCGGTGGTGGTGGTGGCGGCGGCGGCGGCAGCAGCGGCGGCGGTGGCGGCACACACCTTTAATCCCAACACTCGGGAGGCAGAGGCAGGCGGATCTCTGTTAGTTCGAGGCCAACCTGGTCTACAGAGTGAGTTCCAGGAAAGGCTCCAAAGCTACACAGAGAAACCCTGTCTCAATCCCTACCCCCCCCCCAAAAAAAAACCCACCAAACTGGCCTAGCAGGTTGGTGGCCTCTATCTGCTTGATGCTATTTGACATGGTTCCACCCAAGGAAAAGCCACAGGCTAAAGACATTGATTACTACAAGAATGAAAAAGACTCATCAGGATGAACATTTTCCTTCCAGTGTCACATGGCAATGGAGGAGGGTTCCAGCAGTGGGTGTGCGGCTGAGGCGCCCCCTAGTGGTCAGTGTCTTGGCCAGTGTTCCATTGCTATGAAGAGACACCATGACCATGGCAGCTCCTCAAAGGAAAGCATTTAATTGGTGCTGGCTTATAGTTTTAGAGGTTTGGGAAGCATGGCAGCATGCAGGCAGACATGGTGCTGGAAAAGGAACTGAGAGTTCTCCATCTTGATCCTCAGGCAGCAGGAAGAAGCACTGGGCCTGGCTTGAGCACCTGAAACCTCACAACCCACCCCCGGTGACACACTTCCTCCAACAAGGCCACACCTCCTAATAGTGCTACTCCCTGGTGTCCAGGCATTCAAATCCATGAGCCTATGGGCTCTTAGTCTGTAGGTCTTTGTCATGATGGTGCATGCGACATGGGGTTTAATGCATCATCCTTTATCAGTAACGTGAGAATAGGGTCCTCAGCTGCGGCCAGGACCATGCTCTCACTTATCACTCACGGCCTTAAGCTCGGGCACTTGGGGAACACTAGCCTTACCTCTTGGGGAGACAAGATGAAACATGAAAGAATCAATATGTCAAGGATGTAAGGACCAAAGAAGCTGGTGGTAAGACCTCAAACACAGGGTCTTCTGCCAGTGGTGAGCAGGCAGGCCTGGAATGTCCCATTGTTATTTTTAAAGTTGACATTGTTTTGCCTCCTGGTAGAACCTTCGGGAGTGTCTTTTCTCCAGACTTTTCTCCTGTCTGTTGCTGAGGTGGGAACAATGTGTCTAAAGTGAGAGTGTTAAGTATGTAGCATTGACAGAGCAGACAAGACATAAAAGTAGTTCTGATGAACAATACATACTGTAGGCAGAAACAGTGGGTGGAGAGAGAGGGAGGGAGGGAGGGAGGAGGGGGGGGAGGGAGGGAGAGAGAGAGAGAGAAAGAGAGAGAGAGGGAGAGACAGAGAGAGACAGAGACAGAGAGAGACAGAGAGACAGGGAGAGAGAGAGGGAGGGAGAGAGGGAGAGAGAGAAGAGAGGAGAGAGGAGACAGGAGAGAGGGATGGAGGGAGGGAGAGACAGAGAGAGAGAGGAGAGAGACAGAGAGAGAGAGAGAGAGAGAGAGAGAGAGAGGAGAGACAGAGAGAGAGAGAGAGAGAGAAGAGAGAGAGAGAAGAGAGAAGCAATGAATTACCCATCCTGGAGGAAATAGGGATTTTCTATGACAGCATGTCCTGGGTGTGTAGAGCCCTGTCTGGACAGATAAGGGGTGGCACTCACTGACTTTAGTGGGTAAATTGTATGTGATCACTGGTCTCCTTTGGGGTGGGGACTCCTGGAGGCATCACAGGTCACTGGGTTGGGCTCTGCTTCTTACTTTTGCCTTTCGGTCTCTGTGTACAAGTTTTGCAGATGACACAGCGTGGAGAATGATATTTGTTCACTAAATTATTACTAACAGTTTTAAAATAGAGATAAAGTTTTGTGTTTTAGTAATATGCTTGCTTTTTTTGGGGGGGGGGCACGACCACAGTATTTCTCTGTGTAGTTTTGGAGCCTGTCCTGGATCTCGCTCTGTAGACCAGGCTGGCCTCAAACTCACAGAGATCCACCCAGCTCTGCCTCCAGAGTGCTGGGATTAAAGGTGTGTGCCACCACTGCCCAGCAACATGCTTGCTTTTTAATACATTGAATTATATGTGTTTTGTGTATATATGTGTACACACATGTACATGTTGAGTCTTATGCTTTCATAAAGGGGGAAGGTTCAAGATTTTGTGTAATTTATGAAGATTCTCTGTGTTGGAGAAGCAATTCAGTGTGTCCTTAGCCGTGAGAACTGCATTTTCCTCACCCACACTGTTACCATTTTGTCCCACCTATTTTATGGTGGCACATTTAAAATGCATTTATTTGTGCCTTTGTTTTCTGAAATGAAATGTTGGAACACATTTCCTATCACTCTGCCCAAAGGAATCCATGTGTATTCTTGTTTGTTGTCTGTGATTATGTGTTGCAGGTGCTTAAACAGATTTATTTTTAAGTGTGTGTGTATGTGTGTGTGTGTGTGTGTGTGTGTGTGTGTGTGGTTTTGTGCACATGGGTGCAGGTGCCCACTGTGGCCAGAAGAAGGTGTCAGATGCCTTGGAGCTGGAGATGCAGGCAGTCGTCAGCTGTCCCACGTGGGTGCTGGGAACACAAATGCTCTTAACAGCTGAACCAACTCTCTAGTCCCATGGTGTGGGTACTTTTAACTTGTGGTCGGCTCTTTTACTTTTTTTCTTTCTTTCTTTTAAACCAATCTTTTTTTTTTTTTTTTAAAGATTTATTTATTTATATTTTTTTACAGACCGGCAGATCGCTGTGAGTTCGAGCCACCTGGTACAATGAGTCAGGAAAGGCAAAATACGAAAAAAAAAAAAAAAAAAAAAAAAAAAAGATTTATTTATTTATTATGTATACAGTGTTCTGTCTGCATGTGTCCCTGCAGGCCAGAAGAGGGCACCAGATCTCTATTACAGATGGTTGTGAGCCACCATGTGGTTGCTGGGAATTGAACTCAAGTCCTCTGGAAGAGCAGTCAGTGCTCTTAACCTCTGAGCCATCCCTCCAGCCCCTCTTTTACTTTCTTTACAGTATCTGTTGACAGCAGAAGGTCTTAAGGGCGGATGAGGTGTCTTAGAGGCCAAAGCACCGGCCACAGAGCCTGATTTCTGCATTTGATTCCTGCAAGTTGTCCTCTGACCTCTGCACATGTACTGTGGCACATGCACAACATTCCCTGAAATAAATAAATAAATGTAAAAAAAATTAAGTCCTTATCGTTAATGTAGATACATTTATCTATTCATTATGAAGACTTTCCCCTTTTATCTGTTGATATTTATATGCCTTTTTTGTTGTTGTTTTGGTTTTAGAGATGGTTTCATGTAGTGTGTAACCTTGGTTGGCCTCAAACTTCCTGTAGAGCCAAGGCTGGCTTTTAACTCCCAGCTCCGTCTCTGTTTTCCAAGTGCTGGTTTCACTCGTGTGTGCAACACACCTGGCTCCGGATATGGCTGTTTGGGGCCCTTTGTGATTCCATGTGAATTTTAGACTTTTTTTCTATTTTTTTTAAAGATTTATTTATTTATTACATATACAATGTTCTGTCTACATGTTTGCCTGCAGGTCAGAAGAGGGCATCAGATCTCACTATAGATGGTTTTGAGCCACCATGTGGTTGCTGGGAATTGAACTCAGGACCTCTGGAAGAGTAGTCAGTGCTCTTAACCTCTGAGCCATCTCTCCAGCCTCCTATTTCTTTTAATAATGGTTTTAGAACTTAAATAGGGAAGCCATTGTGTCTTTTGATATCCTTTGGCAATCCTCCAGGTGATAAACGTGCATCATCTTTCTATTTATCCATACCATCTTCAGTTTCTTCCATTATTATTTTACAGTTTCATTTCTTCAGTTAAATTATCCCAAGTTTGTTTTTTTATAGATTTTTCTGATATTTTACTATCAAATCTCTACTTGAGAAACACTGAACAAAAGTGAGAAAACATGAGGGAAACTATCACATTTCACTGGGTGACTCAGTGAGTTCATTGGTACTGACAGAAGTGTGGGTTCCCAGGGTACCCCACACCTCCCAGCATCATTTAGTCTTTGACTAATCTCCATCATCAGTTAATGCCACATTCAATTCGATAGTGTTTCTTTCTTCAATTCAGACTTAGTCCATATTCTGTGCCTTTAAGGCATCTTGGTCTTCCCTTTATGTGGTGGTTTGAATAGGATCGGCCCACATGGACTCATGTTTGCATGCTTGGCCCATAGGGAGTGGCACTATCAAAAGATGTGTCCTTGTTGGAGGACGTGTGTCACTGTGGGAGCGGGCTTTGAGGTCTCACATGCTCAAGCTACACCCAAAGTGGTAGACAGTTTACTTCCTGTTGCCTGTGGATCAAGATGTAGAACTCTCAGCTCTTTGTCCAGAACCATGTCTGCCTACATGCTGCCATGTCCCACCATGATGATAATGGATTAAACTTCTGAAACTGTAAGCCAACACCTCAATTAAATGTTTTCCTTTGTAAGAATTGCTGTGTGTCTCTTCACAGCAATAGAAACCATAACTAAGATACCTTATAATTAGAAAATCAACCTGTCTTTGAATAATTATGCAGAAAGTGCTATTGCAAAGCCAAAGCCTTCTATCTGTTTACTGTTGTAGAGGCGGTGGGACCTGGGAAAGCAGAGCCTAAAAATGAGGTGGACTAAAGTCTCGTGCAATATCCAACTTTATTCAGAGCATCAGACAATTTGAACTTTGAAGGTGAAGAAGAGTCACATGAGTAAAGTGTACAATCACAAGGACAAGCTGTCCATGTTTGCAAAAAAGTTTTTCCATAGAGGCATATAAATAAACAACAATAGCCAATTATAGTGAATAATCTAAAGTAAACTTACTCCTATTTGCTACACCTAGGAGGGTCATGGAAGCATAATCCAAGAACAATTCCATGTTTTTGAAGAGGCTGAGGTCACAAGACTCTTGTTTTCTTGGAGTTTTCTCACAAGCACTCAGAATTCTCCTCACACGACCGTGTTCTGACATCTATCCCATGCTCCATCTAGAGAAACACGTGTGTTGTATTTCTGGTTAGATCGGCATTGTTGGCTGAGGCTTCCTTTGCACCAGAGCACAGGCACCTGTCACGGCCTCACTCGAGCCCCCGGACACTTCAGCGGAGGAGTTGGACTGTAGGAGTTCAGAGCTGTGTTCTCTGTAGTTTTGCTGTTGAGTCAGGGCTACCTGGAAACTTCTCTTCTCTTGTATTCCTAAGATTTCTCTGAAGGAAGATTCCATTTTAAATAACAAGGAAAACTTTTACTGATATCTTCATAGCTTTCTTTTGTTTATTGTTAAATGTTCAGTAAAACAAAAATCCCTAAACAAATCCAGTTATGTTTTTTTCTCGTTATGATTTCCTGGTGTGGAAGGTGGGGCCAAGGGCCTACGAGGCCCATCCATACCCACTGCATTTTCAATCCTCCACTGTGCGGGCCTCTGATGAATAACTGGGGAAGGATTCTTACAGGAAGCTTTCCCATGGTGATTACTGCTGCCAGCCGCCATCGACAGGGCCAACCCATTAGAACCAAGGGTTCTGGTGGAGGAGTTAAACTAAACTGCAAGGCGTTTGGGTGTTTTTGCCTTTTGAATACATTGGCTGTTTCCTGCACTGCGCTTCTTATGTGAGATTGTAGCCTTCCCATCTGTTACAACCCTGGACTTCATTTCCCAAAAGTTTATAGCAATATGATTGATCATTTATTGGGCACAATTTTCCCTATGCATTGGGGTATATTAATAACTTCCCCTGGCTATGTGTGAAAACAGTCACACCGTCAAAAACCACCTTCCCACAATCATGTCTTTGTTCCTTTTTACCAACATAAACTCAGAGTCTACCTTCCTGCAATTATCTTTATTGGCAGGCGTTTGACCAGTGTTAGTTTCCAGGTACAAGTATTTCATTTGAGACATTTTGAGACATCAAGGACAAAGAATTACCACATGTCTAATTATTGATTTGCAACCTTTAGATAGATAGGTAAAAATGTGCCCTGATTTCACCTTGCTGCAGATAAGAGAATCATTATCCTGCATTAACCTCACCAACCTTAAATTCTCTTTTTTTTTTTTTTTTTTTTTTTTTTTTTTTTTTTTTTTTTTTTTTGAGACAGGGTTTCTCTGTGTAGTTTTGGTGCCTGTCCTGGATCTTGCTCTGTAGACCAGGCTAGCCTCGAACTCACAGAGATCTGCCTGGCTCTGCTTCCCGAGTACTGGAATTAAAGGCATGCACCACCACCGCCCAGCTACTAACCTTAAATTCTTAATTCCTTGTACTTATTTTCACCTCAGTTTTTAACACAAGATTTTAGCTTAAAGATTTATTGTTTGCATTTACCCCGAGAAACTAACAGAAAAGGTAATCAGCCATTTGCTGGCACCAGGGGTGGATGGGGCGGGGGAAACTTTCCCACAGAGCGCTGAAGACCTGTGCTGCTGCTGCTGCTGGTCAGTGCCAGGTCTTGTTTCTTTTGTTCTGCAGCCTAGGTGTAATCCTTAGATCTAAAAGTCTTTTTAAGCAACTGATCATAGCAAAAGTGCCACAGTAGACCAAAAGCTGCACCTATTCTTCTATTGCTTCTGTAGGTTGCCTAGTAACCGAGGGTGCTTACCCAGCCCATTGGAAAAATGGCTCACAGGGCCATTTGAGAGCAATGCGTGGAGAAAAGACAGTTTTACCCTATTCGTGATCTTTACTGATTAATAGATTCTTAGCTTAATACCTTCCACACTTAGGAATGTAGTTCATGTGCACAATTTCTTTCTTTAGACTCCTTTGTTGATTTAATCCCTAGTTGACCTCACCAGGAAACTTCCACTAGCCACTCCCACATTGTGCAGTAATAAAAGTTGACAGTTATTGCTCTTTGTGTGAATCTTATCGTCTTTCTCTTAGATCCTGAAACTTCCAAGCCTCACGTTGCATTGCCAAAAAATTATTGTTTATACATGTATAGAAGCCAACACCCTCGCTGTATTTGGAGAAACTTACTTAGAACAATAAAGAGACATGGACTAAAAGAGCATGGTGCATAGACTCATTCCTTATCCTTCAGATTAGATCTTTAGCTGGTTGTAGAGCCTCCATTGAACTCTGGGAGAAAGCCCTTGAGGCCAGCACTTAAAGACTTTTGTTAGATTACAAATATAGGGTTTTTCTACTTCTGTGGTTTCTTGAGTGTAAGATAAGAACTCTCTTTAAGTGCTGTTCCACGTTCACTATACCTGTATGCATTTTTCTCTCCAGTATGAGTTCTCTTTCCTTTACGTGATAAGTTGAGAGCTACAGTGGCTTGCATTTGTAAGGGTCTCGCCATTGTAACCCTCCTAAAAGCACAAGGGTGACAGCTCTGACTGAAGGATTCCCCACATTTATTAAGTTCATAATTTTCTAAAAATAAATTCTTCGTTTCCTGAAAAACTGAGCCATCTGGCTATGGAGTTTTCCGTATTTATTACATTAATTGATATTAATTTCAGAATGATTTCATGCTTAGTGAGGGCTGAGCATTCTTTGAATAGTCTACCACACTCCAGCTTTTGAAAGATCTCTCTTCTGTGTGAGTTCTCAGAAATGCAGCAAGCAGGAGAGTCCGCCGAAGGGTTTCCCACGTTTAGCACATTGGTTTATTCCAAACTAAGTTCTTCTGTGCTTTGCCATGTCACTCACCTTTGATGCTGTGATAAGGTCCCTGGCTACTGCAGCCTGAGGGAAGAGGGTTTGTTTGGCTCGTGGTTTGAGGGTACACAGTCTGCCAAAGCAGGGAAGGCATGGTGGCAGCAGGCAGGTCCACAGTGGGAGCTTGTGGCTGGGACTTCTCAGTTCTTCAAGTTTCAGTGGATCGGGAAGCAGAGAAAGAAGAATGCCAACTTTCTTTTCTTTTCATTTTTTTCTTTAACTTTTTTATTCAACGTAAGATCTCAGATCATGGGATGGTATCACCAGCATGTGCAGTGGGACTTCTCTCCTTAGTTAATCATCTCTGGAAATGTTGTCACAGATGTGTTCAAGGGTGTAGCTAGAGTTTTCCTGCCTTGCCCACAATCAGGACAAATCTTTGTCACCCGCCAGTCCCACAGCCGCTCAGACCCAACCAAGTAAACACAGAGACTTATATTGCTTACAAACTGTATGGCCGTGGCAGGCTTCTTGCTAACTGTTCTTACAGCTTAAATTAATCCATTTCCATAAATCTATACCTTGCCACATGGCTGGTGGCTTACCGGTGTCTTCACATGCTGCTGGTCATGGCAGCGGCTGCAGTGTCTCTCCGCGTCAGCCTTCCACTTCCCAGAATTCTCCTCTCTCCTTGTCCCACCTACTTCCTGCCTGGCCACTGGCCAACCAGTGTTTTATTTATTGACCAATCAGAGCAATTTGACATACAGACCATCCCACAGCACAAGGGTGTTTCTCCTAGGTGATTCTAAACCCAGTTAAATTGACAGTGAAAACTAATGATCATATTTATTTAGGGTTGAATTACCCTAGAAACCTTTTCACATTTGTTATCGTTAAAGGGTTTTTCTACAGCATGCTTTCCCATGTGGTCCCTAACATGGGAGTCCCAGCCACAGCATTTTTCAGATTCAGTGCATTTCAAAATTTATTCCCAGTATGAGTTCTCTGAACTCCTATAAGGGGAGAGCTCCAGTTGAAACACTTCCCATTTGCTGCCTGCCCATCTTTTCTTGTATGAATTATCTGTGGTGAATTCCACTGGAGACTTTCCCAAATTTGTTACATCTAGAGGGTTTTATTCCACCGAGTCTGTTCATGTTTTAAGTAAGGGCTGAATAATTCCTACAGATATCTCTGCTTAATCACTTTCACAGGATATCTCTGCTACATCAGTTTTCTTAAGTTCAGTGGGGTGAAAATTCTCAGTGAAAGATCCTCCACGTGCATTGGATCTACAGGCTTTTCTGCAGTGTTACGCTTGTCTGTTCACTAAGAAATTCGTCGCTCACAAAGACCTTTCCCTACTATTGTATTATTTACTTTTTTTTTCAATCATGTTGATTTGTGATGTTCCGTCAAGGATGACTAGAATAGCATAGTCTCATACACTTTGTAGCCATATTGTTTTTAAATTTTTTAAAAATTATTTGTAAGTGTGTGTGTGTGTGTGTGTGTGTGTGTGTGTGTGTGTGTGTGAATGCAGTGCCCAAGGAGAGCAGAAGGGAGCATTGTATTCCCTGGATCTGGAGTTACAGGCAGTCGTGAGTTGCTCAGTGTGGATGTCAGGAACAGAACTTGGTTCCTCTGTGAGAGCAGTACCTGTTGTTAACCACTGAGCCGTCTCTTCAGCGCTCTCCAGAGTTTACGAGATGTCACTTTATCTTTAGATGTTTTGCTGGAATCATTTTTATTCCTACTATTTCTTTCCTTAGTCTTTCCTCTTCTGACTTGAATGTATAGACTGTACTATAGCAATCACTGCAGATCCTTCCACTAAATCTATTAGAGTTTTTGGTAATTGGATTGTGTGTGTGTGTGTGTGTGTGTGTGTGTGTGTGTGTGTGTGTGTGTGTGTGAGGCCAGAGGACAACCTTAGCTGTCTTTTCTCAGGCATCATCCATTTTATTTATTCATTTATTTTGAGTCTGGAATTTGCCTCGTATGCTGGACTGGCTGGAGAGCTGGCCTCAGGGCCCCACCTGTCTCCACCTCCCCAGCAGTGGATTACAACCCCACCACCATGCCTGGGCCTTTCTATATGGGTTCTGAGAATCAAAGGCCTCTTACAAGACAAGCAGTTCACCAACTGGTCCCTCTCCCCAGCCTTGAGTTTTCTTTTGTGGAGCTGTACTCTCCTGTCTGCTCAGGAATATTTAAGGAGATTTCAGAGCCAGTGAACTTTCTGTCATTGAGTGCTGAAGTTTTTGTATTCATTTAAGCACTTAAAGGAGTTTTTCATTGATTAATTCCTTCATTCACTGGGTGTATGTGCTCACACGTATATACACATATGCTATGAAGTGCATTCAGCGGTCAGAGGACAACTTATGGGAACTGGTTCTCTTTCCCACTATGTGGGTTCTAGGGATCAAACTCAGGACTGGCAGAAGCACCTTTACCTGCTGAGCCACCGTACAGCCCTCTGTAGCCTGTTGATGCTTCCTGAAAACAGTGCGACGTGCTGATGTTCATTTTAGTCTGTGCATGGTTTTGTTACCCTTGTGGGCATGTCTTCTTAGGACTCTCCGATTCTGGGTTTGGGTGGTTTTGTGCTCTGACTGCTTGTCTCCCAGATCCTTGCTAGCTGTGCTCAGAGGTTTATTCTTATAACTCCTTACAGTTTAACAGTTGTAGCCTGGTTTTTACACTGCGCTGTGTTACTTATTTTCTGGGTCATTTTCCCATTTTGATTTTATTTAAAACAGGTGAAGAGTCACGCTCTCCTTCCTGTTTGGTCCACGGAGGGTCACGCTCTCCTTCCCATTTAGTCCACGGAGGGTCACGCTCTCCTTCCCGTTTGGTCCATGGCGGGTCACGCTCTCTGGGCTTGCTGGTGAACCTGCAGCTCTGTAGCAGGCGTTACAACAGTGAGAACATTATCCCCAGTGGTTCTGAGGAAACTGCAAGCACGCGTTTCTCACACTGAAGAGACCCTTTGCTGGGGGAAGCAGCCCTTTTGAATCTTCCTGCTCTTTGTTCATTCCCCAGGAAGAACGTGTTGTCAATCACATGGCTGCGAAGATCATTGAGAATGTTTGCACAACACTTTCTGCCCAGGCGCAGGGCTTCATCACCGGGGAAGTCGGGCCTGTCCTGTGGCACCTGTTCAGACACTCCACCGTGGACTCCCTGAGGATAACCGCAATATCGGTAGGTGAAGCACCTCTGAGGATGTTCCCAGGGATGCAGCGCCATGTTTGAAGAAATGTGCCTGAATGAGTTGAATGTACTGGAAAAGGTAGAAATGTTGAGGAATAGCTCAACAGGTATACTAAAGCAGAATTCTAAAAATGGGCCTGGAAGGGTTTGGGACTTTGTGGGATGTGACATTCATTACTGGTTAAAACTATCTGGAGCTGAGCATGGGAGTCCTTGACAGCCGGTGGGTCCCGGTCCTGTGCACCCACATGCCTGACTTTATGGCTCTAAAATGAGTGACAAAGCAGCATGGTTTGTGTCCTCTCTGTTGAGCAGAGGTGTGTGGTGTCTGTAGAGTGGGGTGCCCAGTACCCGCAGAGTCTGTGACGGATCTACGCCACTGTTCCTCAGGCCCTGTGCAGAATCACACGCCAGTCTCCTGCGGCCTTCCAGAACGTCATCGAGAAGGTGGGCCTCAATGCTGTCATCAGCTCCCTGGCCTCTGCCATCTGCAAAGTGCAGCAGTACATGCTGACCCTCTTCACGGCCATGCTGTCCTGTGGGATTCATCTCCAGCGGCTGATCCAAGAAAAGGTCTGACTCTGCGCTCAACTTTGCTGGAAAAATCAGTCTCCCCCTACAGTGGTGCATTCGACATGAAGTGTCACCCCTTTTGACCTCTGCCAGACCCCTGCATGTACCACAGAGCATTCGATCAAAGATGCAAGCAGATGCTTTTGGTGGCTTCCGCCACCTTGTTTCAGTGAGAACTAGCAGCGCTCACGAGGCTTCCTCATGCTGCTCTCCTCACGGTGTTTTTGCAGCCAGCTCTTTCCCTCATGTCTTGTCCTCCTTCAGGGGGAGGGTCCCCGCTGTCCCTGTTTCCTCTGACCATGTCCATTCCTCTAACCTGTGTCACCTTTGAGTCTTCTTCCTCTGTTCTTGACTTCATCTCCCTTGGGCCTCTTGATGACCTTTACCTGGCTCCCAGCTTGCATGGTGGCTGTGACCAGCCTTTCTCCAAGTGTCTTGCCCGGCTGAAGTGACTGTGTGCCAGAGACTGTGTGTGTGCGCGAGGCACCAATAGTTAAGACCATAGGCAGTGAGTCAAGGCTTGACAGGTTCTTGGTTGTTTAGTGTTTCCCAAGTTCTTAAAAAGATGCTCCATGTAGTGTTCAACACACCTGGGCCAGGGATGGGGAAGCACACCTTATAATCCGAGTCATCTGTCCATCCATTTACTCACTCACTCACTCACTCACTCACTCACTCACTCTGTGCTGGGGGGTGCCACCAGGTGCTCTTACATATTGGGCATGCCTTTTGCCACTGAGCAACACCCCGACTCTCAAATCAGAGTTTTGTGAATCTCAATGGAGGATCATGGACTTGAAACCCACTGTTGGCCATGGTCCCACTGTAGTAAATGCTAGCTGTTGTATTTTTTATATTTAAAGTTAGATTTTGTTACATTGACACCATATGTGCATGGTACCTTAGTTTCTGTTGCTGTGATAAAATACTCTGACAAACACACTCAAGGAAAAGGGTTGATTTTAGCTCACAGTCAAGGGTGCAGGACAGCATGGTGGGAAAGTCAAGGTTGCGGGGCTCGAAGCCGCTGCTCATGCCATCCACAGCCAGGAAGCAAGAGCCATGACTGTAGGCTGCTCGGCTTCATTCCTCCATTTGTACAGACCAGGATCCAGGCCAGGGGTCGGCTCCACCCACAGTGGGCGGGTCCTTCCAGTCCTTCCGGTTCCCAGAGGCCTGTCTCCCAGGTAGTTCCAGGCCGTCAGGGTGACACCAACAGCTTGATGTGTGAAAGTCTAAATACAGAGCAACACACACTTCGCCTTCATGGCAGTGTGGTGTCACTCAGATGCTGTGTGTGGGAGTCCAGCTCCCACCTTTTGAAGGATTCTTAGGTAGAGGAGACAGGAATGAGGAAATATCAGAAATAAAGATGGAGACGAGAAGAAAGACAGATACAGGATAGCTTCAGGAGGGCCTGGGTCAATACCCACCATCCTCCTCCTTTATTGAATAGGGCTTTTTATAACATGTCAAGGGGAGAGGCAAAAGATCCCCCTGCTGCAAGACCAAAGCACACTGTACAGCCAAATGCACACCCTTCCAAACACATGGTAACCGTGCCCATGACCAAATCATATCCTTATGCAGCCCTGCTGGGTAAAGCGAGCTCGGATCTCTGACCCTGAGTGGGGTCTCACTAGGAAACCTCTGTGGGTCCCATAGCTGTGGCTGTAAGTGTTGTTCAGCAGTCTGTGTGTCTGGATTTGCTGTTCAGTTTTCCAAGTTATTGAATGCTACAGTCACTGCATAGAAATAGGCACCCTTGGGTAACTTCATTTTGTAAGTTTTGATCAGAGAGGCTGAGAGTTTTAACAGAATTATTTTTAAAACTCTCAGTACATGATATTATATAATTTACAAAGTCATGAAAATGAGATACATTAATTGTTTCATGCCATGTAGCCATGTTTCCATGTCTCTTGAAGAAATGAATGAATGGATAATAGAAGGGTGATTGTTCTCTTTTAATTTGTATTGGCCCTTTCTCCCACCCTAGTACCAACCAGGTCTACTCTGCCTGGCTTGTGAGACCAGATGAGTTCTAAGTATTGTGGCTAAGGCAGGGCCCATCCTTTCTTTTCTTTAAACTTTATTACTGTGCGTATGTGATTGCGTGTGCACGTATGCCATGGCTGTGTGTGTGTGGAGGTCAGAGGCAGCTATGTGGATCTGGTCCTTTCCTTCATGCAGGTTCTCGTGACTAAACTGCAGGTCTTGAGTTCCCTGGCAAGTGCTTACCCACTGAGCCATCTCAAGGACCAGTATTGGCATTTTGCAAGAAGTGTCTCATCGCAGCAGAAATGCATCCCTATGTGCACAGCTGGTCCACATTGTTGCTGGTTTACAGCAGGGTGCTTTTATCTTGAACATTGAAACTCAACATGTAGACAACATCTTGAGTGGCATGTCTGATAGCAGTTAAATTCCTGCTTTTGTAGGGCACCTGACACCACACTGGCATGGCGGAAGGAGGCGTTGTCTCCTTACTGCTGGGTTGGGCAGCCATTTAGGTTCCCTGTTGAGTTCATTGATACCTGATTTGGGGGACAAGCAAACCCCTTATGGTACTGGCAAAGGGGGTTCTGGCTTTTCACTTTGTCTGGTATGATGGGCACCTCTCTGGTTGGTAGGGAACTGGTTCCTGGAGACGGCCTGCATAAATGCTGGTGTCTGGGAACGGGACTTTATTAGCTGATGGAAGGGGATGCAGATGTGGGCGTCCTACTCGGCCTCTCTTGGTAACAGCCACAGGGAGAGGGAGGAAGGCGCTACTGCTGCATGTGAGCACACTGCAGATCCCATCTAGTGTGTTCTGACAGCAAGGCTGGAGGAGGGGGACAGCTGGAGAAGGGGGACCCAGCTGGAGAGGGGGACCCAGCTGGAGAAGGGTTCCTGGTTATTGTAGTGTTAAGATAAAAGCCCCAGCTTCCCACAGGTCTTCATTGGCACTGCTTTGTCATGGGATAGTGTTGGGGTGCCCTGTCATGATCAGATGAGGTCTAGGGCCCCACAGTTCCTTTGCTAATGGAACTGGGGATGCGTTTTTCATGATATTTGGCTGAAACAGAGTAGCAGATGTCTAGTAGTTTTCTGTGTTGCAGGATAACCCTTGTTCCTTTGGCTTTGCATGGACATGCTTGGCTACTTTCTTGTGTATGTGTGCATGTATTGTATGCACAATCATGTTTGGTGTGCTTGCTTGTACATGCACAGGTGGAGATATTTTGTAGAAATTTCCTGGGATTTGAAGCTTCCATCCTAGAGACAAGCTGGTTAAGATTCAGAAACTAAACAACTCACAAGTCTCAGGAAGTTCCTGAAACTGATCAGACTCACCAGGCTCCTCCATCCCCAAAATTGTATAAGCAGTAAGAATGGCTGAGGAGAGGAGACCCTCCAGTCTGTTGAGCAGCCTGCACATCATGCAAAGATGACAGATTTTCTAAGGCTTGGTGGGCTTTTTGGTGATGCAGTTACCTGTGAGTAATCCTTCATTCATGCTCCTCTAAGGAACCCCAGTAAACTCATTGCTTCTTTGTAGATGGACTTTTCTGTCCACCAGCAAGTCTCCAAATAACTACACAGAAACTTATTATTAATTATAAATGCTCTGCCACGTGACTTGGTACCTTTTCTCAATATGGCAAGTTCATCTCTTGCTTCACCTGCATCTCCTCATGACTCCCCAGATTCCTTTCTTCTTCTTCAAGCTCTCTTTTTGTCTGCCAGTCCTGCCTGACCTCTACCTATCCAGCTATTGGCCAGTCAGCTTCCTTATTAACCCAGTCACAGTGGTACTGATTCCCACAGTGCAGAGGAGTATTCCACGATTTTCCATCTGTCCTCACTGCCCTGTTTGGGATGAGCAGTTGTCTGTGAAAAGATAGGATGGCCTGTACTGCTTTCCACCTTGTTCAGTTTTGAGGCAGAGTCTCTTACTGAACATAGTGTTTGCAGTTTTGCTTTGGTCAGCTGACTGGCCAGCATGTTTCCAGAATCCTCTTGTCTCTTTTCTGACCACTAGCACCAGGGTTTTAGGTGTGGGCTTCCAGGCCTGGCTTTTGCATGGGTCCTGGGCAGCTGACCTTCATGCTTGCTCAGCAAGTGCTTTACCCACAGCCATCTCCCCAGCTCCCGAGTCATTTTCTCATGATAAACTCTTAAGTAAAATTGCCAGGTTACTCTCATTTTTAAAAGGCCCGTTTCCTAAGCAGTCTATTTTTCATGGCGTGGTTTATTATGTTGGAAATAGCTGCAATGTTAGTGAAAGGCCCAATGGTGGCATGTGGGAGAAGTGCCTCAGAGCTGTGCAAAGTTCGTAGTCAAAGCCCCTTTCTTCCCTTCAATCTATTTTTCTGTCTCAGCCCAGACACATAGTGGTCCCGTGGTGAGTTTCAGTTTTCTTCTCTTCCAACTCTCCATCTCTATGACTTCAGTGAGCCACAAAGTTAGTTTTAGAATGTCGACAGCTGTGGCTCTGGTCGGAAGCTTTGCCCAGAAACCACACAGGTTGCAGCATCCACTTTGTCCTCTGACATTAACACCCAGGCAGAATGTTGCTCTTCAGAACATAGAGGAGCAGGATCCGGAAGACTGCAGCTGAATAGATGGACACTGGCGCCCTGTAAGTTACTCCGATAAACTCATTGCTTCTCTAAGTGTGGCTTTGGTAGAGTTTGGTAGAGTGCCTACAGGTTTGTGTTTACAGGTTTGATTAGATCCCAGCTTGGATTTCCCGATGGAGGGTAAACTCCACCAGGGGAGTGGATTCCTCCCAGGAGAAGAGACACCATCACTTACCTGCCTGTTTGCTGATGTGTGGAGGGGCATGGGGCACTTCCTGCACCATCTGCATCTGGTTTTACGGAGGCTTCAGCAGCCGTCAGTGATGTTTGCCTATGCTGGACTCTACTGGATCCTGAGCCCTGTCATTTATCTTTGTCACTTAGGATTCCTCCGTGGGAAAGACGTCTGAGGAACAATCTGGTGTGTTTTTTTCTGGAGCAAAGGCAGGGTAAACACTTTGTTCATGTGTTTACTGGTTTGCAGAATAATGAGTTGGTTGCTTAGCGGTCTCCAAAGGCTGCCTCTTTGAGTATTCTTTGCTCACACAGATTTTATGATTTGGCTGTGTCAGTGTGCTACAGAACAGCTTCTTTTCTAAAGGCTGTGAGTTGCCTCCTGGGTCTTTTCGTCTTGACTCCTGTGGTCTCTGCATCTTGCTGTGTGATATGACAGTAGTTTCCGGCTTGGATGTCTTGTCTCTGGATCTGAAGCAGTCTCTCTCTCTGAGGAGTCTGTCAGGGGCTCTCCTTGGGCTGGGGCTGGCTATTGTCTCTAGTCTTTTGGATTGACAAAGCCAGTGAACATCTATTTAAAAATATGTCACCTGATTGTGGTGGCATTTCTAACTACATTTTTATGTTAGTGTTTTTTTGTTTGTTTTGTTTTTTAATTTAAGCTGAAAATCTTGATTCTTAATGTGATATGATATAATTTTGCTGTTTTGTAATGTTTGGTCAGGATGGTAACGCTAATATAATTACAAATACAATTCTTATTTTTTTTTGTGTGTGTGTGTGTTTTTGCTTGGGACAGTCTCATGTAGGGATGTGCAATCAGGTTAATCAATATGCTTCACATTCTCTAATGCTGTACTCTGTGAAGCTGCTAATTCCATATGTACTTACGTATTTACTTGATTTTTTTAAATTTGGAGTATATTTAAAAATTAAAAGTTTAATTTGATTTCTTTTTTGAGGCAGGGTTTCTAGTATCCCAGGCTGGTCTTGAACTCCCTCTGTAACTCAAAATGGTCTTGAACTGACTCTCCTGCTCCCAAATGCTGGGATTTCAATTATACACCATCAAGTCAGGTTATGTGGTGCTGGGGATGGGACCTAGGGCTGACCCAGTCAGCGATGCTGGGTAAGCACTCTATAACACTGCGCTAACAGTCTAGCCCTTAATTTGTCTTATAATCATTTAAAATATTAACCTGGCAGCTGTGGAAATGGCTCAGCGGGTTAGAGCACTTGATATGCATCTGTGAGGACCTGAGTTTCAGTGGCCAGCGCTCACTTAACAAGCTGGGTGTGGCTCCTTCATTGTCGTGAGGGGCTCGGTGGCTACAGGCTCCATCGAGAGACGTTGTCTCAAAGACAGAGATAAAGCCGAGCGTCTGAAATCTTCCTCTAGCTGCCACGTGTATGCATGGGCATGCACACCTCCCCCAGCTTGACTGATGGGTCAGTTCAACAAAGAGCCTCCTGCAGCCTTTGAGATGGCTCAGTGGTTAAAGACACTTTTTTGCCAAACCTGACGACCTGAGTTTGATTTCTAGAATTCACACAGAGGAAAGGAGAGAACCAGCTTGCAAAAGTTATTCTCTGGCTTGTACACGTGTGCTGTGGCAACACACACAGACACAGACACACACAGACACAGACACAGACACACACAGACACATACAGACACACACACACATACAGACACACAGACACACACACACACAGCACACACACACAGACACACACACACACACACAGACACACACACACACTGCTTGGTTTTTGTCAACTAGACATGTCTGAGAAGAGGGAATCTTAACTGAGAAAATGCCTCCATCAGATTGGCCTGTGGGCAAGTCTGGAATATTTCCTTGATTGATGACTGAAGTGGGAGGGCCCAGCTCATGGTGGGCAGTGCTACCTCTGGGCAGGTGGTCCTGGGTTCTGTAAGAAAGTGGGCTGATTGAGCCATGGGGAGCAAGTCAGTAAGCAGCACTCCTCTGTTGCTGGAGGGCTTCTCTCCAGGTTCCACCAAGCCCCGCAGTCCCACAACCCACATATAAAATAATCATTCAGATGCTTATATTACTTATAAACTGTATGGCCGTGGCAGGCTTCTTGTTAACTGTTCTTCTATCTTAAATTAACCCATTTCTATAAATCTATACCTTGCCACATGGCTGGTGGCTTACCGGCATCTTTACATGTGGCTGCGGTGTCTCTCCCTCCTTCTTCCTGTTTCCCCAATTCTCCTCTCTCCTTGTCCCGCCTATACTTCCTGTCTGGTCACTGGCCATCAGTGTTTTATTTATATAGAGCGATATCTACAGCACACCGCCATGGCCTCTGCATCAGCTCCTGCCTCGAGTTCCTGCCCTGCCTTCCCTTCATGATGGACCACAGGCTGTAAGATGAAGTAAACCCCCTCCTCCCCAAGCTGCTTTGGTTGTGGTTTTTAGCACAGCAATAGAAAACATAACTAAGACACTTGTTTCCTTTCTCAAGCATCACATTTTCTGTTGGATAACCTGCTTTAATCTTCCACTAAGAATATAAGCAAATGTGCCTACCTGCCTTGTCTGTCTTTCTGCCTCCCTGTTGTCTGCCTGTCCTCTGTGTATTCATATAACTGCTTTCTTCTCTCTGCCTCTCCCTCCATCTGTAACTCTACTTGTGGTGATACATTGCGTACCCTAATAAAATTTGCCTGAAGATCAGAGAACAGAACAAGCCACTAGATTAGACATAGAGGCCAGGCAGTGGTGGCATATACTTTTAATCCTAGCACTTGGGAGGCAGAGATCCGTGTGGATCTCTGTGAGTTCAAAGCCACCCTGGATTACATGAGATTGACTCAGTCTAGGAGAGAAACATCCAGGCAGTGGTGGCACACACCTTTATTCCTAGCGCTTGAGATCTTATGCCTTTGCTTGGGAAGCACACATGCCTTTAATCCCAGGAAGTGATGGCTGGGCGGAGAAAGGTATATAAGGTGTGAGGAGACAGGAACTAAAGGCTTTTTCAAGCTGAAGCCTTTCCATTGAGGACTCGGAGGATTTCAGTCAGAGGATTTGTGAAGGTGAGGTGAGAGGTGAGGTGAGAGGTGGCTTGTTCCTTTGTCTGTCTGATCTTCAGGCAAATTTTATTAGGTTGTACAATATATCACCACACTACTTCTCTCTCTGCCATCTACATTTGTGTGAGGAAGACGTTAGTGTTACTTTCCCCACTTCTGACTGGGAATAGATTCAAGCACCAGCAGAGCCAAGATGCCCTCTGTCACCAAGCAGGACTACTTAGGGAAAAGGGCCCCTGGGTGGTAAATTCCACTGGGCTGGAGGAACAGTAATCTACGTGGGGAGACGCAGCCTTGTGCAGTGTGGACCCTTGTTTCTGGAAACTCTTCATAACTGTGTGGCATGTATGCCTTGGGTTCCCAGAGGCCCCACACCCACTGTGTCCCCCAGAAATCTGGTGAAGATCAGCTGATGTGGACTTCCCACAAGCCCTGGGTCCTGGGCTGAGTGGTAGAAAAGGCAACAAGACTTGTGTCTTGGATCTGTGTTCAGCTGAAGCTAAGATCGTTGGTGGGGTTGTGATGTTCTCCCCTCCCGAGATAAAAGGTGACACAGGCTGCCTCTAGGCATCCATTTCTTTGGGTTTTGATAGGGTATGGGATGAGAAAGAGTCTCATTCAAAATACCCTAGTTTTACTAAAATTTTACTAAGTTTACCACTAATATTATTAATAGAAAAACATTCAGATTGTGAGTTCATACATTTTTTTAAAAATTTTTCTAAGAATAGGGTCCAAAAGCCAGTAAAAGAGTTGGAGACAGCTCCTGCTCTCACTGTTAGGAGCCCCACAAGAGGACCAAGCTACACAACCGTCACGTGTTTGCAGAGGGCCTAGGTCGGTCCCATGCAGGCTCCCTGGTTGTCAGTTCAGTCTCTGTGAGCCCCTATGAGCCCAGGTTAGTTGATTCTGTGGGTTTTCTTGTGATGTCCTTTGACCCCGCTGGCACCTACAATACTTCCTCCCTCTCTTCTGGAGGATTCCATAAGCTCAGCCTAATGTTTGGCTCTGGGTCTGCTCCTGTTTCCATCAGTTACTGGATGCAGCCTCTCTGATGACCACTGGGCTAGGCACCAATCTATAAGTACAGCAGAGTATCCTTAGGCATCATTGCATTGACTTTTTTTTTCTTCAGTCATGATTAACTAGTGTTGGAATTTAAGGTGTGTGCCACCATGCCTGGCTCTGTTCCCAGTGTGGCCTTGAACTCACAGAGATCCAGACAGATCCCTGCCTGCCAATGATAGGATTAAAGGCGTGTGCTACCTTTGCCTGACTTTTGTGTTTACTTATAATGTCTTGCCTTTTCCTCTGATCTCCAGGCAAGCTTTATTTATTAAAGTACAAATAAAATATCACCACATTTCAGCACAAATAAACTATCACCATGAGCTGCTATGAATATAGTTGAGCAAGTGTATGATTGAGCATCCTTTGGGTATATGCCCAGGAGTGGTATACCTGGGTCTCGGGGTAGATCAATTGCCATTTTTTTGAGAACTGCTATATTGATTTTCAAGATGGCTGTACAAGTTTGCACTTCCATCAGCAGTGGAGGAGTGTTCCCCTTACCACATCCTCTCCAGCATGAGCTGTTACTTGTGGTTTTGATCTTAGTCATTCAAACAAGTATAAGATGGAATCTCAAAGTTATTTTGATTTGCATTTCCCTGATAGCTAAGAATGTTTAACATTTCTTTCAGTGTTTCTTAGCCATTTGAGATTCCTTTGTTGAGAATTCTCTGTTTAGCTCTGTACCCCATTTTTTAACTGTATTATTTGGTTATTTGATGTCTAGTTTCTTGAAATCTTTTATATTTTGGAAACCAGCCCTCTGTCAGATGTGGGGTTGGTGAAGATCTTTTCCCACGATCTGTAGGCTGCCATTTGTCCTGTTGATGGTGTCCTTGGGCTTACAGAAACTTTTAAGTTTCAGGAGATCCCATTTAATAATTGTCGATCTCAGTGTCTGTGCTATTGGTGTTCTGTTCAGGAAGTGGTCTCCTGTGCCAATGCATTCAAGGCTACCTTCCCACCTTCTCTTCTATCAGCTTTAGTGTAACTGGATTTATGTAGAGGTCTTTGATTCACTTGGACTTGAGTTTTGTGCAAGGCAATAGATATAGATCTAGTTACTTTCTTCTACATGCTGACATCCAGTTATGCCAGCACCATTTGTTGAAGGTGCTTTCCTTTTCCCATTGTATAATTTTGGCTTCTGTGTCAAAAGTCAGGTGAACACAGGTGTGTGGATTTACACTTGGGTCTTTGATTCGATTCCATTGATCCACCTGTCTGTTTTCATGCCAATACCATGTGTTTTCTTATTACTATAGCTCTGTAGTAGAGCTTGAAATCAGGGTGGTGAAACCTCCTGAAGTTCTCCTACTGTACAGGATTGTTTTAGTTATCCTGGGATTTTTGTTCTTCTATTTGAAGCTGAGTATTGTTCTTTAAAGTCTGTAAAGAATTGTGTTGGGATTTTAATGGGGAGTGCATTGAATCTGCTGAGTGCAGGCACTCAGGTGTGATCTACAGAGTGCAGGACTCAGGTGTGATCCAGAGTGTACAGGACTCAAGTGTGATCCAGAGAGTGCAGGATCAGGAGGGATCCAGAGTTGTATGTGGGGGAAGGGAAGAAGAAAAGTCAGGAAAACTGTGAGTCTGGGTAATATGGTGAGGATTGTGGCTAGTATGGTGAGGATGGTCAGAACAGGGTGAGCATGTGTCTGGTGCTTGGTGTAGAAGGCTGCCTGTGCCTGCACCTGAGGTAATGGCGGATACCACTTCTTGGCTTCTGGGTCTGTTCCTAACCATATCTGTAAGTTTTCTCACCTGCCTGAAATGTGAGCAGTATGCCTCTTTAATTCTAATTCCTTGACTGATTATCCCTTAAAAATAAACCAAGAACTTCGAAAGGAGACACATGCATGGATTCAATATCAGTACTTTCTCTTCAGACTGAATTCGGATCTGCTGCTCACCCCCATGATGTTCCCTATGGGAAACAAACTTCTGGATCACTCTTGATGCCCCTGTACTGTGCAGCCATTGTTCTAGCCGAGAGCTAGCGGGGAGCTTGATTGTGCGTGCATGTGTGCGTGCGTGTATGTGTGTATGTGTGTGTGCGTGTGTGTGTGTATGTGTGTTTCTAGTTGCATATAGGTCCAACACCTGCTGTAGTTTCGTTATCTGATATGTGTCACTGGTTGTTGCTCGGTGTGGTGAGGCCTCTAAATAAAGAATGTTAGGATGGTGTTCCAATTGTGTGGGTCACCAGGTGTGACTCCTGTGCTCTGTTTAGTAAGCTCTGTCAGCTCAAGGTAGGAACTGTGTCTGTGTGCACGTGTGTGCCCCTACCAGACTCAGATCTTCATGCTGCTCTGGCCTTCAGCTGGTCCCTCAACTTTCTGCCACACTTCCTGTAATGTACTTGAGGCTTTGGTTTCCAACTGTGCTGGATCTGAACTCAGCTCAGAATTTCAGCAAATCATTCATCACTTGAAGATTTACCCTTTTCTCTAAAATTCTGAATATATTTTTAATTACAATATGTCACTCTTCTCTTTCCTTCCCCTCCCTCTGGCCCCTCCCTTGTCTCCTCCCTCTGGTCCCTCTCGTACCCTTACAAGAGAGGTATAGGAGATAGGATTCCATGTGCCCAGGAATCAAGGCCAACCACCGACCAGTGAGAGCTTGTGTGAACTACTGCTTTTGTGAACACACACTGGCTAATTTCAGGTTAAGTGAGATAATAGTACATGTGGGTTTGGACCAAACTAAGAACGCAGACGTAGCCGATGAGGTTTCTCCCCTCCTGTTGGATCGCCATGCTCTACAGCTGTCGGGTTGACCTTTCCTCCGTGTCTCCCCAGGACTTCGTGTCCACGGTCATCCGTCTACTTGACAGTCCATCCGCTGCCATCAGAGCCAAAGCCTTCCTGGTACTGCTTCACGTCCTGATTCACAACCGAGACATGCTGCTGCTGAGCTGCCAAGCGAGGTACACCGCCTCTCAGAGGGTCTGTGGGGCCGTTGACCGGTGGTGTGTGTGTCCTGTAGACTACTTATTATTGGCTGTTATGTATCTGACATTGAAAACCTTTTCTGAAGTTTACCAAGAGTTTACTCTATCTCTGGTATCCTCAGCTTCTAAGCCCAGAGAGGACCCTGGGCACAAGGCAGTGAGGTCTCAATCTGGTGGCTTTGTGCCTTGCGGGGATGGGGGTTTGCCTGGAAGCCTCTAGGCTGAGAAGCTCAAGGCCCCAGTGTGGGGGTGGTCCAAGAGCAGTCCTGGGCTAGTGTCTGTCTGTCACTTTGAGACTTTATTTTGTTTGTTCTTTCTAGAAAGGGATGGTTTTGTAGCCCAGGCTAGCCATGAGCTCTTTCTTGGTCCTCCTGCCTTATCCTCCCCAGTACTGGGGTTGCAGGTATGAACCACCACCCTGGCTTTCTCTCCGTTTCACACTTCCTGTCAAAGGAAGAGCTCTCCCGGGTGCCCCAGCGTTCTGTTTGTGCTTGGCTCCTTCTCACCAACATTACTTCAGTTCCTCAGCCCTGCTCCACTGGGGTCCAGAGAGTTCTGAAAATCTAGTTGATACTTTTTATTTGGAGCCTGGAGCTCACTGTGTAGCCCAGGCTGCCCTAGAGCTCACTGTGTAGCCCAGGCTGACCCTGAAGTTGTGATCTTCATGCCTCAGTCTCCCCAAGAGGTGGGATTACAGACCTCCTGGAAACCCCGGGGCATGTTCAGTTAGGCCGGGGCCCTCCGCACCCTCCTGTGAGAGGTTGTTCTGCTCAGAGCAGCTGCGGTGACGTCAGGATGGTGGTGGCAGTTTCATGTGGAGGATCCCGCTCTGTAAACCCTCCCAGGACAGCGCTGGGCTGGGAGTCTCAGCTGTGGTGCCTAAGCTTCCAGCTGTGTACAGAGTGTGGCCTGGAGGAGGAGTCACTACACACTGTGGCGCAATGCAGTGAGCCGGGTGGCCTGGGCAGGTGTGCAGACTGTGCAGTTGATGGCCTGAGGCCATGCAGCTCTGAAGTGTGGCTCCTCCTGTGTGTGTGCTGTGTGATCCAGAGCAGGACTCACGTGGCCGCTGGGCCAGCCTCTGAGGGATGGCACCTCCCCTTGTCTTTAAGGAGAGAAGGTTCTCCCTCACCTGTGTGTGTTGCATTTGGTCAGTCACTGAGCTGTGGGGACATCAGCAGGCTGAGAGCATCCCTGTGCAGGTAGGAAGCCTTGAAGGAGAAAGAGCAGGATGGCCGGGTGGCTCACAGCAAAGCAGCTAATGGAGGAGACAATTCCTGCTGTCACTGTGACTCCCTGAGAGGTTTTATGAACATCAGCAGAACTGAAGAGAGATGGCCTCTGCAGGGCCGGCCCTGGTGCTTCGGGAGGCTGTGTAGACCATTGAACCAATGGCAAAGACTCCGGAATGCAGGTCACAACCACCAGAAGACACAGGGCAGGTCCTGGAGACCTCACACACAAAGCCCCAGGGATTCTGGGGGGCCTGGGACAGATGATTTTTAACTCAGGAAGTTGGAGCAGGCTCCTTCCAGATGCAGGCATTCTCTGTTGGTGCTTGCTTGACCTAGGACAGTGTTAGAAAGACCAGTGACAAGGAGACTGAGGCAGAGTGGGAGATGGTGGCCAGGTGGACTTGTTACCTCACAGCTGTGCTTTGAATTCTGGGAAGCTGACCAACACTCGCTCACCCAGCAGGAAGGAAGCAGCTGAGGGGCTTCACTATCTACAAGGGAAGAGACAGACTTGAGACAGAATTCTGGGAAGGCTGGAATTGGGGGTACCAGGCAATCCAGCCGCTGTCCCCTATAGAGAGCCCCCGGAGGTTCCTTGTCTCTAGAACTGAGGTGGACAGTTTCAGAGGAATAGCGCCCACGGTGGATCTTTGGCTTCCGGTGGGCATGGGCACACATGCATACAAACACACAGGTACACACAGACACAGGCATACACACACGTGCACACACACAGGACAGAGGTCTTGACCTCTGAGTGCTGCGGGAGGGGCCTCCCCCCGGAGCCACTTCCATCCCTGTCACCGGAGGGTGATGTCACCGGAGGGCGGTGTTACCGGAATGTCACCGGAGGGTGGTGTCACCGGAATGTCACCGGAGGGCGGTGTCACCGGAGGGGTGTCCGGAATGTCACCGGAGGGTAGTGTCACCGGAGGGTGGTGTCACCGGAGGGCGGTGTCAGCTGAGGGTGGTGTCACCGGAGGGCGGTGTCACTGGAGGGTGGTGTCACCGGAGGGTGGTGTCAGCCGAGGTTGTCATGGACACGCCTCTTCCCCTGGCCGAGGTTGTCATGGACACGCCTCTTCCCCTGGCCGCTGCCTTCCTCTCTCATGGCCTCAGGTCTGTCTTGGTGGCGATATTCCTCTCTACACAGTGTGTCCTTTCTCTCTTTGGTTTAAAGATACTTTCTTCCCATTCAAGTTCAGAATTTTATATAAAATCTTTGGGAATATTTCTTGAATCTGTGGATTTATATCTTTTGAGTCAATTTGATTTCAGCCATGACTTTTTAAAATACGTTTCCATCACTCTTGCCCTGGACTCCCTGGAGACTCGTGACGGCTGTGTAAGGTCTTAGTTAATTGTCCTGTTGTTTCCAGAGCCTGCGCTTTTTGTCCCCTCTGGGTTTTCGGCTTTATAATCTCAAATGATCTCGTCTCACATTCCTGGTACAACTTTCAATTTTCTATGCTGTTGAATTGAGTTCATTTGGTGAAGTTTTTTGCATTTTTTATTTGGTTCATTTTTATGAACTTTTTAAAAATGTAAAACTTTAAATTCTTTCATTGGATTTAAGAGAATTTTCAGTGCTTTTTGGAAATTTTAATTTTTGACGACATCTTTTCTAGTGTTGGGGCCATGCATGCCCCTGACACACGTGGAGCTTGGAGGGCACTCACTCTCTGGGAGTTCTTGCCCTCCTCCCACCTTATGAGTCTCAGGGCTGGAACCCGGTCATAGCATGGCAGCAGCCACCTTTACTTGCTGCTCCCATTATCAAAGCTTTCTTATGGTGTCTGTCGATTGCTCTTCCCAGCATGGAACATCGCTGCTGTTTGCCTGTCCAGCCCGGTGTTGGGTAGTGTTGTGATTCCCAGGCCTTTACCTTGATGGGTGGTATTTGAAGGTGTTCAGGATGTTCTGCTTCTCTGGAGGTCTGAGTCTATCTTCAGACTGCATTGATAGGCCTGGGGTGTGGTCTGAGGGGGTGCTGGTCTCTGGACCTCTGACACTTCTCTCCTGTGGGAATTAGATCATTGCCTTGTGAATGGAAGGCCGTTGCCAGTCAGACACCGATCCTGCTGCTCCTGGGGACCCTGTGAGTGGCCCAGCTTTGCTGGGTGGGAAATGGAAGGTCAGCCCATGACTCTCGACTTCCTTCTGCCAGGAGAACTGGGCACTGGTGTGGGCTTCATCCTTGCAGGGGGAAGAGGCCCTGCCCATACCTCCCATCTGGGGACCTGGAGCAGGCACTACTGTAGCTTGAGTTTTCCTGCCTTGCCCACAGTCAGGACAAATCTCTGCCACCCGCCAGTCCCACAGCCGCTCAGACCCAACTAAGTAAACACAGAGACTTATATTGCTTACAAACTGTATGGCCATGGCAGGCTTCTTGCTAACTGTTCTTATAGCTTAAATTAATCCATTTCCGTAAATCTGTACCTTGCCACGTGGCTCGTGGCTTACCGGCATCTTCACATGCTGCTTGTCATGGCGGTGGCTGGCAGTGACTCCTTCCGCCTTCCTGTTCCTTCTTTTCTCCTGTTAGTCCCGCCTATACTTCCTGCCTGGCCACTGGCCAATCAGTGTTTTATTTATTGACAATCAGAGCAATTTGACATACAGACCGTCCCACACACTACAGTGGAAGGCCAACTCCTGTCTGTCCACTAGAACCGTGGAGGGGGAGGGAGAGGTCCTGTGTGGCGTCCCTTTGGTCTGTTAGGTATCTTTTTACATGGGCTCAGGAAAGACTCGTTGGAACCGTGCTGGGATGCAGGCTTTGGAAGTACTCCGGTAATAGCTGAGGAATGGAGGAAATGAAGGAGACTCATGGCTGCACTGTTTCCTACGTGTCCCCCCCCGTCTCCCCCACCCCTGTTCTCCAAGCAGCCCACCTCCTGTTTACTCTCTGGAGTCTAATTAAGCTTGTTTTAAAATTTATATTACTATTATGTCCAGTGGTTATTGGTTGTGATAGAGAACTCAGAAAAGCGAGGCTGCTCCATATCAGTAGAAAAGGGAATTACAAATCACTTTTGAATATTGCACATAGAAATTCTAGTTGCTGCAGCCTTCAGGAGCGAGCTGGGAAATGTCTTTGACAGTAAATGCACCGTCACTTTGGTTTCGGCAGTTTTACACTTGACATTTGGCCACTATGAACGTGAGTCGTTGAGGTTCCGTGCCCCAGGGTGTCCAGTGGGTGTTGTTACAGCCAGCGCCGATGGCTTGGGATCCTGTGAGTAGTCATTGATTGACCTGGGGGCGCTCACTAGGTGCCCATAAGGGAGGAAGGGAAGGGCCGGTTCTGTGTTAAAATTGAACATATTTTGGTAAAAGAACTCTCGGTGGCAGGACACATCTATTTTCATGTATCTGCATAACACCCTTCCAAAATAGGACTGGAAGAAAGATATCAAATTGACTATCTGAGGCAGGAGGGGCAGAGGGACTTGCTTCCACTCACTTGCTTTAGGTTGTTACACTAAGGTGTGAAGGGACCCCAGTGGCTCACAGCTGTAAGTACTTGCTCCCCAGTTGGTGGGCTAGTTTGAAGGTTGTGACAGGTGGAACCCACTAGGGATGGCTGTGGGGGGCCTGCTCCCACTTTTTTCTCAGGGTACTCTTGAGGAGTGAGGGATAAGAGATTTAGATAGAAATATAGAGAGGAGAGAGAGACAGAAACACAGAATACCCTCAGGAGAGCCTGGATCCTTATCCACCGGCCCTTCTGGCTCTGCTAAAGGACTTTTTATAGGAATGCCAAGGGTGGAGCAAAAGACCTCCCCCTAGCACAGCCAAGTGCAGACCCCCCAAACACCTGGTAACCATGCCCGTGGTCAGTCCATTCCCTATGCAGCCCTGCTGTATAAAGCAAGTTAAAATCTCACTAGGAAACCTCTGCGGGCCTCCATAGGTGGCCTTTGAAGTCCAATCCTTCCCCTGGTTCTGGTCCAGCTCCCTGTCTCCTGTGAGGGTGGAGAGCTGGCTGCGGCTCCTGTGGCCATGAACTCTGCCACGCCTTTCTCCTGTGGCGGACTCACTGCACTCTGAGATGAGCAGAGTCGCTAAGACCCGTAAGGTAAGGTTCACTCCTGTAATTAAAAAACAAATCCAAGCGGATAGGGGAGCATTAGCAATGTTAACACCTGCTGTCATGTAGTCATAAAGAACTAAGGGAGGGCCTTTGAGGGGACTCAGCAGGTAAAGGCACCACCGAAGGCTGATGACCAGAGTCCAGTCCCTGGGGCCCATGTGGTGGAAGGAGAGACTAGATTTCTACACGTTGTCCTCTGACTTCTACACACGTGCTGTGGTGTGTGTGTATCTGTACTCCACACACAGACAAACAAGACAAACAAATGTGATTAAAAAACAACAAAAACAAACAAACAAACAAACAAACAAAAACAACAACAACAACAACAAACCCAAAAGGGTTACAGGATCGTCAAGACAGTAAAATTGATTTTTTTTTTCTAGACTTGGGGATTTGACTTGGTGATGTCAGTTGTTCTCAGGAAGAGAGTGTCGAGGTGGAGAGTGGCTGGCTTCTGTTTCCTTTGCGGCCCAGGGCCTAAGTTGCTGTGTCTGTAAGAGCTGAATAGGAGAGCACACGGCTGAGCTGTGTGGTGGGTTTGTCTGGAGCAGCTCCTCCCTTTCCGGTCCCTGCTGCTCCTCTAGCAGCTGAGTCCCACATGCCATCTTGTTGCCTGTCTGCCACTGACTTCCCACCCTCAGCCTGTGATGACCTTTATGTACGTGGTGGATGCTTTTCCTGTTTCCTGTCACCACGGCCGTCTCTTGATGGTCTATATTTCAGCACATTTTCTGCAATGTCAGCTCTCCCATCCCTCTGCCGTGGAGCTGAGCCGCCAGCATCAGATAGAAAGGATGTGACATCTCCCCAACGTCTACCCCTTTCAGATGGCTCTGCACTCAGATTGAGTGTGACAAGGGATGAAATGGGGTCTTCGGCATCTCTGGGTGTGACTGGTGCTTCGGGGGATGGATGGTTCTGTCAGTTCATGAGGAGGTGTGTGTGAGCTGGGTGTGAGCGCCTCCTGAGGGATCAGACTTCCTAGAGGCTTTCTTTCCCTCCCCTATGCATCTCTGTTAATATGGAAATCAGTGGAATAAAAAAAATACCTGCTTTGATCTTAAAAGAAAGATTTTCTTAAAGAAATATTTACTCTGGATAATTGGTTAACCGTGTGGGAAAATTTATTTTCTACGCTTATACAAAAGTTAATTCCAGATGGATTAAAGAATTATATACCCAAAAGAAACCATAAACAGCTGGAAGAGAGTATGTTTAAATCTGGGAGAGAAAAAGAAGTGCGGAAGCAAGTACTTGGAAACTTCTCCATCCCTTAAAAACCATAGGTAAAGCACTGGGTGCTCCTGCAGAGGACCCAGTTTAGTTCCCAGTACTCACAAGCACTGGGTGCTCCTGCAGAGGACCCAGTTCACTTCCCAGTACCCACAAGCACTGGGTGCTCCTGCAAAGGACCCAGTTCACTTCCCAGTACCCACAAGCACTGGGTGCTCCTGCAGAGGACCCAGGTTCAGTTCCCAGTACACAGCACCTGTAACTCCAGCTCCAGGGGTTGTGATGTTCTCCTCAGGCTTCCATCAGTGTTGTGTACACATGGTGCACATACATGAAGGCACAACACCTATGTACATAAATAAAACCATAGATAAACCTTATATGCTCACAAAACTTCAAAGATTTTGTTTCACACATAATAATCTCTGCTTTAAAGGGGTTTCTAATGACAGGGATAGATAATTTGCATCATAAATAATTGAAGAAATGGCCAGAGAGATCCAGTGTGTGGTGCTTGCTCTGTGGGTCTGGAGAACTGAGTTCAGTCCCTGGAACCCTTGAAGATGTGTGTGGAGAGAACAGCTCCTGGAGGTTGTCTCTGCCTCCACGTGCATGCTATGACATGTGTGTCTACACATGATAAAAATAATGATAAAAATTAAGACAATAATTGAAGATGCAAATTAAGGTGACACTAAGGGGTAAAATCAGTGTCGCTGTCATACATCCGAAACGCAGGCCGTGGAGGCTGTTCCCCGTTGAGGCTGTGGGTGGGGGTACTTGTTACCCGTTGAGGCTGTGGGTGGGGCACTTGTTACCCGTTGAGGCTGTGGGTGGGGGCACTTGTTACCCGTTGAGGCTGTGGGTGGGGGGACTGTTCCCGTTGAGGCTGTGGGTGGGGCACTTGTTACCCGTTGAGACTGTGGGTGGGGGCTGTTCCCGTTGAGGCTGTGGGTGGGGCACTTGTTACCCGTTGAGAGTGGGGGGGGCTGTGGAGTGGGTGGGGCACTTGTTACCCGTTGAGACTGTGGGGGGGGGGGGGGGGGGGGGCACTTGTTACCCCGTTGAGGCTGTGGGTGGGGGGCACTTGTTACCATTGAGGCTATGGGTGGGGGCACTTGTTACCCCGTTGAGGCTATGGTTGGGGGGTACTTGTTACCCGTTGAGGCTGCCTTTGAATGGGCAGTTTGGGATGTGTCTTTGGAACCTGATTGTTCCCAGCGCCATGAGCGAACCTGCACAGGTGTGTGCTTCTCTAGTGATCCTAAGCAGCTGACAGACCAACACCCCTGTGACTCTTTGCCTAACTCTGCTTTTGCTGGGCTCCTGAGTAGCCTCCACCTTTGACACTGTGGCCTTGTCATACGTGGGCTCATTGTGGACACACAGAGGCATCTCAAAGACTCTGTGACATTTACAGAGTGTCATTTTACCTGCGTGATTGCCGACACCATCCTCTAGGTTGGAGTCTGTCAGTGGACGTGCCCATCCTGTGGAAATAATTGCATGCTATCTCTCTTTTTTCTAGAACTTCCCTTTCCTTTTCATATTATATCAGCTGTTCTCTGTTGCTGTGATAGGACAGTGTATGGAAGAGTGCATTTTGGCCTACGATTCCAGAAGGGAAGGCCATAATGTTGTGGAGGCGTGGTAGCAGGTGGCCGGAGCAGGACGCTGGGAGAGTGCATCTTCAACCGTGTGCGAAACAGGCCAAGGAACAGCAAGGCTGTGAACTCTCGAAGTTGCCCGTGACAGACTTTCCTCCAGCCAGCCTTCATGTCCTAAGCATTCCATAATCCCCTGAACAGCGCCACACAGTGAAGACGAAGCCCAAATGCATGAGCCTGTGGGGACATTTCTCAGTTAAATCACCACACATGCATGTGCATGTGTGATGTGCATGTGTAGGTGCATGCTTGCATTTGGGCACTTGTGTGTGCATGTGTGTGTACTTGCATGTGTGCACATGTGTATGTGTGCATGCAGTGTAATGCAGTGTGTGTGTGTGTGTGTGTGTGTGTGTGTGTGTGTGTGTGTGTGTGTATGTATGTAGGCCCAAGGCTGATGTTGGGAATTATCTCAATCTCTCTTCCACCTTATTCTTTGAGCTAGGCTGTCTCAGTCAAATCCAGAGCTCATTTGATAGGGCTAGTCTTTGGATCTAGCTTGCTGTGGGGATCCCATCTTGGACTTCTGAGGCTGGAATTACAGATGACTCACTACGCCCGCTTGGTCGCTCTGGGAGATCGGAATCTGGTCTTCTTGCTTCCACAGCATGTGCTTTGCCCACTGAGCCCCTCCTCAGTTCTCTTCCCTAGAGCCTGAGTTTCTAACCATCCCCTGACGGTTTGCTTTGCTCCCTGGCAGCCTGCAGCTGCACCTTAGCCCTGCTCAACTGGAAGGCATGATGCAGCCTCTGTGGTTTGACGGTGTCCCCCGAGGGTCTCCTGAGGGTCACACTGGTTAGGTCTGTGGTGTGCTGTGTCCCCCCTTTCAGCACTTGACTCTGTTTCTCTCTGCCAGCCAGTCAGGGTTCGGACTGGTCTGGCACAGAGTGGGAGAGCGGAAATCCCTCCCACATGGTGGGGGTTCTGACTCAGTCAGGGTCATCTCGGCCCTGTTGATGATGGCCCACTGCTGTGTGCCTAGACTATTGGATAACAACAGGCAACTTGGATCCCATGATGCATTGGTGCCATGTTTCATCTCTGAGAAGCTCCTAATTTACCAATGAGAGCCTGACTTTGCTCTAAAAGCCCAAAGATCCGTGCTACAGCTCACTGTGCTGGCCAGCGTGTTCTGGGCCCCTATACTGCAGACACTCCAGAGTGACTGGTCGTGCTCCAGCAGAAGGCCCCAGGGAACATTCTAGACTCCCATTTTTCCTTTCTGGTCATACTAATTCTTATATTTCATGCCAGTCAGCATATGGATTCTGAAAGTTGCTAAGTACGACTCTTCCAGTTACAGATTAAGGAAGTAAAGAACCAAGTAGAGTGGCCCTGTAGAAATGTTGGGGCTGCTGTAACTTGAATTTGGGTCAAAAGTCTGTTTATCACCTGGCCACCATAGCTGAGTCAAAACTGATCAGACATGAATGTGTTGGATTCGGGGAGGAGTTTGCCAAGAACCCTGGCAGGGATGGGGGAGAGAGGAAAGGCACATTCCATAAGTATTTAAAGCAAATTATTCCTGAATGGGAAGAAACCAGCGCTGTAGTAGCAGCATGTGCAGTGGCTAAATAATGGGTTCAGCATGGAAGGAACTAGAAGGAACTGAGGGAAGCGCCATGGCTCCATTCTCTGGAATGGAGGTTTGGTGAGGGGAGCGAGGAGGGAAGCTGTCTGGGTGACATCATGTCCCAGCAGCATCTGCCCACAGGTTTGCAGAGGACACGGGTTCAGGTGGTGGACCGCTGGGTGCAGCCAAGGGGACAGGAGAAGCTGAGGGGATGACAGAGCATGAATCCCCTCCTCGCCCTAATTAGTTACAGATAGCAGCTTAGGTGGGGAAGGAGGGTTTGATCCTCACAGGTGAGGACCCTGCTGTCCGTCACGGCCGGAGTGTGGGCCGGGCCGCCTCACCCTGAGCTGCTCAGGAGGCAGAGAGCAGGGGTGTCCCCACACATCTGCGGGTGCACATCAGAAAGTACCGAGCGTGCAGGAGAATCAGTGTTTGGGACAGGTCTCAGATAGTCCAGGCTAGCCCCAAACTCACTTTGAGTGGAGGATGGCCTTGAACACCTGCCCCTTCTGCTTGTCCCTCCCAAGCACTTGATCACAGGTGTGAGCCGCCACCTTGGGCCCCAGTGTCTGTTGACGAACACACTGACGCCAGCCAGCCTTGTGCACACTGCCAGTTAGCTGTCGGTGCCCCGGCTCCGTGAGCACCAGAGACACAGGACTTGGTGATTTCATCCCTGAAACCTGGATGTGTGTCAGGACAGAGGAGAACACAGAGGGGGGAGTAAGGAGGGACGTTGGGGGGCGGGGATGAGGGTTTCAGTAGAGGGGAGTAAGGTCACTGTGGTCGGGAAGGTCAGGGGGTGGAACACTGGAGGAGGCTCCCCTGCAGAGGTAGATGGAGAAGAGTGGGTCTTGTTCTCTTTCAGTTTACTTTGGATTATTTGTGAGTGTCAATCTTTTTAGCCTGGTCTTTGTAGAATGCTAAAAAATACAATTTGCTGTATAGGGGTAGAACAGTCTAAAATGTTCATGGTCACCACATGCCAAGGACCCCATTTTATCCTCCTTATCCAAAGTGAGTTCATGGAGTGTGGGATGTCTCTCTGTGTGTGGGGTGGTCTTGTCAGCTGCCTGTGAGCACCCTGGTGACAGACGGCAGTTGTTGGGCAGCCTCACGGTGTGCTCTCTGGGGCGGGCAGCGCTGGTTCTTAGCAAACAGACGGAGGTTTTCTTAGGGGCTCACTCTGCAGCAGGGTTTCACACTGTGACTAGACCTCACCTTAAGGAAAGATGTTTTAGACTTTGGAAATTAAATAGCACATCATTAAATTTTGTCGTGAATAATTTAGATTTTAGAGAATATTTGAATCCTCAAAGACATGTAGGAATGTGCTTTTGTATACTCTGCAGATTTAGGGGACAGTTTTTTCTTTTGAGTCTCTGACTACCAAAAGCTAAGCACCCCCCTTTTGGCGGCTCTCTACATCTAGGATAGCTATTGATTTAGGGGTGTTCCCGGGGCAGCGAGAAAAACTCACTTTGGAGTTATTCCAGTTGGGGTAAAGTGGCCGAGGTGTTCTCCTGCGTCCCAGAGGCAAACGTCAGTGTCGTCTGGAGAGGCCTGGCTGCAGGCTGCACAGTGCTGCTCTAAGTGCATGTGTAGAGGCTGTACTCAGTGGAGACTGGAGTCCTCTGGGACCAGGATTCGGAGTCCAAGGGATAGAAAAGATGGAACCTAGGGCCTGGGGTGGGGACCATGGGAAAAGGTTGGCTTTGCCTTATGTAAATGTCAGTGGAGGACAAAGAAACCTCTCCCTAAGTTCACCATGCAAGATCAGGCAGGTGTGTAGTACATTTGCTTCTGAGAAGGTGACAGAAAAACAGACTCTTGACAACTGTGGGCTCAGTCCTGGTTCTGCTGACAGACCCACAAGTTGCACCATAAAGGAAATACTGATACATATTAACTTAAAGTTAGGAACTTCTGTTATATTCAAAGTTAAAAACAAACAAAACAACCCAAATCAAGCCACAGACCAGGAGAAGGCACATGTCACACGAATAATCCCCCATCGAGCTTCTAACCCAAAGGACCAGAGAATCCAAGAGAAGAACAAACAAGACTTAAAGGGCCCTTGACCCACGTGTCTATCCCTAGATGTTCAGTTAACACATGAGAAGATGCTGAGCTTCATGAGGATCAGGACAGCTCATAGCATATCTGTCTCATGTACACACACACACACACACACACACACACACACACACACACACACACACGTACAGCAGACATCTTAAACTAATGGACAGAGAGATTTGCTAATGAAACTGTTGCTGTCCACATTTCTTTGGGTCTGTGTCCACAGTTTCCCAAAAGAACTAGAGTTCATTTGAATGGTCAGGGCTTCCAAGCAAGTTTAATATTAATGACCAACAAAAGGTTGGTACCCATGGTTCTTCTTTGATCTTGGGACACCGAGAGCCCTTTGTGTGCAAATGTCCTGGTTGGTCGCCATCTGTCACTTGGAGAATGTATCTTTCCATTGGGCAAAGGCAAATGAAATCAGGATGTTGTTTACAACATGAGCAGAGATGTTTAACACAGCCTTGCTTCTGCATAAATGTCCAAGCTTGTGAAGCGCAGCTGACTGTGCCTGGCCGGTCAGCATGGCTGGGACTGCACCTCTGGAAACACTTGCCTCAGTGGCATTTCAAACAGACACTATCTACCGTATCGGGAGCAGTAATCTTTGCCTGGTGCTCTTTGCAGGCTGGTGATGTACATCGAGAGAGACAGCAGAAAGACCTCCCCGGGCAAGGAGCTGCAGGGTGGGAGCGAGTACCTGGCCAGGTGCCTGGATCTCCTCATCCAGCACATGGTACAGGAGCCACCCCGGATCCTAGGTAAATGACAGCGCCTTATCCAGGCCCTTAGCTGTTCCCGTTCTGCAGTGTCTCCTGCATTGCCGCTTACTTGGTCTGTGTTTCTTCTATTTTAAAAATGAGTTACTTGGGAATTGTATATGTTGTTTGAACATGTTCACCCCCCTCATCTCCTCCCCTGCCCACCCTCTCAGCCTTCCCATCCCTTCCCACCCAACTTTGACTTCCTCCTCCTCCTTGTCATTGTTATCTTCGTCAGTCTCCCTCATCTCCTTTTACTCCTCCTCCTCCTCTTCCTCCTCTTTCTTTCCCAGTCAAGCCCAGTTTGCGTTGCCCAGTTCGTCTTGGGATTGGGGCTCTGAGGTGTGATCAGTCCACTATGGTGTATCAGTAAAATAAAAGAAAGCAACCCACTAACCGACTCCCGCTCCCAGCAGCCATCAATGGTGGCAACACATCGGTTTCCTCATCTCCAGGCTGGGATTTTGTCTGGCTGGAGCTTGCACAGTTCTCGTGCATTCCTTCACAGTCTCTGAGTCTCCCAGTCTCTGTTGTTGCAGGGCAGTGTGGAGACATTCCTCTGGAATGTGTGGCTTTAAGACCTACATTGCCTTGTCTGTTTTATACGATTGAGATGTATTACATTTGCTTGTTATAGCAACTGTTTTTTTTTTTTTTTTTTTTTTTTTTTTTTTTTTTTTTTTTTTTTTTTTTTCCTTTCTTTTTTTTTTGAGACAGGATTTCACAGTGTAGCTTTGGAGCCTGTCCTGGAACTTGCTCTGTAGACCAGGCTGGCCTCAAACTCACAGAGCTCTGCCAGAGTGCTGGGATTAAAGGCATGTGCCACCACCGCCCGGTGATCATAGCAACTCTTATACAGAAAGTATTTAATTGGCACCATTATCATGATGACAGGAAACATTGCCGGTGCAGGCAGACACGGTGCTGGGGAGGCAGCAGAGTTCTACCTCCGGATCGGCAGGCAGCAGGGAGAGACGGCCACTGGGCCTATTTGAGCATCTGAGACCTCAAAGCTGTCCCCCAGTGACACACTGCCTCCAACATGGACACGCCTACTCCAGCAAGGCCACACCTCCTAATAGTGCCATTCCCTATGAGCTTATGGCCATTTAAGAAATAAATGAGCTGGAGACCAGGATGTGGTTCAGTCGGCTCGGCTCACATGCATGAAGCCATGGGTTCCATCACCAGCACTGCATAGAGTGTGGCAGTGTCTTCTTATAACCCAGCATTCAGGAGGTAAAGGCAGGAGCTCAGAAGATCAAGGTCATTCTTAGCTACACAGCACGTTTGAGACCCTCCTAGGTCTCAAATAGAAAAAAAAACCAACCCCAAAACAAAAATCATTCCCAACAACAATATTTATATTGGATTTTACATAGTCAGTTAAAGTTAATTTTCTCAAGATTTCTCTCTGCCCATAAATGTACTTGATCGTAACTGAAAGGTTGAGAAGTGATCTGCCCATATCTTAAGAAGTAAATTTCCCTTGAAATTAGAGCCATAAATATATTTATTATTAAAATAATTTTAAAAATATATATTTTGTTTTGTTATGTTGGTTGGCTTTGTTGTCATTATTGTTGTTTGAGACATGGTCTCTTTATGTAGCCCAGGCTGGCCTGGGACTCAGAGATCTGTCTGCCTTTGCCTCTTGAGTGTTGAGACTAAAGGTGTACACCATCACACCTGTTTTAGTTTTTTGTTGTTGTTTGTTTTTTGTTTCATTTTGTTGAGACAAAGTTTGGGGTGGAATTGAACTCACTGTGTAGCAGAGGCTGGCTTTGAACTCCTGATGCTCCGGCCTCTATCCCCCAAGTGCTGAGATTTGAGATGTATAGCACCACATCCAGAAACACAGGTTTAAGTTTCTAATTTGAGACATTCGAGGTCGATGCCACAGGTTTTGGTGGTGGTTGCTATTTGAAGAAGTACCTCTAACGTGAGAACATGTAGTGACGGCCTGTGGGGGGTGCTGACTGCCCTGAGGAAATGCCTTGCTGTAGCTAGAGTTTTCCTGCCTTGCCCACAGTCAGGACAAATCTCTGTCACCCCCAGTCCCACTGCCGCTCAGACCCAACCAAGTAAACACAGAGACTTATATTGCTTACAAACTGTATGGCCGTGGCAGGCTTCTTGTTAACTGTTCTTATAGCTTAAATTAATCCATTTCTATAAATCTATACCTTGCCATGTGCCTTGTGGCTTAACGGCATCTTCACATGCTGCTTGTCATGGCGGTGGCTGGCAGTGTCTCCCTCCACCTTCCTGTTCTCTCTGTTAGTCCCGCCTATACTTCCTGCCTAGCCACTGGCCAATCAGTGTTTTATTTATTGACCAATCAGAGCAATTTGACATACAGACCATCCCACAGCACTTCCCTTTTCTTTCTTTCTTTCTTTCTTTTTTTTTTAAAGAGGAAGGTTTTAACTTTTACACATCTCCAAAGCCAGCTTGGTATATTTGGGAATTTGGGCGTAGCTTCTCTTACTACTTCCTGCTGGAGGGGGACATTGTATATTTTGGGGACACAAAGAAAATATTAGGATTATGGAGTAGTTCATGAGGCTGTATTGTCTGAGCCAGTTGCCTTGAAACGGTTCTGGATGTTGGATCATCTGAGCCTTGGTGTCATTGGAGACCTTTCAGGGGGTCTTGGCTAGTCAAACCTGATGTATCTTAATCTGGAACAAATCCATAGCCTCTGGCTTTCTGTGGAAACAAAAGCAGAGCCTCCTTTCCAAAGCAACATATCCTTATATCCAATTTTTGAAGTCACGGTACCTTTAAAATACACATTTTGGCATAACTGAACAGCTTTTGCAATCAAATGTTTTTCTTCAGTTACGAATATCAAAGAGAACATAACCCAGATTCTCTGTGTGGTAGCCATCTTTACGTGGCTTATTTTTTATATTACCTTGAGCCTATTGCTTTAAACTGCAGCCTTCTGAGCCTGAAATGGAGCTGTGGCTGCTGGCTTCACCCACTTCAGCTTCCCAACATGGCGGTGATACGTTTTCCGCCAACTCTAGGAACCATCAACTCTCAGAAATAGTGGGTCTTTGCTTCTATCAAAGCAGCGTGTAGCCCAGAAACCTTTTTTGTTTTGTACTAGCAAAGGCTAAATCCACCAAGCAGCTTAATGTGCCACTTGCAGAGGCCTCATTCCCGCCATACTGCAGGTTGAGCGCACACGCCAGGAACCGACCATAGTAGCTCAAACACGCAGGCTGCCACTAACTTGAGAGAAACAACTAGGAACTGTTTTTAGCTCTATTTTAGAATCTTTTTTTCTCAGGTTTTAGGTGGAAACTATTGCCAACACGTTGGGTGCCACCTTGCTTGTTGTTTTCAGGAATTAAAGTGACATGAGGAGAGCTCAGGGCTGCTCTGGCTCCTTTCTCTTGTGTTTCCAGCAGGTGTAGCTCTAACCCGGAAGTGTTTAGCACATTAAGTTTGACTCAAGCCATTTTAGTGAAGATGAGGACGTCATTGTAACTGCCAGTAACTCTTACTAATCAATTAGGAAACATTTTCCATCTAATGACTGAAAAAAAAAGCACTTCATAATTTAGCCAGCAAAAATGTTGGAAATCAGGCTGGAGAGATGGCTCAGCAGTTAAGAGCACTGGCTGCTCTTCCAGAGGATCTGGGCTTAATTCCCAGCACCCACACAGTGGCTCATAACCATTTGTACTCTAGTTCCAGGGGATCTGTTGCCCTCTTCTGGGGACCTGCACTCATGTGCGTGTACACACACACACACACACACACACACACACACACACACACACACACACACGGTTTGAAAGAAAATGGTCCCCAAAGGAAGTGGCACTGTTAGGAGGTTTGGCCTTGTTGGAGGAAGTGTGTCACTATGGAGGCAGCTTTGAGGTCTCATATACTGCTCAAGATGTTGCCCAGTGTCTCAGACCACTTCTTGTGACCATTGAGTCAAGATGTAAGGACTGTCAGCTCTTGCTCCAGCACCGTGTCTGCCTGCACACCACCATGTCACACCATGATGATAATGGACTAAACCTCTGAACTGTAAGCCACCCCAATTAAATGTTTCTTTATAAGAGGTGCTGTGGTCATGGTGTCCCTTTACAGCAATAGAAACCCTAACACACACACACACACACACATACACACACATACACACACACACACACACACACACACAAATAAATAAAATAAATCTTAGAAGTTTTGAACATTGATCTCTTTTCCCCCATCCCTGGCAGTGGCAGCTCACGCCTTTAATCCCAGCACTTGGGAGTCAGAGGCAGGCAGATTCCTGTGAGTTCAAGGCCAGCCTGATCTACAGAGAAAATTCCAGGACAGCTAAGACTACAGAGAAACCCTGTCTTGAAAAAAAAAAATGCTTCCTCTTTTCCCTATCCTGTTTTTCTTTCTTTCTTTTTCTTTTTCAGTTTGTATTTTATAATCTGTTTACTTGTAATTTTAAATTAGTTTTCTAAAGCAATAAGCAATAATAGTCAATTTGAATAAAACAAATACATTTCTAAGACCACTACTGTATCATAACTTTATAAATTCTCTTTTTAATTTCTAGGCTAGAAGATCAGTTGATAGTGGCGCTGCAGATTGCCACACTGTGTCCCCAGAGGCTACAAGTGTGTTATATTACCAGCATGAGGGTTGCTGGGATGTGGCTCAATTGGTAGAGTTCTTGCCTAGGATGCACGGAGCCCTGAGTTTGATTACCAGCTCTTCATAGAGTAAGATATGAGGGCACACACATAAAACCCAGCACTTACCTGTAGCTCCAGCACCTGGTGGCGGAGGCAGGGGGATTATCTTCATCTATGTATTGAGTTGGAGGCTAGCCTGAGCTGGTGAGACCCTGTCTCAAAAAAAAAAAAAAAAAAGGTGTGAACAGCCTGCGGGTTGTAATGGAGCTGTGGCCAGAGGCTCCTGTCCTCCGGTCTCTCACCTCCACACCTCCCTGATGTTCTTCACAGGCGACATTCTCAACGCCCTGGCAAATGTGTCTGGCCGAAAGCACCCATCGACGGTCCAGGGGAAGCAGCTGAAGATGTGCCTTCCCATGATGCCTGTGGTGCTCCACCTGGTCATGTCTCAGGTACCCGTCTGGGAGCTGTAACACGTGTGGGCCCATCCTTGTGCCCTGGAGTGGCGCCATCTCTCCTGAGATGACTCTTCCGTCTGTCTGTCTGTCGGGGTGTAATCCAGGGCACTCTCGTCCCACAGGTGTTCCGGCCTCACGTGGTGACAGAGGAGTTCCTGTTCAGCTACGGGACTGTTCTTGTGAGTAGCACGCCTCAGGTCAGGCTAACAGTGCTGCCACTGCTGCTGGCTGCGGGATGGGCTGTGAGAAGGAAGGAATTAAAAGTCTAAATGGCATTTGTTTGTAGGGAAGTGACCTTTTTATATTTTTTTATCTGTTCACTGTAATAAAATTTGACATTTGGGGAAAATACATTCTCTCCTGATAATGTATTTTGTTCAGAGACAGCCCCTAATAGGGTAAAAAAAAAAAAAAAAAAAAGCTCACGTAAACACTCGATAGACATCAAGTTAAGGATTTGAAAGGACATGGGTGTGAGTGGGCTGAGAATACCGTGGTTGCTGACTTCGACGCTCTCTGTCCAGCCTGTGCATGCCTCTCTAGGATGACACTATGAAGTTAAACTCAGTTTTGTTCCTCCTTTTACTTGACTTTGACAATGTGAGAAGATGGGGAAACCAAGTGATTGTGCTACTTTTCACTCTGGTTCTGCACACATCTTCCTGAGGATTCTGTGGCCCAGGAAGTCACAGGGTGTGTGTGGGTGTGCGGAGGGCAGCTTAGTGACATCACTCACCGCCGGGAGCCTGACCTTGGCAGCTTCACGGAGCCCAGGTTGGAAGGTGTCCTGGAGCCTGACCTTGGCAGCTTCATGAAGCCCAGGTTGGAAGGTGTCCTGGAGCCACACAGACAGCACAGTGGCGTCTCAGTTTCAGTGTTGTTCTGCAGGAACAAAGTGCTGCTGCTCAGGAGTGAGAGGTTGGTTTTCTAGAAGGTTCATTCTAGGAGAAAGGTGATGTTTCTAAACACACAGTGAATGGAGATGTCTGAGCTCAGAGCAGCAGGTCTGGGCAGTCATGAGGGACTCTTTGGCGTTCAGTTTTGACTTTATTCTCATGCTATGAGTCCCGAAGTCTAGAAAATTCCTGCAGTGGGCTGTGCATTTTTCTGTATTTGTAATCCCTGCACTGGTCATCTCACCGTCTGTAATTTGCACTCTGTCTCTTAGCAAGACCATATTCTGTAAGGACACGGTAGACATGTCAGGGTCCAGAACAGGCTTGGCCCCTGTGGCCTGCCGTGGAGTGCTGAGTATAGACGTGGCCTGTGTTTGTGTGTGCTCTCCCCAGCTCCTTCCCACTCCCTCCCTCCCCCACCTCTTCTCTCTGCCTGCAGTGAGCACACTTTATGTTTTCACAGCCTTTCAAGTGTCCTCGTTGGGGAGCCTGCACGGACCTTCAGCGTGTGTTTCAGAGAGGGAGGGCCACATGGGCTCAGAGACAGGGATGGAGGCCTCACAGGGGAGGGGCTCCTCTCTTCTCTTTCCTGGTCTTCTGTAGGGTTGCCTCCATGCAGGTGTTTGTGGAGAACCGAAAACAACTTGCCTGGTTCGTTATCATGTGAAAAACTCTTCACATTTCTTTGTCTTTGGTTCTCAGGAGGGAGTTTAAACAAGTAAAATGGCAAACATTGTATTTTAAGGCTGGTGAGATGGCTTCGTGTTTAAAGGTGCTTGTAGACAAGCTCAGCGACCTGAGTTGGAGCCCCAGATCCATACAAGGGAAGGAGAAGGCCTGCTCCTGAAAGTTATCTAAGTGCACATGCGTGTGCATGCAGGTGTGGACACACACACACACACACACACACACACACAGGCGTGAGATGCTGTCTGGGCTATTTTCCCAGTGAAGTCACTTTCCTAGTCTGCATCATGGCTGGTCCTAGGGCACCTCCGTGACTTTTCTCACTGTACCTGTTTGTACCTTCTTGAACTCAGTGTTGATGGCATTGATGTCACACTGGAGAGCAGTAGGTCACTGTCTAATCCACAGCCTGGTTCAGCTACCTGTGCAGTTTGTGTCCATTTGTCATGAGCTGTTGTGACATGAGAGCTGTCATCAGGTGATGCTCTTATGGTTAATCTTCCAGAATTATCAAAATGTTATTCCAGTTCCTGTATCCTTCTGATGTCAGCGGAGAAAACCAGCCCACATCTTCCAGCCCCTGGAAATGAGAAGTGTAGGCTGGCATACAAAAGCTTTGAAAACATTTGTTTTCATTTTCGTTAGCAAAGGTTTCCTAAACATCCCTGGAGTCTGCAGAGCTCATTCAGAAGAATGTCACACACGGTCATACACAGAGCAGTGTGTGTGAGTGCACACATGCCTGCCTGTTCTCCACATATGTGGAGGCTGGAAGTTGACCGCGGGTGTCTTTCTCCATCTCTTCCGTACTTTATTCTTTGAGACAGGGTTGTTGTGGAACCCAGAGTTTGCTGGTTGTCAGGGAGCCTCTAGATTGTCCTGCCTCTGCTTTCCCATCTCACATAGTCAGCTCCAGGTGCCACTTGACGTGACCCAGCTTGGGGAGGGGGAATCTCAACTGACAAATTGCCCAGAACAGATTGGCCGGTGGGCTTGCCCGTGAGGCATTTTCTTAATTGCTAGTGATGTAGGTGGGCTCAGTCCCCTGTGGGCGGTGCCATCCCTGGGCAAGGGAGCCTGTTGCATAAGTGAGCAAGCCAGTAAGGGATGCTCCTCCACGTCTGCCTCAGGCTCCTGCCCTGAGTTCTCTCAGTGATGGGCTGTGCCCTGTAAGCTAAAACAGACCTTTTCCTCCCAATCTTGTTTCTGGTTGTGGTGTTTATCACAGCCAACGAGGACACCGCTGCTGTGGGTTTCAGGTGTGCCCCGCCGCCGCCGCCGCCGCCCCCCGCCCCCCGCCCCACCGCTGCCCTGCCCGGCTTTGGCGTGGGTCTGGGCATTGGACTCAGGTCCTCGTGTTTGCTCAGCAAGCCCTCGCCCCGCTGAGCCGTCTTTCTAACCCAGCCTAGCGGAGGAAAGCTTTACGAGGTCCATCTCTGTAGCTGGAGAGTTTTCTCTCCTGGTTCCCACCAAGCCCTGGCAGTCCTGCAGCCCACTTATAATAAACACACAGAGACTTATACTATTTAAACTGTTTGGCCTAATAGCTCAGGCTTCTAGCTATCTAGTTCTTACATCTTAGACTAATCCATTTCTATAAATCTATACCTTGCCATGTGGCTCGTGGCTTACTGGCATCTTCACATGCTGCTTGTCATGGCGGTGGCTGGCAGTGTCTTCCTCCTCCACCTTTCACTTCCCAGAATTCTCTCAATTCTCCTCTCTGTTAGTCCCACCTATACTTCCTGCCTGGCCACTGGCCAATCAGTGTTTTATTTATTGACCAATCAAAACAATTTGACATACAGACCATCCCACAGCACATCTCGAGATCAATATTCTTTTCAGTATTTTCCAAGTATGTCTGAGTAGTCTCCATCACAGCAGGCTTATCAGTTAGTTTTTAAAAACTGCCTGGATCTGAGATACTCCGTTCCAGCCAGGAACAGCTTATGCCAGAACTTCCTGCCTGTGGTAAAGTGGGCTGGAGAGAGGCCCTGAGCTGCCTGTGTCTTCACTCACTGCAAGGGTCCTTAAGGGGGACCTGGAGGGTATGGCCCTGTGCATCTCACAATGGCACCAGGCCACGGTTTGCTGTGGTGTGGAAGGGACATCGCCATCCTCATCAGAGCAGCTGTGACAACTTGGCATTTCCCTCACAGGAGGGGAGGGCATTAGACCCCTCCCAGATGTATCCAGTTCTGCCTCAGTTGCACATGGTCATGTGGTCTGAGGAGGCTCTAGACCAGTGGTTCTCAACCTGGGGGTTGTAACGACCCTTTCGCGGGGCTCACATATCAGATATTCACATTACAATTCATAACAGTAGCATTATGAAGTAGCAACAAAAATAATTTTGTGGTTGGGGTCACCACACCGTGAGGCTCTGTAAAGGGTCGCAGCAGCGTTAGGGAGAGTGAGAACCACTGCTCTGGAGTGTAGAGGGTGGAAGGTGACTGAAGGGAGGTGGGGAGACTCCGTCTGTGCATCTGTGGGAACGTGTCATCCCTGCTGGTGGTGCACTGCCGGTCACCCTCAGCCCTGCTCCGTAAGGAAACCCAATAACCCAGTGGCTGGCCAAGTCGGACATTGATGGAGTGGTTGCTTTGGTCTGTCATTGGTGCTCTTTTACGGTAGAACATTCTAGATAATTACATATGGGACGTGAGTGTAGAAATTAGCTCTATATAAGCATTTCCCCCAAATAAGTGAAATTTGAGTCTTAAGGCGACTGCTATTTGGCCGCAATGGCGGTGCTTTTAAACCATCTTGGGCTTTCACAGGCTCTATCCAGCTGCTGATTGCTGCCTTCTACCCTGCTGGGGAGGCAGCCTGTCCCAGCACCAGCTGCCTCTTCAAGGCTTGCAGCCAGAGCTGGGGAGGCTGTGGGACACTCCTATGGATTCTCATGTTTTGAGGCCCCCATTGAACTGGGTCAGAAAACAGGAAGTGATGGCAGGGAAACCAGTGGTGGGTCCTGATAGATGTTGACCTACTGTGCACTGTGTTTCCTGGGTCCTTGGTTGATGAGCCCAGGACAGGGACTTGTCTGTGCATGCTGGGTGCTCAAGTCCTGCCCTCTCTGGACTGTAGAAGTGCAGTGATTGACAGGCAGGACAGTCCAGCCTCTGTGCACAGCTTTCTGACAAGTGAATGCTGATTTGTTGATGGCGCTTGGTTTGTGTTGTGGAGATGGTGCCTGCCATGCTTTAAAACAAACCGCCAAATGCTCTAATGATGTTCTTGTGAGGAGTTTTTCCGTCTGCACTGACTGCAGACTCCTGTCCCCAGCTTGCTGGCTGGGGGGTAGGTGGGTGGGTGGGTGGTTGGTTTGTTCACTTCCTGGAAGGAGGTCTGAGCAGGCCTGGGCAGGCCTGCTCTTACCCGGAGCAAGTCCTTTACCCACTGCACCTTCTCTGCAGCCCCGACAGGGCTCTTTTCTGCCCTCAGTCTTGCAGCCAATGGCCTGGCCCTGGGTTCTGTGTGGAGACTACTCTGTTGCCCATGCTCTCGGTGGCCATCTGCAGATGCTCTGTGTCCTGGGATCACCTGCAGCTTCCGGTGACACTGCTCCTTGCTTTCCTGGTGCTGTGCCACTGACCACACAGCTTAAGGAAGAATTTATTTTGACTCAAATTCGAAGGGTTATTTACCATCTGGGTAATGCTACTGACATGAAAAAAAGAAAAAAAAAGGAAAAATTACCTTTAAATCCCAAGGACGTATGAGATGGTGGGTGGTGGCTGCAGTCTGTCTCCTCAGGACCCGGGGTCCCGTCTGTTCTGGGTGTCTGTTGTGGAAGCTGCTGTCGGGTAGTTGGCCTTCCTGTCGAGTCTTCAGAATAATTGCACAGAAAGGATCGATATACACAGCCCGTGCTCACCACAGAGATGTCACAAAACACAACCCTGTGCTCGATGTGGTCATCACAAGGATGTGCACAGCCCGTGTTCACCGTGGTCACCACAGAGAGTGCACACAAACGTCTGCTCCATGTGGTCATCACAGGGAGTATACACACAGCCTTGTGCTTGATGTGGTCACCACAGAGCACACACACAACCGTCTGCTTGATATGGTCATCACAGGGAGTGTACACACAGCCCTGTGGTTGCCGTGGTCACCACAGATAGCTAAGTTGATTTTTTATTTTTGTTTTTGTTTTGCTTTTGTTTGTTTGTTTTTCGAGACAGGGTTTCTCTGTGTAGCTTTGCGCCTTTCCTGGAACTCACTTGGTAGCCCAGGCTGGCCTCAAACTCAGAGATCCGCCTGCCTCTGCCTCCCGAGTGCTGGGATTAAAGTTGTGCACCACCACTGCCCAACCTAAGTTGACTTTTTTAAAGTCAAAGATGTTAAAAAATATTCTGATGGAAAGAAGCTTATTTTGGTTTGTCACTCCAGTGGACCACATCCCAAGGTGAGGTCACACTGCATGTGTTTGCGCATTGTCTTTCTTGTGAAATAATTTTTGCTTATTGGGGATTTGCGTGCATACACCACAGTCCCTGTGCAGGTAGCTTGCAGAGTCCATACTCTACTTCTGTCCCTGGGAGTGAACTCAGGATGTCTGCCTTGGTGCAAGCTCCTTGACCTGCTGAGCCAGCCCGCCTCTGCCTGTCCCCTTTTAAAAGAAGACATTTCTTTCTGAATGTTTAGTTTGGCATCAAATTAATATTCATTTAAAAACTGTGTCTCATTTTTGGAAATTTGTGAAACTCTTTCATCCAAGTTGTTATAAGAAGCTTCTGTTGCGCTTTTTTACAGTGAACTTTAAACATCTTTGCTTGCTGGTCTGAAGAGAACTGAGGTTTTGAATTTTTTCTTTTTGAAGAACTTTGATTTCCTGAATTCTTGGGCTTTGTTTATGACAAACCCCTTCACGTTTTCATTTCTCCTCCTTCCCACTGAGGCAAAAGAAAGAGAAGGAGCCGCTCAGCTGGGAGCCCAGCCACCTGTGACAGGGACTTTTTCCTGGGCATTTTTATGACTAACTCTTGTCTCATTTGTATGGAATGTATAGTTTGATATCATTTTAGTAAAAGATACATCGTGGGTGCTGAAGAGATGGCTCAGTGATTTGGAGCACTGGCTGCTTTTTTAGAGGTCCTGTGGTTCAAGGTCCCAGCACCCACATGCAGCTCACAGCCACCTGTAACTGCAGCCTCTGGATCCGGTGCCATCTTCTCGCCTCTGTGGGTCTCAGGTGCACATGTGCTACACAGAAATACATGCAGGCAAAACACCTTCCACATAAAAATAAAATTTAAAAGATATTGTTTAAAGACTTCATTACAATGTTCAGAGATGCATGTGTGGGAAATTTTAAAATATCCAGGAAATGGTAGTTCCAGAGCAGTGACTCCCTTGCTGGGGTGGGGAGTTCACGTGAGGAGCTGAATGTTCTCGGTCTGTCATCTCCACTAGTAGATGGGGAGGTCCCTTATTCTCCACAGCACAGTACACACAGTCTACTGTGCAGTGCACATGTATACATTACCTTTTTTGTTTTTCAATTTTTTTTCTTTGCTCATTTGGGGACAGAGTCTTGCTATGTAGCCCAGGTTAGCCTTGAATTCACTAAACAGTCCAGGCAGGCCTTGGACTTATATTGATCCTTCTGCCTCAACCTCTTGATTGCAGGGAGCACAGGCTTGGGCTACCACATTTGGTTAAATCATACCACAGTAGACCAGTTTCTTCTCTGGGTTCATAGCTAATAGCTAGTCACTTTTCAGTTCCATGGTCATCTTATATTTTATTTGCTGTTTTCCATACTTTTGGATGGATTGAACCCAGGGCCCTGTGCATGCTCGACAACCCTCTGCTGGGTGTACACAAAGCATTATATTTGATGGTGTTTGTGAGCTAAAGGCACGAACGGTGTGTGACTGTGTACAAAGGACACGGGTGTTTACAGGGTGACAGAGACCATCTCCCTGAGCTCACAGTCAGGGAGCAGCTGTCCTGTTCAGATCTTCCAGCCAGGGACTGAGAAGGGGAACCATCAGGGCGCTCATGGCCCAACTGCTGTGTCTTTCCTCTCGCACGGTGCTGTGGTGCATGCGAGAGTGGATAGGGTTTGGTAACTCAACACAGTGGTGATTCTAAGTTGGGCACTGGGTAGTGTTGAAACCCTTGGGCCTCGACACCCTGTGCACCGGGAGCTTCACTGTCACCATGTGAGGTGTCAGCCCTTCATGACACCCTCAGGAAGTGAGGGGGACAGTGGCGTGCCACTGGGAATGGTTATGTATCAGCTGGGTCGTTCTCCTATCTATCTATCTATCTATCTATCTATCTATCTATCTATCTATCTATCTATCTATCTATAGATATATATAGAGAGAGACAAGGTCTTCACGCCGTAGGTGCGGCTGGGCTTGAATTCACTATGTGTCGTCACTGGGTAGCCTAAAGCTCAAGGCTGCCCTTCTGCTCCAGCCTCCTAAGTGGTGGGATGACTGCATCAGCCACTGTCGCCGGTGGCCGTTCTCACTTTTGTAAGTTTTTTATGGCCACTGAATTATTACAGCATTAAATCTCATTTGTATATTTAAAAACCATGGTTTTAATATATGTATAGTAAAATTTTGATGAATTATTTTTAGGGGGCTGGAGAGAGATTGCTCAGCAGTTGAGGGCACTTGTTGCTCTTGCAGAAAATCTGGGTTTAGTTTCTAGCACCCTGTGGTGGCTTCCAACTATCTTTAACCTAGTTCTAGGGGATCCAGTGCTCTGAGTCCTCGGGCACTGCATGCACACGGTCCTCATATTTATGAGCAAAGTACTCATGCACATAAACCTTAAAAATTAAAATATTTCTTTAAATTAAGTGTATGTATGTATCTATGTGTGGCGTGTGTACACATGTGAGTGCAGGTACCCGAGGAGTCCAGATGCAGGTGTCAGGTCTCCTGGAGCTGGAGTTAGAGTTGTGAGCCAGCCTTGGGTGCTGGGAATTGAACCCTTAACCTTTGAGCCACCTTTCCATATATATGAATAGTATATTGTAGGCATATACTCTGTCCAGTATTTACATAAGCACATTTTAAACTGATTGCAGTGTTTGTAATATATGTATGTATTTATTTTCCATGGGTTTAAGACTCAGGTGTGGTTTCAGGCAGAATGTTAACGACTCACGTTTTGTCTCGGGGTTGTTTTGACACTCCCATTCATTGAACACTTCTCCTTTTTCAGAGTCACATTAAGTCAGTTGACTTGGGAGAAACGAACTTAGATGGAGCCATAGGTGAGCAGACCCATTTGATGCATCTGAGTCATGAGGGGCACGGGTGGACGCCTGCAGTAACGACCTCTGTCCTCCTAGGGATGGTGGCTTCGGAGGAATTCATCAAGATCACCTTGTCGGCATTCGAAGCAGTGATACAGTACCCCGTTCTGCTGGCCGACTACCGCTCAACGGTCAGTGTCTAGGAAAACCCTCAGTCCTTTACTTGATAATCCTGTGTACATGTGTGCCAGGCTGACAGGTGTCCATCCCAGGGGGGAAACCGTTCAAAAAATCAGGGAGAGCCCTGGGAAGCTGCTTCCAACTTCGTTGGCTGGGGAGGGGTAAGTTTTCTGACTATTCCCTTGACTTCCCTCCCCCTTCTCAGAAGCACACACCTGTGGGAGAGGCTTTGCAGACACTGAGGATGTGCCCTGCTTCTGTAGCTGGGATTCCGGGCTCTCCTGGCCCTGCTGTGCCCAGGCTCCTGCCCAAGTAGCCGCTGATTTGGGTTGTTTTCTTCTGTAGTAGGAAGACATCTTGTAGACATTTTGCTTGTTTTTTTTTTCTCTCCACACCTACTTTGCCTCTGTAGTTTCCTGATCGCCGTAGACAGATGTGTTTGTTTCATGGAGTTGCTAATACCAACATCTCTGGTGTTGGTCACGTTGTGCTCCTGGCACAGTCGTCCAGTGTTTGTGAGACTGCCTTGTTGGCACCCTGCTTGTCCTTCCTCTCAGAGCCGTCTGTGTGCATGCCTCCCTCCTCAGATGCCACATGTTGGCCTCTGCCAGGAGCCTGCCCTCCTCCAGTTGAGACCCTGTCAAACCACAGCCTTCTCTGAGGACATGCTTCTGTGTTCTGGGAGCGATGTGTGGCCAAGGCTTAGTGGAAGAGCTGGTGTTCCCTACCTGAGAGTCAGATCCCCTCCTCGGCACAGACCCATGTGCCAGGTGGCTCACTAAATGCTGTGCTGGAGGAGCCAGTGATCCCAGGAATCCTGTGGTGGTTTGTGGGTGAACGCTTCCTGTCATGGTCCATCGCTCTCTGCTGCAGACTTCCACCCAGAAATAGGTCTCAAAGGCTTTAATAATGTTAGGATTTGGGTTTTTTGTATCTCATCACAGTTTTCAATGAGAGTTGGTCCACATTCCTCTCACACCTAACATGACAGGAAAGACCGGTCACGGAGCTTTCCCAGTGAGTCCCAGGTCTTTGATTGAGATGTCACTTATGGATCCTGTTGCTTAATGAACAATAACCTCATGGCTGATTTGTTCAGATCCAGTGTTTATAAATATCTGTATTGCATTTAAATAGAAATTTAATTAGTGTGTTTTCTAATCACGAAACACAAGTGTGCTAATTATTGCCACTACAGCCTCAATTATAATAGAAAAGGCATAGTCACAACTTACCACTTTATAAAAAATGCTCTCTAATGCCGCAGCTCATGGGAAATCTTCTAATTATCTCTTTTTGGGCATGACTGGAATGCATGAAGAAAAAACCCTATACCCCAGGGAGCCTCTGATTGTTTTAGATTTCAGCACATGCCGTGTTCAAGGCTCCTGATCGATACCTGCTCATACGGAAGCAGATGACTGTATTTAACTGTTACTGAGCCTGGAGCCAGCCCAGGTGCTTCTGTGGGGTGGCTAAGCCATTCAGTTTCAGTAGGATCACTGGAGTCAGCTCCAGCCAGGACAGGCATCTTGTGAGTCACGTTATACTGAGTGGGGGCCTGACCAAGGAGGCATCGCTTAGAACAAGACAACTCCAGATCCACCTTGACTGCCAACTTGACACCTCGGAAGGGAAGGAGTCTCCACGGGAACTGTCTAGATCAGGTTGCCCCGTGGGCATGTCTGTAGGAATTGTCTTGATTGTGGTAACTGTTGTGGGGGGGGAGCAACCCACTGTGGATGGCACCATTCTCTGGGTTTGTGTCCTGGACTGTACAAAAGAAGAAAAAGTGAGTGTGAGCTAGCCCAAAATGGTATCAGTAAAGTAAGTGTGAGCTAGCCCAAAACAGTATCAGTAAAGTGGGTGTGAGCTAGCCCAAAACAGTATCAGTAAAGTGGGTGTGAGCTAGCCCAAAACAGTATCAGTAAAGTGGGTATGAGCTAGCCCAAACAGTATCAGTAAAGTGGGTGTGAGCTAGCCCAAAACAGTATCAGTGTGCACACTACTAAGAAAAAATAGGAAGTGTCTGCTAGAGGCAGAAGGTGAGTGTGACTCTGCTTGGCCTGGCTTAGAGTTGAGCAGGCATCATTTGGAGACATCTTTATCTCAATGATCTTTTGTTAGATCTCCATGCTGGTGAAATCAGTCCTTTCCCAAAATATGTGGCTGGATTAGAAGTACTGTTTGGTGCCCCGCCCTCCTGTCCCTGTGTGGGACAGGGCTGGAGTCGGGCCAACCCCACAGAGTGGTTTTCCTGGCACTGGACATTGATACTTTTCCTGTGTAATTTCAGAGAGAATTCTGCCTGCATTTAAGGGAATGTAATTAACCTCATGCTGTGGGAACCTTGGGTCAGCTGCGAAGCCTGTAGATTTCGTTTTCAGAGTGTTGCTTTAAACATACAAGCTAAAATGCACGCCGTTTTATGGAAAGCCATCCCTACTGAAGCATCAGTTGATGACACGTTTTGAAAGGACACGTTTGCCGGGTGCTGGGCCGGTGCTGCCATGCACACTGAGCTCTTTTGTGTCCAGCGACCTGTTCCGGCCTTGGCACCCTTGTACTGCTGTGATTCTGTCCAAACTCCTCCAGCCACTGGGGGTGGGGGTGGGGTGAAAGCAGAAGCTTGGGGTCATGGGGACAGGCTGGAGAGGCGAGCCTGCCTTCTGCATTTAGATTTTCATCTTGTCTGGTGTCTTCTAAATGTCTGGTATCTCTAAATGACCTTTAATTCCATCTTGAACATTTTAAAATGAGAGCACTTGGTCCTCCCCATCTGCAAGATCTGTGACTGCAGATCTGTGACATCGGAAAACAGTAACAGAAGAAACATCAAATGGCCAGGGCATCGCAGGCTCTAAGAACCTAAGTCTGATACCTAGTGGCTGTTTATTTCTGAGGACCAGAGCCAAGCCATGGAGTCGCACATACCTGCCCTTCCCCGAAACCCTGGCTCACTGACCCTTCGTTGCCTCTGTTTGTGTGTGCACATACTATAAATGATCACAGTTTGGTACAAGTAACTACTGTGTTTTGATAGTAGTGGTGATGAGATTGTCGGCTCCTCTACATACTTTACTTTGTGTCCGTGTAAACATAATGTAGCTAATGGTGTCAGCACAGGAGTCAGTGTGTTCGTGTTAGGATGTGTCGGTTGCACACACCCCTCAGCCAGTGGTCCTTGAGAAATACCTGCAGGACTGCTTGTTGGACATTCTCCATATATGCATTACTCCTAACAGCTCCAGGAACCAAAAACATTTCTTGGCCCTGTGCCTTGAAGACTATAATTACTCTATATTTCAAATTATATTTTCATGTTTTCCTTTTTGCAAGGGTCAATATCTATTAAGGTGCACATTTTGCCAAAAGAGAGATGGTCTTCTTTTTCTTATTTGGATCTGAAATACAGTGACCTATTTTGAAAACCACAAGTTATGAAATAAGATATTAACAAAATTGATCAGATTGCTTTTTACTTTTTTGTCCTTTAGTGTGAATTGCTACGTGGGCACCCATGCTCACGTAATTTTTTTTTTATTTCCTTATTTTATTTATGTGTATAGTCGAAAGTTTTCTTCAGTCCTGCCCAGCCCTGTGGTCCCGCACCTGCTTATAAAATAATCACTCAGAGGCTTAATGTTATTTACAAACTGTATGGTCTATGGCAGGCCTCTTGCTAACTAGCTCTTACATCTTAAATTAACCCATTTCTATTAATCTATGTTTTGCCACATGTTCCGTGTCTTTACTGGTCTGCTGACATCTTGTTCCTTCAGAGGCAGCTGGCGTCTCTCCAGACTCTGTCTTTCTCTTTCCTGTCTCTCTCCTTGGATTTCCTGCCTGCCTCTAAGCTGCCTTGCCATAGGTCAAAGCAGCTTATTTGTTAACCAATGGGAACAACATATATTCAGTGTACAGAAAGATATCCCACGGCATATGTGTGTATGTGTGCACATCTTTGCAAAGTTATGCACACATGAGTGCAGTGCCCACAGAGGCCAGAAGAGGGCGTTAGATTCCCCACAGCTGGATTACAGGTAGCTGTGAGTCATTCAGCATGGTGCTGGGCACTGAGCTCTGGTCCTCTGGTGCAGTGTGTGCTCATAACTGTGGAGGTGCCTCTTCACGCATGCATTTATTGAGCAGCCGTCTGATAAAGAAATCAATGCAGTAAAAGGGAGCAGGCTCTCGTTTACATGTTTAGATTCTCCTCCTCGGCAGGTTACTTCTGCACAGGCTGTTTCTCACTTCTGAAGATGGAGATTGTACTGTGGGACACTGCTGCAATTGCCTTGAGATAGTGAAGAACAGCCACGTTCATTCAAACAATGATAGCAGATTAGCTTCTGACAGGCTCTGACCGTGAGTGCGGGGTCACAGGCTGCCGTCCCTCATAATGCCGACTGCTGTGCCGTCTGCGTTGTTCTGTGAATTGGTTTCCCCACAAGTACGACTGAGATTTCCCTTCTGTTTTCACTCATGTAGTCAGGTCGCAGAGGAGTGGGATTGTTGGGTCTTCAGGGTGTGGGGGGTGGTGTGGGACTGGCTTTCAACTTTCCATGTGACGTTCTCATTCATTGGTTGTAGTACCTGTGTCCCATCTTTGCACAGACCGGCAGGCCCTGCTGTTTTGTTTGGGTTTATGTAGCAGGAATCTTAAAAGGTCTTATTAATAAAATCAAACCTGAGCCAGGTATTGGGCTGAATGCTGGAAAATCAGAGAGACAGAAAGGCCACAGCCACCTCACCTCGCCAGTTCCTCAGCTGATCCTGTTTCCTCAGACTGGAGTCCTCATCCAGAATGAATCTCAGCTGAACTACTGCTCAAAAGCCTGAAACCTTAACCAGCTAAAAGCTTCTAGTTTCTGGTCTTCACGCCTTATATATCTTTCCGTTTTTGCCCTCACTCCCTGGGATTAAAGGCTCACTTCTTGGGATTAAAGGCGTGAGTCACCATGCCTGGCTGTTCCCAATGTGGCCTTGAACTCACAGAGATCCAGAGGGATTTCTGCCTCTGGAATGCTAGGATTAAAGGTGTGAGTGCCACCATTTTCTGGCCTTTGTATCTAGTGGCTGTTCTGTCTCTGACCCCAGATAAGTTTATTAGGGTACACAATATTTTGGGGAACACAATACCACCACATTTCCCCTTATTTTGTCTAAAATTTAAGATTATAACTAATACAAGAAAAATTATATCCAATAAGTATATACAATATACACAGTCAAGATTATATTAACGATGTCTAGTCCATTAACATTTGACAGATTCAGACAAAAACTCTATTATATATATTAACAATGTCTAGTCCAGTAACATTTGATAAACTCAGACAAAAAATTTTCATTACTTATCTTATTTAAAACAAGTAGTTCCTTTTTAAAAGTATTTTTTCTTTTTCATAATAGATTCAGTAATCTACCTTTTGTCATTTTTATATTGTCCCCATTTTTCTTTTTAGTGTAGATTCAGTGATCTACCCATTTATCCTATTATTTCTTTATCTTTTTTTTCCAGAATAGACTCAATGATCTATCTCATATCTATAGGTTTAGACTAGCTGGGCATAAAGTGTTACCTCTTTTAAATGCTGTGTATCTGACGTCACTGGGGCTGAGTCGTTCTGTGTGTCTGGGCTGTGCAGGCTTCTTCACCTTGGAGATTTCACTCTTCCTGTCTGCTGTCCAGTTCTTGGCCTTCCTCTTCACAGGGCTTTGTTTGGATGTATTTTACATGGCGATCCACCCTCAGTTCCCAGGACTGCAGACAGTCTCGTCAGGGCCTGTGCTCCTCACTTAGTTTAGGGGAGTGTGGTGCTTAACAGACAACCTGACAGGATCTGGAATCAATGCAGACGGGCCCTGGGTATCCAGGAGGGGTTATCTAGATGAGGTCGGCTCATCTAGACCCACACGTGGGCAGCACATTCCTCAGGCAGCATCCTGGGCTCTACTTCCTGACTGTGGGTCATGTGACCAGCAGCCTCCAGTCCAGGCCCACTGTGAGGGACTGTACCCTCACACTGTTGGTCCAGATGACCTCTCCCATCCCACGTCAGTGACTTCTCTCGTCTTGATAGGACTGCGTGGACAGATTGGTGTCTAGTAGCCATTTTCTGCAGGAAGCTCTGAGCTACAGCTTCCTGTCCTTTCTTCCAGGTCATCGATTACATTCTGCCACCCTTGGTCTCCTTGGTTCAAAGTCAGAATGGTAAGTGAGACTATGGTACTGAGAATCCGGTACACATTTCTTGGTTTTGGGTTTTGGAGATAACCTGGGGTGACCCGGTCCTCACCACCCTCCAGCCTTGCAAGAGTATGTTCGGTCAGGATGAGCACGTACCCCGTAAGAACTCACATCCTTGCCATTCTTCATTCCAGTGGAGTGGAGACTCTTCAGCCTGCGGTTGCTCTCCGAGACTACAACCCTGCTGGTGAGCCAGGAGCCGGAGGATGGGGACGAAGAGGCCAGCTGTGACTCCAACAACAGTCTTCTGGTGCTCCTCAGGGACGAGCTGCTCCCCCAGTAAGCACTGTGCCGCCCACTCACACGGGGACGCTTTGTCCAGCTGGCCCGACACTGGGGTCAGCGCTCGATGTCCCTGTGTCTTTGCACATACTTTCCTGGTCCCGTGCTGGGGGCGTCTCCACACAAGCAGTGGCTGTCCCACTGAGGAGGAGCCAGAAGAGTCTGGGCCCCACTTCAGAGCCTCTGTTGGGCGTTGTCTGCTGGGTACAGTACTCTGAGGCAACCTGAAAGATGTTCCTAGCTGGGGGCCGGTGGAGTGGCGGTTATGATTCAAGAACATGGACTTGAGACTTCTGGCATACCTCAGCAATGAGAGTAATGGAGGCCAGTCTTCCCTTTCCCCAGACTCTCTCCAGAGGGCTCAGTAGCCTAGGTGAAGAGTGTGAACGTGGACATGGCGGGGCCTCTTCTTCCTTCCTGTTCCTGCGTGGCTCACACGGCAAAGGCCACGCAGCAGATTCCCAGGAGCTCCCGGTGGGGGTGGGGAGTCCTCAGTTTGATCACACAATAATTTCTGTTTATGTCGAGAGGGTCTCTCTCTCTCTGTCACCCAGGTTTTCCTGGAACTTGCTATGCAGCCCAGGCAGGCCTGGAGGTGACACTTTGTCACTGTGCTGACGTTATGGGCATGCAGACCACGCCTGCACACGCAGGCGCTAAAGAGAGGTCATTACAGGGTCAGATGTAAGACTGTGTATTTCATCACTGTGCATGCCTGGTTATGGCTTCCCTCAGGCCTGGGCTTGGTCTCAGTCAGATGAGCAGGCATTCCAGAAAGGCAGCCTTGCCCGAGGCATCCCCCTGTCTGTTCGAAAGTTCCCTGTCTGTGGCATGGAAGACAATTGTCACAGAAGAGGAGACAGGTGGATCATGTGACTTTACCCGTGGTGAGAGTTTGAAATGCCTTACAGAGAGTTAGATCCACTTGAAAACATAAAATCAAAATCTAACATTTCAAGTGGCTTAGGTCCCTGCTTGACTGGCTGAGCAAAATGCATGATGGGAAAGGGCTGATCTCCTCCAGCCAGCTGCAGGGCAGTGACAGGCCAGCTCTTTGTCATCCCTCACGTCCTGCAGCTTTTTGTGTTACAATTTCAGAACATTTAACTGAAGAAGTTGCTCATTTGTATTTGTGTGTGTGTGTGTGTGTGGGTGGGGTTGAGCACCTGTGTCGGGGTGAGTGACTGGGTGTGTGGGTTAGTGCCTGGGTGTGTGGGTGAGTGTGTGTGTGTGTGGGGGGGTGAGTACCTGGGTGTGTGGGTTAGTGCCTGGGTGTGTGGGTTAGTGCCTGGGTGTGTGGGTGAGTGCCTGGGTGTGTGGGCGAGTGCCTGGGTGTGTGTGGGGGGTGAGTACCTGTGTGTGGGGAGGAGGTGAGTGCCTGTATGTGTGGATGAGAGTATGTGTGTATGTGTGTGTGTGTGGGGGGGGTTCCTGTGTGTGGGTGAGCACCTGTGTGTGTGTGTATGTGTGAGTGAGTGTCTGTGGGGGGGGGTTTGGGGAGGGTGAGCGCCTCTATGTGGGTGAGTTCCTGTGTGTGAGTGAGTGCCTGTGTGTGTACATATGTGTGTTTGTGTGAGTGAGCACCTGTGTAGTGTGTACATGTGTGTATGTGTGTGTGGGGGGGTGAGCACCTGTGCGTACAGACGTCAGAGGACAACTTTTCAGGAGTTGATTCTCTCCCTCCACCATGTGCGTTCCAGGGCTGGATCTTGAGTGATCCATGGGGCTTGGCGGCAAGCACTCTAACCCTCTTGCTGAACCTGCTGCTCAGCTTCAAACACTGCTGAGGTCTCGTTTGCAGATGGCCTCCTCTGAGGATTCTGGGAACCCTGCTTCCAGCCGTGCGGAGCTGTTCCTCCTGCTTGTCAGCTCCACACGGCTTCTGTAGCACGTCACCACAGACCAGCTGGCGTGGGATGACGACGGGTGCTCTCCCTTAGTGCAGAGGCTTCCTCCGGCTTCTGTGGTGACGCGCCTCAAGCCTGTTTGAGGGTGAATTGTAGATGCAGGGTAGAAGCCCAGGGCTTGGAACAGGCTAATAAAGTGGGGGCAGTGTTCATGTCGTTTCTGAGAATGGCTGGAGATTTTTCTAGGAATTTTAAAACTTTGGACTTTTTTCCTGATTGTGTGTGGATATGTGCATATGTGAGTGTGGGTGCCCAGAGAGGCCAGACTTCTCTCTTCCTTGAGATGGTTCTGGTACTGCCTTGCCATTCTCATGGATAAGCAGCCCCTCAGGGGTGGGGGGTCCTGCAGGGTTCTATTGTCTCAAAGATGGCACCAAGGAAAGGAGCAGGGCATGCCGTTCCCTGAACCTTCAGCAGAAGCAAAGGCTGTCTCCTCCGAGTGAGGAGTGCGCGTCCTGCCTGCTGCAACCTCAGCTGTTTATGAGACTGCCGAGGGCGCCACCTGATGTCATGGGGAGGCGTGGGACACGGCAGGTAAAGCATCTCTGTCCTTGACCCGCAGTCAGGAGAGGCATTCAAGGGACTGAGCAGGCCTAGGGGAAGGTCTGTTGCTTGGCCTGACTTTGGTCACCTGCTACAGTTTGAGCTTTGTAGTTTATTTATGTATTTATTTTTAAGCAGTGTTGAGCATTGGAGGGGTCATACTGATAAACTGTGTTTGCAATGCCATTATAACAGAATGGCACCCGAGTCCCTCTCTTGGGGAACATAAGCACAGCCTTTCTTCCTTTTTCATTTTAAAAAAATAATTCTGTTGTGACCTGTAAAATCTTCAGGGCCATAATGACTTCATAAATCATCAGGGCGCCATTCTTTAGAGCCTAGGGGAGGAACATACTCCTCCTCGCAGGTTAGAAGACATTTCCTTTGAGAATTTGGCCTTGAGATGGATTCCATCCCTGGCAACACACTGCAGGTTCGCTTAGCTGTTGTAGGCCTGCTGTCCAGCAATGGCTGTGACTTGCACTTTCTAATTCCTATTCCTGTGGCTCAGAAGACTCTGGAAAGAAGTTTCTTTGTTTCCCTCAGGCACAAGGATTCTGGGTCAGTGCGTAGCTCCACAGGGGAGTGTAGAAGTAACCGTCTTATTAAATAAGAAATACAGAGCCAATGTAAAGATAAAGGCCCAAGAAGTCAGAGCTAAGAGCCTTACCCTTCCTTCTTCAGCCAAGAGAGAGACCTACTTCCTGTGTGTTTGTCTTTATATAGACTTTCTGTTCTGCCTTCTCATTGGTTGTAAACCCAACCACATGACTGCCTCGTCACTGCCTGTCTACACAGACCTCCAGGTCTTCTATGGTTGTATTGAGATTAAAGGTGTGTGTCTCCATGCTGGCTGTGTCCTTGACCACACAGAGATCCGCCTAGCTCTGCCTCCCAAGTGCTGGGATTAAAGGCGTGTGCCACCACCGCCCAGCTCCGCTATGGCTTACTATTAGCTCTGACCCCCAGGCAACTTTATTTATTAACATACAAATAAAATCACATTTCAGTACAAATAAAATACCACATAGGGGAGCCCATGCCCAGCAAGTGCAGAAGAGTGGTGCAGTGGTTGGGCAGAAGTGCAGGGTCAGGGAGAGCAGCGAGCTCTTGACTGAAGGAACTTAAGTGTGGGATTCGTCGATCACCTTCGTCTTCCCCTTGCGGTTGAGCCGAGAGTCTTCACTGCCTTCACGCTGTGGGCAGAACTCACCATCCATGGATATAACTCTGGGTACAGCCATGGGCTCGACACTGGGCCTCGGGACCACCAGGGAACCCAAATGTGGGGGACGCCTCCTGCTCACTGGGCCCTTGCCGCCTGCACAGCTCAGTGTTGACTTTCCCTTGTCTCACGGAGTGGGTGTCACCGTCACGCAGCCTCCCTGGTCTAACTTGTGTAAGCCTTGTCTCATAATTTATGTGTGTTTTCTCAGATGTTGGCATGCTACAGCTGGCCATTTTCTGATATTCAGTGCATACGAGGGAGGAAAACTGAGTCATTTCTGGTGGTTTTATTCCTCAGGTATGAGCACATCCTCCTGGAGCCTGACCCAGTTCCGGCCTATGCTCTGAAGCTGCTCGTCGCCATGACGGAACACAACCCGGCTTTCACCAGGTACTAGGAGGCCAGCATTGTAGTTGCCAAGGGGGTCCCTGCTCTGTGCTGTCATCATTGGTGCGGCTGTGGCCCAAATTCACATGTTTTAATCCCTCACTTGAGTTTGTACCCATGGAATGGATGCTGCCTCAAAACGGTGAAGCTTGGACACAGCGAGATGGCTTGGCAGACCTGAGTTAGAATCCTGGAAGTCACGTAGAACTCAGATTCATAGTATGGGTGTACTCCCGGCACTCCCAGGGGCCAAGAGAACCCCTGGAAGCCAGCAGGCCAGCAAGCTCAGTGTAGACATGGAAAAAACAGCAAAGAGACCCTGCTTGAAAGCAAGGCAGCAGAGGCCAGGACAAGCGGAGGTTGTCTTCTGAATGACACTTGTGGTGTGGTACATGTGTGGCGTATGTGGTATGAGCACACTGGCACACACAAGTGAACACATGCACATCTTTACACACACACACAACCCAAATGATAAACTCTTTAAAGGTAAAAAACTCAATACACAGCAGCATTTTGTGTGTGTGTGCGCATGGTGGTCTTTGTTTTTTCTTTTTTGAGACAAGGTCTCACTCTGTAGTGGAGGCTGGCCTCTGACTCCCTGTCCCCCAGACTGGTGTCAAGCTGGCACCAATCATGCCTGCAGACATGTGCCACTGTGTCCAGATTATATGATTTTAAAATGTCAGGGTGCCCTGCTCTGTAGTGAAGGGGCCACTCAGTCTTGGTTGGATTGTTGGTGGCTTTGCTACCGCCTGCTTGAGCTGGTGTGACTTGGAGCAGCGAGAACGTTGGCCTGTTGAGAGCCCTGCAGACGGCAGGGCTGGCGTGTTATTCACTGTACCCAGTCATGACAACTCAGAGTGCACCAAGCCTGCACCCCTTCCTTTGTCCGTTTCGAAGCTGCATCCTCAGTTTTTAGACCCTTCAGACTGAGCGCTCCATCCTCTCTTCCTAAAGCATTTGAATTCTAAAGTTTCTCCCAACAGCTGTGGAATGGAGTGGAGATTCAAGACTGGTGTTCTTAGACATTCACATCGCGAACTTTCAAAGTCAGCTTCATCTGTCAACATGGGAAGGGGGACCCTCACCTGAGCACTTGTCTCCATCATATTAGCCTGGGGGTATATCTGTGGGGCATTTCTTGATTGCTGATTGAGGTAGGAGGTCTCAGCCCACTGTGATCAGTGCCGTCCCCAGCAGGTGGCCTGGGCAGCAGAGGGAAGCCAGTGTGCTTCGTTCCACTGTGGTCTCTGCTTCAAACTCCTCCCTGAGTTCCTGCCCTGGCCTCTCTCCTTGATGGACGGTGACCTGTGAGATGAACTTAACCTTCCCAGGTGCTTTGGTCATGGTGCTTATCAGCCGCAGAGGAGACAGGACAAGAACATACTGCCGTTCTTTCTGGTCATCGAGCTTCGGCCACCTCACTTACTGCTTTCTCATCTGTGCTGGGATCAAGGTGTGCCAGGCAAGCGCTCTGTCCCCACCTACACGCAGCACAGCCTCCGTTCTCGTGAACTAGAGCCTCTTCCTGTACTGCAGGCTGACCTCAGACTCACAGCCTTCCCAGACAGACACCTGCTGCCGTGTCTGGTTCTTTAGTAACAATTGTTCCTATGGCGGGTTTTCTGGACTCCATTTCTTCTATTCATCTCCATGCCCTAGAGAAGAAGGAACATAATGAGCCACCACAGTACTGTCTATTTTGAAAATGATTACATCTAGGCTTAGAAGTTAACTCACTGGTTTTTCCCCCCCTAAGCATTTTAAGAAGAGGAATCAGTGAACTGATTTTTAGACTCATTTTGTTTTGATCTGGACAAGTAAATATTAGAATATATTATCTCTGTCTTAAATTCTAACAGCAAAGCCACGAGGTTCTCTTCCTACCGCATCCCCTCACTGTCTGAATATGCCCCTCCCCAGTGCAGGAGTTGGCATTTTGGTGCGAGACCGTCCTGGACAGCTGTGACTGCATCAGTTACACACGCACATATCCTCAGGGAGATGTGTGGATGTCCTGAAGTGTTGTAACTTTGCATTGTGGTGGTCGGTTTTTAAAAATTTAGACTATCTTTCCCTGTTTTCTTGAAAACTGATTTTTTTATTTATCAAAACACCTTGGTGCTCTTTGTACACCAGCGTGTATTTGTACTCTTGGTGATGTCTTTGCTAAACTAATACGTAAAAATTGGATTTCATTTTATTTGGCATTCACCCAACTACTCATAATATTGAATCTTTTCCGTTTTTGTTTTCTATGTCTAATTAAAAAAAAGAGCTACATTGCAGCCTGTGTATGGTGATACACATCATTAACTCCAGCATTCTGGAGGCAGAAGCAGGTGGACCTTTGTGAATTCCAGGGCAGCCTAGTCTATATAGTGAATTCCAAAAGAAGAAGAAAAAAAAGTTGAGCATTGTACAACCAAAAGAAAGTTGGGAAGGGAAGGTTTTATCTACACTTCCACATCACTGTTCACCATTGGAGGAAGTCAGGACAGGAACTCACACAGGGCAGGAACCTGGAAGCAGGAGCAGAGGCAGAGGCCACAGAGGGGTGCTGCTTACTGGCTTGCTCCTCATAGCTTGCTCAGCCTGCTTTCTTATAGAACCCAGGACCACCAGCCCAGGATTGACACCACCCACCATGGGCTGGGTCCTACCACATGAATCACTAATTAGGAAAATGCCTTATGGCCAGATCGTATGAAGGCATTTTCTCAACTGAGGTCCCTTCCTCTCTGATGACTCTAGCTTGTGTCAAGTTGACACAAAACCAACCAGCACAAGCACTTGTGGGCTGGAGAGATGGCACAGTGATTAAGAGCTCTGACTGCTTTTCCAGAGGAGCTAAGCTCAATTCCCAGCACCCACATGACAGCTCACAACCATCTGTAATTTCAGTTCCAGGGGATATGATGCCCTCCTCTGGCCTCTGTGGGAACTGCATGCGCATGGTACACAGATACGCAGGCAAACACCCATTTAAAAAAAAAAAGAAAAGAAAAAGAGCCACATCCCCTTCAGTCTTCACTTTCTAATGTTCCTCAGGGAAGTCCACAGGTTTCTCCCGAGTCAAGTGATTTTTAAAATGGGAAGATTTTAAATTATAATTTACAGGACTTTATATAAATATAAAATTAAATTATGACATAGCCATAATATAGGATAGTATAAAGTAGCCTAAAGGGGAAAGGCACATTTTAAATACTAATACACAAAGTAGCTGAGTCATTTTATTAAATGAAGTTATTTACCCGCCTCGTTCATTGATTTACAGATTGATCAATTCATTCATTCTGCTTGAGAGATGATGGCACTGTGTGGCCCAGACTGGCCTTAGATTAGTCTCTGAGACTGCGGGTGTACATGCCTAGCGCCCTCACCCCCGCCAGGAGAGTGCTCAGACCTTGACAACATTCTGAGACTGTGGGAGTCAAGTGTTGAACACCATGTCTTCCTCTCTCCCTTTACTGAGATCCCGTGTGCATTCAGCAGCTCTGAGGGGAGGGGAGGCGTCATAAGTGTGTAGCTAGACTTTGGGTTTCGATTTTATTCCCAGAAATTTTTTTTTCTTAAATACACTTTGAGTAGAATGTTTAGCGATTATATTTCTGGTTTTTTGTTTGTTTGTTTGTTTGTTTTTGTTTTTGTTTTTTGAGACTCATATAGTCAAGGCTGTTCTTGAACTTGGTATGTAGCTGTGGCAAACCTTAAACTTCTGATCCTCTTGTGTGCACTTCTTGGACAGAGCAAGCAGTACAGCTCTGAATATTCCATCTGCATTTCACAGATCCCTTTCTGGAGGAAATGTTTATCTTTTAGACTTGAAGATATGGTTAACAACATTGGCTATTTGTCACATATGGGCAGATAGAATCCTTTCCTCAAAGGGTCTGAGCTGGTGGTTCCCTAGTGTGTCTCTAGGAACTCTGTTCATAGTCAGATCCTCAGCCACACCCAGGCCAGCTCTGCTGCAGTAATTGCTGCTTCCGAGGAGCTCTATGAACCAGCCTAGGCCTGCTGGCCGCCGGTCCTCTGCACCAGCTGTGCACCAGCCAGCATTAGGGGACTTCTATGTGTTTGTCACCACACGTGGAAGTGAGTGGCGTTGCTTGCCGGTTTTATTGCAGTGTGGTGGCTGGTCATGTCTTGCTCTGTTGTCTCCTTTGCGTCCGAATGGCATTCAACAAATCTTCTGTTTCTATTCGGACCTCGTGCCAGGGGCTGTCACCCACAGGACCTATGGCAAGTGTCTGCGGTCTCATTCTGCTTTGAGTGACTTGGTGGCCATGGGTTTGTGTAGATGCATGTCACAAGAAGCATTCTTGTGCAGACATGTTTCTTGTCAAAGTCTAACCAGGAGTCATTGTAATCAACATACTTATTAGACCATCACTGTCAGTTCTCAGAGGATCATATATCGTGCCTGCATTGAGAACCAAATAATTGTTGGGGTTTTAAAGTACACTGTGTCACATGAAGCATTATCTTAAACATTTTTTATTACATTTTACTTTCCATATGTATATACATGTGCACACATGTGAACATGAGAGGACAACATGGGGAGACTGACTCTCTCCTTCCACTCTGTGGGTTCCAGAGATTGAACTCAGATCCTCAGGCTTGTCTGCAAGCACCATCCGTTGCCTGCTAAACTGTCTTGTTGATCCCCCACATCATTTTTAAAATTTTACTTTATAGAATTTTTAGTGGGTAAAGCAACCCTTAAAAGCTTGGTATTAGTACCATTGAGGATTTATTTTACCCACTTCTAAAGAGAAATAAGTACATGATTATGGCAGTTTGAACAAGAATGCCTCCCTCTCCCAGGTTCATATGTTTGAATGCTTGGTCCACAGTTAGTGGAACTGTTGGGGAAGGCCTGGGAGGTGTGTCCCTGGGGGTGGGCTCTGAGATTTCAAAAGGATGTAAAGCTCTCAGCTACTGCTCCAGCACTGTGATGATAATGGACTGACCTCTAAAACTGTAAGCAGTCCCCCGATTAAATGCTTTATAAGAGTTTCCTTGGTCCTGGTGTCTCTTCACAGCAATAGAACAGTAGCTAGGAAATGATCAAATCCACATTCTAATGTGCTGTGGCTTGAGTGTTCTCAAAGCCCGTGTACTGGGACTGCCCAGAGCAGCTGTGGGAGGCCGGACCTCCGGGAGATGCTTGAGTCACTAGGTGGCTCTGAGTGCCTTCTCTTTGTGGGATGAGTTAGTTATTGTGAGACATCGGCCCCTTTTCTGTCGTCTGTGTACACCCTCTTCCATTCTGCCTCGTACCACACTCTGGGCCTGGAATCTAGGCCCTCACTAGCTGTGGCCACCTGTGCTGGGCTTCCCAGTCTCTCACACTGTAAGCCCAGATAAACCTCTTTCCTTTGTTAATCACCCAACATGGGTGTTCTGTTATGGCAACGTAAGGTGGACCGGGACGTGAGTGATGGGGTTTATCTTATTTGTTTAGCACTGTTGCCCTGGCCAGACTCACTTATAATTGAGTTCCTAACAGAAAGGTAAACTGTTTTCCACAGCAGCTCTTTCTACTGTTGGAAGGCGTGAGCAGACTCCCCAGGGCCCTGTCCTTTGCTTCCTAAATTTACAGCAGGTTGCAGCCAGCCGTCCCTCTGAAAGAGCGATGCTCCTGTAGTCTGTTCGCCTTGTGGGCTGATTAGCTCTCCGCTGCCGTCCTGGGCAGGGATGGTGCATTTTAATCTGAGTCCTTTTGCAGCAGAATTGAACTTTTTCCAGAATCATGGCGAGGTCATTTATGTTGTATATCTAAGAGGAAATATCATTTCAGTTTGTTCAAAATGTTAATGGCTCTTTGTTTTATGGCAAGATTCATAAAAGTGCTTTTTAGAAAAATGAAACTTGAGGATCTTATAAATGAAGCCCTCAGGAATCAGTGGTGTGCCCTTCAGGAAAACACTTGGCCCTGCTCCCTGGTGCACTCAGTGACGTGTGCCTGTAGTCTCGAGGGTGGGGTGGGGTGGGGGTGCGGCAGGAGGGTGGGCTGTGATGGCTGCCAGTCTCCAGCCGACCTCCTTCCGTGGTTGGTTGAGTCTTTGAGTCATTGTCTCACATCTAGTCAGCAGCTGCCAGTGATAGAAAATGATGACAGAGGCCAGGGAAACGCTCCCAAGGGCGCAGCGGGCAGACCTTCAATAGGCCTTGGTTCCTTTGAGATGGGGGTCTCCCTACGTAGCCGAGGCTGGCCTCTACCTGCGTGGAGATCCTCCTGCTTGGAGCTAGGTGGCCTCTGAGCTTCCTGCTCATGGATGGTAAGAAATTATCCTAGAACCGAATCTGAGTGACCATGGCCAGAACCCAGAGTTAGATACTCCTGAAGACCAAGTCCCAACTTGGTAACTGTGTCAGCAAGTTTTCATAGTGACAGAACAAGGGGGGGGGTCATAAGTCAAGGCAAGTCAAATACATCGGGGGAAGAGCCTGTGACAGGGAGCGGGAGATCTCCACTCCAGGCGGTAGGCGCTTTGGTGGTGGAGCTAGCGGTCTGTTTGTGTATCCTTAAGGATTTACCTCAGGGTTGCAGGATGTTAGGTCAGACAGGTGTGTGTTAATAAGATTGGGCTTTGTTTTGGTGTGTTATGTTGACAGATGGTTCACAGGCTGCCTTGTGACCATGACTAGGTCATGGACTGTACTTCTAATGTTTCCTAAGAACTGCCAGCCTGTGTGTGCTCAGCAAACTTAATTCTGTCTTGAGTACCAGAAGCAATGATTTTGTAATTATTTACGAAAAACATATAGAGAAGCACGAAGATATTTTATTTTTGTTAACTTTGTCACATCTGAGTCCAGCCCACTTCATAGAGAAAGGTACCTTGCAGGCTTATGAAACATCTTTTTCACATCTACTCCCAAAGCCAGGAACGGCCCCAGGTTAGAAGTGAAGTGAGCTTCACCTAAGATTCCATCAGATGATCATGTCAGACGGGGGCGGGATGGAGGGAGAGAACGGTCCCCTGGATGTTGTCATCTGACCTCGTGCACACGTGGTAGCTGTGCGTGCATACACACACACACACACACACACACACACACACACACACACACACAGTGTGATGGTGACAAACAGAGAGGGGATGTAATCAGTGATGGGAAGAGGAACGGATAAAGGGGTGTGTGGCCCCATGTTTGCCTTCGGGGTCCAGTGGAGGGAGACTTGGAGCAGAAGCAAGAACTGCATGAGTAGGTTGGTGGCAGGGTCCCCCATCTGAGCTCTGGTCCTGCATGGCAGCCCAGGGAGGCTGCGAGCACGTTTAGAATGGGCCTGTGCTACACTGGCTGCAGATTCCCTGCACCGGGAGCTGGCCTGGCCAGCAGTGCGATTTCACTATGGGATCCCTTCTCACTGTTCTCTTTCAGCAGAGACAGGAGGTCAAGGTCACGTGAACACTGAGCAGTTACTCCAGGCCAGAAGTGGGTGACATATTTGGTGTGTGGTTTACAAGGAAACCACCTAAGAGTTGTTTGTAGATGAGGGCTGCAGCTGTGTCTGAGTGGGTAGAGTGCTTGCCTAGCCGCAGGTTCAATCGTCGATGCTTTAGGAGGAGTTTGTTGTAGACAGTGACTGACGGTGAGTCTCCAGGCATGGAACTGTCCAGGGTAAGGCAGCATCTTTGATAGGGTGGGGCCTGATGGGAACTTGAAGGTGGCTGGATGTGGGATTCTCCTCGATCTTGCTGGTCTGCGCCCACTGTCACTGATTTTTCTGCCGTCAGCCAGCTCCCCAAGGAAGCCCGGCTGTGCCCCGAGTTCTCTCCTCGGTCCTCTCCAAACTGACTCATTGCTCAGACCCCCTCTCCTCATTCACCTAGAGCTCAGTGTCAGCATCTGTGAACACCTAAGTTCAGCTGTCACAGCTCAGTGTTGGTGCTTCCTCTGTGGAGGGGAGGGGTTAACTACTCCACGGGAGCTCTGGCGAGTGAGCAGCTCACTGTACTGTGATTAAACCCTGGACCCTGTGCATGCTAGGCGAGTGCTCCCCTGAGCTGTGCCCCAGTCCTGAGAACAGTCATAATTTGCTGGTGGAACAACTGCATCCCAAACCTGGTTTCTTATTCTACCATTCTCACGAGAGCCCAAATCATCAACGTAAAGATGGGAAGTTATGAATAATGCAGTTTTCCTAATCTTCCCACCTCATAGGCCTCAGCAGCTGGCGATGGTCTCAGGCTTTGTCTGTGTTCTCTGTCCCCACCCCTCAGATACACAGTACCATGCATGCTCCCTGCACAGCAGGCTGGGTCCACTGCAGTGTTTATGTATGGAAACCGAAAATTGAACTTCATGTATTAAAAGTAGTCACCTTTTGATTACCTTCAGCCTTTTAAAAAGCTAACCACAGTTTTCAGCCCCTGAGCCATACAAATAGAGGCTGCAGAAATATGAAATAGAAATTCAACTGTATATGATAAAGCTACACCTAAAGGATCAAGGAATCCTTCTGGAGGAGAGGCCAAATATCAAGGAATATTTGGTGTTATTCGACTTTTAATATATCAGCTGTCTCCTGCTATGAATTTCATGTGCACTCATAACTTTCCCAAGAACTTTTAACAGTGTATTTTACCTGAAATTCTTCTCAAGCATCCTAGGCCAAAATGGCAAACAGACCAACTGCCATCTCCTGAATTAAGGTGAACACCGTTAGGGAGACACCGCCTGTCTCCTCGGCAAACCTCTGCTTCTTGTGCAAACGAAGCTCAGGCCCTCCTCTGTCTCGCAGCCCAAACGGCCTTCCAGAGCAGTTGACTCAGAACAGAAGCGTTTTTTGCATGCCAGGTGCAGTGTAGCTATGAGGCAGGTTTCCTAGCTCTGAGCAGAGTCACCCCACCCTGCCAGTGTATGACGCATAGAAAAGCAGAGGCAGTTTTGTTTTAGTGACTTATAGACTCTTTTACCTAACCACCTGTAAGATAGACTCGTGACGTTTCACCTAACCACCTGTAACATAGACTCGTGACGTTTCACCTAACCACCTGTAAGAATGTATTTTGAGCACATAAATTCCCTTTCTGACTTATTCCAGGCCTTATCTGACCCCACCTCCTCTATTCACTCCCCCTTTGGGTTGCAAATGAAGCTGACTATCACGGCTCTTGTAGGGACTTTGGAAGCTTTGCTTGGGATTGCTAAGAGTCAGGTTGCTGGTAGGCTGAGACCAATTCTGGAGGAGGAAGGGAAGGAACCAAGATGGAGAAGAAAGAGGATGAAGATGACGGCGGATGGAAAAGAGTTAGAGAGCTGTGAGAGGACAGGAGGAGAAGGCACGGAGAGGAGCTAAGTATAAGAATAGAATTGAAGCTGTGTAGGTAGAATTTAATCTCAGAGGAACAGACAGACGGAAGAGCACAGTGTGCTTAGATCCCTGCCCCCCCCCCATTTTAAAAATGTGTGTGTGTGTGGGTGCATGTGCTACGTGAGTTTCCATTCACAGTGTGAGTGCAGCACCCACAGAGGTGGATGCTGGATCCTCGGGAGCTGGAGTTACAGGCATTGGGAGCCAACTGATGTGGATGCCGAGAACCAAACCTGGGTCCTCTGCGAGAGCGGTGCAGGATCTTCACCACCCGGCCGTCTCTCCGGGTCCGTGGGTTTTTAACTCCCTTCTTTTGAAGAATGAACAACTGTGTGTCGAGCCTTCCAGGTCCCCCTGTGCTCCAGTTCCTCTGCATCTCTCCGCCTCTCTCTCGGAGCTGCCTTTTGCTTTTGTTTATTTTTCTCCACCCTAGTCGCACCGATGTGATTGCTCTGCCTTTCCTTCTGCTGCTCCTCTGTACCGTGAGTTGCCTGTCCCCATCTGGTCCTCCTGCAGTCCCTGTCTCAGGGATGGGGTGCTGTCCTACATGCTGGCGTTCAGACCTCAGTCCAAACACTTGTTTATCATTCTTGTTTGTGCCTCGACTTCTTCTCTGCAGAGCAGAGGACTCAGAGCCTTCCACTGACGTCATCGCTGTTGGCTGTTCTCCAGGGTCCTCACTCCGTCCTGGGAACAGCAGAATCTCTCTGTGGCCCTTCTGTAGGCCTCACTGTATCGATCTGCCTTAGCATTTGTGACGGTCAGTGCATCCCTCATGCATCCTGCGCACAGCACATGGGAGGCACTATTTTCATGCTTGTTGAGAAAAGGCAGAAATTTAGCCTGACCACAAGTGCAAGTGGATTCCAAACCCCAAACTCCAAAAATTTCATGAAGTAAATGGAACTAAAAAAGGAAATGAACAGCTTGTTAAACTGAAAATATGTTGGAAAGTGTTCATTATCTCAGTTACAGTTACTCACTTATTATTGTTGGGTTTGTATCTAGAGATGAGGGGAAATGCTGGCAGTATGTACAGCTTGGGGATTTGCCCCTGGTCTTTGCCCCTGCTGATCCTTAGTCTTGCTGATACTGTGTTTCTGTTCAGTGCCTTCTCTTACCCTGGGATATGGGACATGCCCCTGCCCATGTTTCCTGGGAGCCATAGTCCCTGTTGCAGAGACTGTAATGGAGTCACAAGTCAGCAGAGAAGGTTGCCTGGTGCAGAGCTCAGGGCCAGGAAGAGGATGAGCACGGAGCTCATAAAGAGTGGCTTTGGACCCAGACAGAGCTCAGTGCACCTGGATATGATGTGGCTGGTGAGCCAGGGCCCTCAGCTAAGGACCTGTGTGGGGACAGCTCATGAAGAGTCCAAAGGTGCACGGCGTCTGGTGTCTAGGGGTTACTCGTGGTGCCTGTATGAGATCCTACACACTGTGGGGAAGCCATCTTGACTACAGCTTTCCTTTTCCCTTCACCGTACTACCAGCCTGAGAGAACCCGCCTGTGGCCTCAGCGCACTCAGCAGACGCGGGTCATTGCAGAGCTGTGTTAGGTGCCAGCAGCAGTATTATTGGGTCATTAACAGAATTCCTGTTTCCCCTCAACTGTCCTTCCTACTGGGAGGGCTTACTTTCAACCTGACCAAACTTTCTCTGTGAAAATTGTTATTTTCCACCATCTTGGCAGTGGGAGATCTCTGTGTGGAATACAGATTTCTGTGTTCCAGTGTATGCTGATACTGTAGCTGAGTTCTAAGGCTTTCTCAGAGGAAGAGCTATCAGCCTATAGCCAGATTAAGTGATGACTATGTGTTTGTGTCCACTGGGGTGTGAACTTACTCAGGGAAGACCTGACCTGCTTGGTCAGAGTTCTTTGGGTCTTTGCAAGATGAACATGTATGTTAAAACTGTGGAAACCTCAACCCTGACATTTGTGTATGTATGTGAAAAGTATATTTTACACACACACACACACACACACACACACACACACACACAAACACACACAGAATCCTGCAATCCTCTGCAAGTGAATTAAGAAGCATGTCAAGGAAGGTCAGATGTTTGAAGGAGAAAAGCCACAAATAATACTGCTTTCAGGGTAGATGACATCTCATCCTGTAACTAAACATTAAGAAGCCATTTCTTTTTGAAGCTGACTCACTGAACAAATAATTTGAGATGCAGCTTGATGTTGGAGATTTTAATTTAAAATGACTGTCACTGGCCCACTAGACTGGTAAATTATGTAAACAAAAAAGCTTTGTTTATAGTCTACTACTCCTCCAGTCAGAATAAATATAAAATCTAAAACTCCTAACTGATGTTGTTGGAATGTTAAGCAAAGGGTGCCTCCAGCCGGGGTGAGCCTCCAGCTCGGGGTGAGCCTCCAGCCGGGGTGAGCCTCCAGCTCGAGGTGAGCCTCCAGCTCGGGGTGAGCCTCCAGCTCGGGGTGCTCACAGATGGGCTTAGAAGCAGCTTCTCCAGAGGAGGAACTTAGAATTGTTCTTTTAAAAGAAGGCAGAGGTATGATAGGGCTGAGGTGGGACAAGGTTGGGTGTGAGATCCACAGCTCTCCAGGACAGGCCTGGAGCTTCCCAGTCTCTGTAAGATGCCCCTTGTACAGTTTTTCATTTACACAGTAATTTAATGCTGTTGTATAGGGTTATTGCAGATGTAATTAAGACCCCCAATTAAATGACCTTAAAATATAGAGAAGGTCACAGGCCCTTCAAATCTGGTCTAGAGTTGAGGGTCAAGGTCAGGTCAGTGAGATTTGAAGCTTGCAAAGGACTGGGCACACAGGAATGCATCCCTTACTGGCTTTGGTGATGGAGAGGCAAGGCCTAGAGACCTTTGTGCTGCCAGACTTTGGAGGCAGTGGAGCCCAGGTGTAACACTTCCCAGGGATCCTGTGCTGGGGGAAGGGAAAGGCTGAAACCCAATGCCAGCCAGAGGAGAGACTTGAACTTGCCTCCAGCAAGAGATGGCACACAGTTCTGCAACTTGCCAGACCACCTTGCAGGAGACAGAGCCCAGACAGTGATGATGGGCGGGACCACACCCTGACCAGGACTGCTGAGCTCTGCAGACTGCTTCCATCTGTTTAAACCCAGGCCTAGGTCAGACCCTGGAGATGGACTTGGGGGTCCCTGGGCCCCTTTATTTGTTCCTCTTCCCAGGGTGGCCACATTGAATAAATCCCCCTTTCTGCCTTCCATTGTTGTCTCTTTGATTGGCATATGGCAGAATGGGGGCTGAACCTAGCTTATTGGAACTGTTTGGGCCCAGGCTCTGACTCTAAATTGAACTTACAGGGGGTCTTTAGCTGGTAGCCAGCAAGCATATGGGGACCTGAGTCCTCCTGCAGAAAGCTGACCTCTGCTAACAGAGAGAGTTAGAAATGGGTCTCCCCTGCACCCAGCCTCTAGACCAGAGAACCTTGATTCTGGTTCATGATCCTCTGAGAGGACGCCCCAGGCATGCACAGTCAACTGCATGTCCAGAGAGCAGTGAGCCGATAGCTGGGCATCCTTAAGCCGAGTTGGTGACAAGCTGTTATATGATCATCGTTCCTCACGGGTCACTCGTCTCTCTGGTTCTGTGAACACAGACAGTTCCCACCTGGGCCCACTGTAACAAGACTGTCACTCACCAGCAAGGGGTCTGCTCTGGCTCCCCCCATCAGCCTGTGATGATTTAGTCTAGTATCCGTCTCTTTTCTTGGATGCCTTTCACCCAGGCTCACTGCTTGGACACTGGCTTTCGGTTCCCAGCTGCCACACTATGCCTAGGTCCTCTAGAGGGGTGATGGTAGATGCCACAGCAAATGGAGTTAAGCAAGATTTTTTAACTAGCTGCAAGACTTGTGAGTGGGGTTCCTTCCCATACCCTCAGCTCTTCCAGGTGCCTGTCCTCTGTCTTCCCAGCTGTGGCCTCAATCACTGGGACCAAAGGCAAGGCTTCACTTGTGCCCTTGGTCCAGATTTCTGGCCCACAGAGCCCATGGGCTTCGGAAAATGATTGTTTTATGCAACCACATTTGAAGTAGTTAAAATGTTTCCCTAAAATACCATAACAGTGGCGTGGTTATAAAGAAATCCTGAAAAATACATGAACAGAAGCAGAAATTGCAGATTATCAGTCCCATGCCATCTTGAGGATCAAAGCAATCACTACCCTGTCCTGATTCCAGGGAAGAGGACTGGCCAGGTGGCATTGCAGATGTCTGAGATAGAGACGTGGATGGGCGAGGCCCTTGGGAAGACATGTCCCTGCTGGGTGGAGTTGGGTCATGGCGCCAGGCCTTTGCTCCGTGCATCCTGCGTCTCTTCTTATGACACATGTGCCCGGCGGAAGCGACGTAGGGTGGAATGATTAATTTTAGAAACTTTTTCATTATGAAGGTTTTCTTTTTGTGTGGTAATTGGCATGGATGTGATGTATCTTGATCACGTCCACCCCAACTCCCCCTCCTACTCTTGGATTCCCCAAAACCCTTCCCCTCCCCTTCCATCCTCTTCTTGTTCTGTACAACACATGAGTCCAGTTGTGCTGCCTGCCTGGCCCCTTCTAGAGCCACGAGCAGCCAGCCATGTGCATTTCGCCAGGTTTACAGAACGAGGCAAGAATTTCTTCATGTGAAGTTGGCCTCACATCCAACCAGAGGATGTGAATCTCTGAGTTTGACTTGTTAGGTTCCATATATAAGTGAGATCTTGTAGTGGGTTTTTTTTTTTTTTCTTTATTGAACTGCATCTTTCTTTTTAGCACAGGCTGGAGCTCTTGGTCTTCCTGCTTCAGCCTCCCCAGAGCTGGGATTTTGTGTGTGTGCCACCATGTCCAGCCTCCTGCAGTGTGTTTCTGTGCTTATTTAATTTAAAATCACAACCAGTGGACCATCATCACTGATGGCCCTTCTGTCCTTTCCTTTGCTGACTGGCATTCTGCCCACATGCCTAGACCACACCTCTGTGCTCCTGTCCCCTGAAGGGCACTCAGACTGTTTCTGTGCCTCAGGGTCACAGACGCTCCATGAGGAGTGATGATCATACTCACTTTTGCAAACACTAAGGTTGCCTTTCTCTGTTTCAGCCTGGAAAGTCCATGTCTCTTGTGCCCTTAACATGTATCTGTGGCCCAATTGGACAATAAAGTTTTATTGGTACACAGCCTGTCTATTTCAGCATCAGTCACAGCTACTCTTACATCACACTCACTGCAATGCCTTCTTGTTAGTTTCACAGACACTTCTTGTATCTGTGTATTATCACAGGCAGACAAGCTCCTGGGAGGCCAGATGTTGTTCAAATCTTCCTTCCTTCCTTTCTTCCTTCCTTCCTTCCTTCTTTTTTTTTTTTTTTTTTTTAAGTTTTTCGAGACAGGGTTCATGTCTCGAAACCAGGCTTTGTGCCTTTCCTGGAACTCACTCTATAAACCATCCTGGCCTCAAACTCACAAAGATCCACCTGGCTCTGCCTCCTGAGTGCTGGGATTAAAGGCGTGTGCCACCACCGCCCAGCTTGTTCAAATCTTAGATGGGCTTATTAATAGAAAACCCAGAGCCAGATATCAGGGTAAAAGCTGAAAGATCAGAGAAACAGAGTAGCCAGTCACTAGTTCTTATTACCTCTAAGAAATCCTCAGCCTAAAGAGAGTGAGTTCCTGTTTCCTCACACCTATATACCTTTCTCTGCTCTGCCATATTACTTCCTGGGATTAAAGGCATGTGTGCTTCCCAAGCAAAGGCATGAGATCTCAAGTGCTGGGATTAAAGGTGTGTGCCACCACTGACCTCTATGTCTAATCTAGTGACTGGCTCTGTCCTCTGATCCTCAGGCAAGTTTATTAGGGTACACAATATATCACCACAGCCAGATGTTACAGCCCTGTTTCTATCTGCCAGTCATTGTGATACAGACAAAACGGTGTATTTCTAATTTTATTTTTATTTTTATTGTTTTGTTTTTCAAGACAGGGTTTCTCTGTGTAGCTTTGCACCTTTCCTGGGACTCACTTGGTAGCCCAGGTTGGTCTCGAACTCACAGAGATCTGCTTGGCTCTGCCTCCCGAGTGCTAGGATTAAAGGCGTGCGCTACCACCGCCCGGCTGGTGTATGCTTGTCTTATCTCACAGAATTGATTCTAACAAGATACTTAAAAAGAACATGTTTTGAGATTTATTTTTAATATCTTAAAAATAGTGTGTGTGCGTGTGTGTGGATGCCTGCAGAGGCCATTTGATCCCTTGAAGTTAGAATTAAAGGCCATTGTGAGCTGCCCAGTGTGGATGCTGGGAACTGAACTTTTGTCCTCTGCAAGAGCAATATGTACTCTTAAGCACTGAGCCATCTCTCCAGTAGCTGAATATGATCTAGAGCTATATCCTGTGGCCCCAGAGCAGCCCATTTGGAGAATAAAGTTTTATTGGTACGCAGCCTGTCTATTTCAGCATCACTCACAGTTGTTCTCATGTTACTTTGACTGGGCTATGGTTGCTATAGAGACTGAGAGGCTGTAGTGTCCAGTTTTACTGTCTGGCCTGTCACTGGGGATCACATGCTCTGCCTTGGACCAAAGGGGTGTTTAGAAGTGGAAATACTTTTTGGTTTTTCTTAAAACTATCTTTTGTAGCACTTGGGTGAAGTTTCCACTGCTAAGCTGTGTCCACAGCCCCAATTTATCAAGCTTAATAAACACTGACTGACTTGGATGATTCTGGTTTCATCAGGCGACTTTCTCTGAAATCTCATGAAATAATTATTCTGTTATAACTGATGATAATTTATAACCAGATTTGATGAGAGAATGTGCCTAGAGTAGATTGGATGATTGGTGTCCAATTTTTTAAAAATTAAAGACCATTAAAATTCATTGTGCATTAATTTATTTATGCTGGGAAGACAGCTAACGAGGCAGAGATAAAACATGGCAGTGTCACACGCCAGTGGTTCTGTGTGCATTGTGGACCGTTACATTATTTCACCTGGCATTACCTTGGTTGGTTGTCTTTATAATAATTGTGAATTTTAATTAATTTTCACATTAAAATATCAATAAATCTGAGCTGATCATTGTGAAGATGGCTCGTGTCTGTGTGTAACTGCTGGAGTTCTGTGTGTTAAGGTCATCATTTATTTAGTCTGTTTCTGCATCAGAGTTCGAGCAGTTAGACATTGGGGCTTCATTCCACCCTATTAGGGTAGCAGTGTAAATGCATATTACCTCACATGTCCTCACCTCCTTTTTTTCCTTCTCTTACAGGCTTGTGGAAGAAAGCAAACTGGTCCCGCTCATTTTTGAAGTGATTCTGGTAAGAATGCAAGTATGTCTTTTGGAATTCAAGTGAACATTTCAAGTTTTAAAGTTTTGGGGTGAATTGTATGGTTGTCTCTCTCACCTAGACTCTGTCCCCACAGACTGTATGTCCTTTGTCTTGTTCCTAACCTCATGAGACCTCTGCTCTCAGACCCGCACAGACGTCACGTCTGGAAGTGAAAACAGCCGGAGTCTGTAGATTTGTCCTTTGAAAGCAGTTTGCATTATTATTTCTGGTGAATTAAGCAACGTGTGGTTTTTATTTCTCCCTCCTTCCCTCCCTCCCTCCCTCCCTCTCTCCCTCCCTTCCTCCCTACCTTCCTCTCTCATCTCATTCTGTAGCCTGTGTGGCTCTACTCTTGTGATCCTCCTGCCTCAGCCTCCTGAGTGCTGGGTTTTAGGCATGTTTCATGCTGCCCAGCTGATACCTGCTTTCTAGCATAGAACACAGGCTGCTCTGAGGTTGGCTTGTGGAGGGAGACACAGCACGTGCTGCACTTGTGTGTTAGCCTTCAGCATGAACGTCACTGGACTCAACCATCATATGGTTGTCTTCCTCAAAACTCAGAATAGCTTAGCTTCCTTTCCCCAATAAAGGACGCGTACCTCAAACGAACACCACCCATCAGATCAAATCTTTGCTGTGTGGTTCCTGTGTGAGGAGAAAGAAATGGACCCCAACATTGTCTTTCTTTGCCCATGAAGAACCCCCGCTCAGACCCTGCTGATCTGAGAACTGGGCTGGGAAGAATACAGGAGCATTGACAGCCAAGAAAAGTGTCCCTTTTTACCAGTACCCTAACCTGCACAGCTCAGTGACGGCAGACATGGTGAGGGAGTGAGCTTCCCTCATTCATTTCAGATATGCCTACAAACTGTGTGCCTGTGTAGAAAAAGCAAAGGCAAGCCCAGTGACCCCCTTCCTGAGCCTCAGACCCACGGTCTGGTCAGGGGACTGGTGTTTTCTTGACGTCGTCTGTGGTGCTCATACACTAGGTTGTGTATGAAGAATTGATGGGCACTTCCCAGGTTTCTGAAGGCCTGTGGAGGGCAGAGGGTGGGAAGGCAAGGAGCAGGCTTTGTGGCACCCCTCAGTGGGAGGGGGGGCTGGGGACACTCCCAGTCTGCTCTTAGAGGTGCCACCTCCTGATACTGTCCTCAGATCACTTGCATTTGCGCTGGGTGGGGGCGGGGGTAGGCGTGGGGGGGTAGGCGTGTCTCAAGCACAGATGGGGCCAGATGTCAAGAGCTGCATGGTGAGAGCCACGCGGAAGGTTAGAGGAATTGTTCCTGGTGCTAGAAGAGGGTCCAGAGGCAGTGTCAGAAAGAAGGGGGAAAAGGAGAGGAAGAGGTGCCTTCTAGAGCAGCCGAGCGGATATTTATGGGCAGCATGACCTGTGCGTTTCTCTTTCGAAGCCTGATCTTGGTGATTAGCTTGGTTGGGTTGAGGTCAGTGAAGCCAGCCTGAGTGTGTCTGTGAGGGGTATTGGTCACGGGGCCCATGACACAATGGGCAGCTTAATCCACTGATGGATTAAAAACTTGGAAAGACTATTGGTAGGTGGTGGAACTGTGGGGATTTTTATTGCATCCTGGCCCTTAGCCTGTGTCCTGCCAACCATGGTGGGGGCTTCTTTAGAGACAAAAACCTCTGAAACTGTGAGCAGTTTGAGTCTTTTGAGCTCGTTTCCAAGGTCACCTGTTGGCACTGTCCCCTCCTCCGAGGCAGAGGCAGCTCTTGTGTTTGTTACAGGCTTGAATTCCTTGTTTTGGAGGACAGTGGGTACAGAAAACTGCTGAGTTCGGCCGTAAAGCTGGGCACACTGTGAGAAGCAAAGCTGTTCCAGAGCCGCATTTGGCGTGTGGAGAAAGCAGTGACGCAGAAGCTGCAGAACTAGACAGACCTGGGCAGACGCTGGCGAGGGTGGTTCTGCCTGCTGTGGGCAGTTCAGTTCCCTTGGTGCCTGACGGAAGTCCTCATTCTACATGAAACACCACAGAGAGAAACCGCGTGGGAAAGCCTCCCTTGCTCAGCATCTGAAAGCATGTAAAGAGTCGGCCTCAACAGCCAACGGGGTGGAGGGACCACGTGGCCACTGACTGGGTGGGGTGTCTCTCAGCACCTCGGCTCCACTCTCAACCGCAAGGGAGCCTTGATCAGAAGAGGTGTGTGAGTCTCAGCTGACATACGTGCGAGATGAGTTTTGCGGCTAAGCTGGGGGCCGTGAAAAGCAGAATGTCCATGACTTTAAAAATAGAGACTATTTTTTCCTTGAGAATTTCATACATGTGCACATCTGCCGCTCTAATCACCTCCCAACCCCCACTCTCTCCTGACTGTGTCTTTTTTGTTTTTTAGAATTCACCGGGTCCAATTTATATTGCCCATGTGCTCCTGGGTGTATGGCCATCCACTGGGGCGTGGTCAGCCTACATTCTTAGGAATCGTTCTCCTCTTTTAGCAGCCGTCAGCTGCCGATAGCTCCTTCCTGTTCATGCTGGGATGCTGACTGCTTTGATCCTGTGATCAAGAGCAGGACGGTTTTGTCATGTCCTGAAAACACCCCTCACCCCCAACCCCATCTCTGGCTCATTCAGTCTTTTAAGCCCGTCCTCCATGACGGTCTCTGAGCCGGGGGCAGGGGCAGTACAGAAAACATCCCACTTGTGGCTGAGCGCTCCACAGATTCTAACTCTCTGCACTTGCACCAGGGGTGGGCTTCTGCCTGACCACCGTCCACTGCACAAAGGAGCATCTGCTGAGGTCTGAGAGTCACTACCGTGGGTAGAGAGAGAACTCTAAAGGGCACCTCACTACTGTCTGTGTCCAGTTCTCCGCCCATTCACTGTCATCTCCACATCTAAAATTCCAACAGGAAATTCCTTCTGACAGGTGATGTGACGCACCCTCATGATCAGCGGCAGGGAGCTGTTGATCGGTGTCATACCCTCTTTAAACCTTGCTGTCCCAGCCTCTTTGTCACAGGGAATGAAGGTGACACCTCTCTTCAGTCCTGCACCTCCACCATTGCCAGCGAGGTGCTCTGAATCCGCGAGGACGTTCTGTGTTTAGCTGTCTTGTTGGGTATTATTGCACTTTATATATTTATTTGTTGCATGTGTATGGACACCTACATGCCATAGCACGTGTGTGGAGGTCAGAGCACACTTTCAGCCGTTGCCATCGTGTGGTGGTATTGTGTTCTCCAAAATATTGTGTACTCTAATAAATTTATTGGGTCAGAGAACAGACAGACTAGATACAAAGCTAGAAAATGGTGCACTCACCTTTAATCCTAGCATTCCAGAGATAGAATCCTCTGATCTCTGTGAGTTCAAGGCACATTGGAAATAGCCAAGCATGTGACACGCCTTTAATCCAGAAAGCAGCCTTTAATCCAGGAGTGTGTAGAAAGCAGAAAGATATATAAGGCGTGAGGCGTGAGGACCAAAACTAGAGGCATTTGGCTGGTTAAGCTTTTGCTGGTTAAGCATTCAGGCTTTTGAGCAGTAATTCAGCTGAGACCATTCCGGATGAGGACTCAGAGGCTCCAGTCAGAGAGACAAACCAGCTGAGACCAGGCGAGTGAGATAGCTGTGGCTTGTTCTGTCTCTCTGATCTACCAGCATTGACCCCGATAACTGGCCTCGGGTTTGATTTTATTAATAAGAACTTTTAAGATTCCTGCTACACCATCGTGTTGGTTCCGGGGCTTAAACTGCAACCTTTGGGCTTGGCAGCAAGCACCTTCGCCCACTGAGCCTTCTGGCTGGCCCAGGATATTGTACAGGGGATTCTGAAATCATGCTTTATGAGGTTGGACTGGTGTCCTTGAAGGACGTTGTTCAGTTCCTACTCTGCTTCTGTCCTTAGTCAAACACTGTATGACATTCTCATAAGCGAACATTTTAATCCGCACCCTGTCTGTAGCGGTCACCCCGTGGACACACCCCGTCCCCTAGGGATTTCACTCACTCGCCTCTCTCCCCGTTCCATCTTCTCTTCACAGTCCTGAACTGAGGCGCTTCCCAAACCTGTGGCCCTTCATGGTTGTTTTCAGCCAAGTGACCTGGCTGAACAGGTGTGAACAGGCGTCACGGCTGTAACCAATTTATTTCACTTTTATCTCCCTTTGCATAAATTCCCGAGAGTGTTGTATTATAGACGTCTCTATCTACCCAAGTCTGAAGTGAGAATTCTAAGTGAATTGTGATATTTTTCTCTGAGTGTCTGATAAAATACCTGTGCACTTTAAGACTGACTGGAGCCGAGGAAACAGCACGTAGCTCGGTGTGGTTTGGCATCCAGTCTGAGGGCCTGTGTGGAATATGGCATGTGTGGGAAAGCCCCCATCAGCAGCGGGGTCCAAATGAGGCCCAGGAGAAGATGGCGAGGGCCCCGTGAAAGTGCTGTCACCATCTGCAAGACAGCAGTAGGCATTGATCCACAGCGTGGCAGCTGCGATGACCCCGGGTGACCCCGGGTGACCGCTTTCCTCTGCCCACAGCTGTCGTGATTACTGTAGTTAGAGCCTCCTTATGGGCGTTGCACCCTGTAACTTTGGGTCTCTTTCTCAGGGTTCCTTGCACTCACAGTGCATGTTTTCCTAATGACCTTCAGTAAGCACTCCCTGGAAAGGGTTTTCCTGCACAAGGGTCTCTTGGCAGTCAGGAGCCAAGGGATACCACAAAGTCACACCATGCAACAAACCTCACACAAGAGATTTCTTGGGGGGAAACACAGAATGATGGCTGCCTATGAGCGGGAACAGAGACAGCAGGGGAAGAGGGGCGGGATTTTGTAGTCTTTGGAGCACGGTGGTGAGCTAATGGAGCATGCACAGTGAGCTAGTAGAAAAGGACAGCATGGCTGAAGTATTGCTTGTCCACTCACCCTGAGTCATGAGGTGGGGACAGGCCAGGGGCAGGGTGATCTCCCCTGGCCCGTTACCCTACACTCCCCCTCTTCTGGAGGGCAGGAGTTGCTGGCTGCTTCTCTGTGGCATTGGCAGCCATTGCTGGTGAAGGGAACAGGATTTTGAATTTGCTGTTCTGTGTGGACTGGTCCTGGTGGAAACCTTGAGGAAAGTAGGAATGTCTGGAGTTGTGTGAGAGAGCAGGATCTTCAGTGGCAGATTGCAGTTCATAACCAATGAAAAGAATCTTATTTTGGGGAAAGACATCAAAGCTCCCTCTGGTTGCTACTGCTTAATCAGGAGGCACAGTCCTCCTTCCAATGCAGGGCTGGTGTGTAAGTCCTTGAATCAACCTGTCAGAGAAGGAGGGGAGAAGGAAGAAGGGACAGAGGGAGGGGGAGGGAGGGAAGGAAGGAGTAAGTACCCTCTATGAGTGCTTCACTGGGTGCGAGCTGTTGAGGCTGGGCTGCTTAGTTAGCACCAGCTTGGAGGAATCTCAAACTACTGGGGAAGTGGCTCTGTGGACATGCTTGTGGGGGATGAGCTTGCTTATGTTACCAGTGTGGGAAGACTCATCCTAAGTGTGGGTCCAGGACTAGACCCCGAGCAGGTCCTGGTCTGGGTAAGATGAAGAAATCGTGCTGAGCACTGGCATGCATGCATGGTCCCTTTGGGTATCATGTGACCAGCTGCATCCCGGCCCAGCGGCTGGGCACTGTGGGCTGCAATCAGCCCCCTCTTATGTCAGGGTATTTCACCACACCAGCAGGAAGAGAAGCCAACAGAGGGTGAGACAGAAGCTTCCAGCCCAGAGCAGGGGCTGGTACTCTGCTAAGTGAGGTGAGGGGCAGGGCGGGGTAGTCTCCCAGACTGACCTTGGAACAGGGACTCAAGGGTGAAGGAAGAGTTGACCTGAGAAAGGAGAGGGTTCTGGGTGGAGATTGGAGGCTCAGCCGAGTAGCGAGTGTGGGGTGTGCCAGCCACAGGTGTGCGGGAAGTGGCAGCTGCAGGGCAGGCCTTTCTGCTGTGTGTGCTTCACGTCTGTTTTGGGGAGACTCCCTTCAAACTCACATGGCAGCCTCTGCTTGGGTAGAACGACCGTGCTGCAGGAGAAATATTCAACAAAGGGGCAGATCACTTGCTTAGGTTTGCGACTCTTAGGGCAGCTTCAGGCCGTTGGTCTCTGTTGGAAAGGAATCACCATGGTCCTCTGTCACTGAAGGATGCAGACAGTGCCAGCCCTAGGTGTCCATTAGTGGAGCCAATGGGGTCAGTTACAGGGACTGTAGGAAGGGAGCACTGTAGGAAGGGAGCTGGTCCCTGAGGTCTGTTTGATAGTCTCAGGACTAGAGCAACAGAGAAAGCTGGTGTCTCAGTCTGAACTTTAGCTACAGGCTGTGGTGGGCTAGGGAGCTGCTTACCAAAGGTTGCCTCCTGCTGGTGGGCACTCCTGCCCAGGCAGGGCCCACCTATGCCCCCCCCCCCAGTGCACCTGTGTACCTGAGAACCAGAGGAGGGCACTGGGTGTCCTTGCTTTTTCACTGTGTGCCTTACTCACCCAAGACAGGGTCTCTCACCGAGTCTGGAGCTGGGCTAGTAGCCAACGAGACATAGTCCCCTCCTGTCTTGGTGTGTATAGTAGAATATTTTAAGGTATGTTACTTTTGTTTATGTTGCATTTGTTTAACTCTGTGAAGCTGTGTTACTGTGCCTGTCTAAAACACCTGATGGGCTAATAAAGAGCTGGCCAATAGCGAGGCAGGAGAAAGGATAGGTGAGGCTGGCAGGCAGAGAGAATATATAGAGGGAGAAATCTGAAAGATGGAGATCGAGGAGGAGCCAGAAAAGGAGGAGGACTCCAGGGGCCAGCCACCCAGCTACACAACCATCAACAGAGTAAGATGTACAGAAGAAAACGGGAAAAGCCCAGAGGCAAATGGTAGACGGGTAAGTTAAGGAAAGCTGGCAAGAAACTAAGCCAAGTTAAGGCCGAGCATTCATAAGTAAGAATAAGCCTCCATGTGTTAATTTATTTGGGAGCTGGGTTGTGCCCCCACCCCAAAAGAGCCAAAAATCAAAAACAGGTGTGCATAGCCACACTTAGCTTTTTATGTGGGTCTGAGGATTTGAACTTGGGTCCTCATGCTTGGGCAGCCCTGCATTTTCACTGTCAGCACCAGGCATCCATGTTGGGCAATGGCAGAGGACCAGCCTGCATCATTACATGAGGCTGGACTGGTTTCCATTGACCCTGTTTTCTGGGCCCACATCTCTACGGCTCCTGGATGTGACTGGTAAACATGGCTTCCTGAAGGATATGAGCCAGCACTTACCTGGCTTTTGAGTGTAGAATTGTTGGAAGAACAGGATGGAGGATATTCTTTTTCCATTTTGTCTCTTTGCAAAGCATTACAAGTTGCATTAAAATGTGTTTTAAATGTGAATTTGGGTGTAGCAGCCTTTGAACGTTGCTGTAACTCTAATCTCTCATTTTATTTCTATGGTTTATGTTGTGGCTACTTCAATAAATCATTTTAATGCCAAGCGATATAGGCAAACTCTATTTTATTGGAAGAAAAATCTTTATTCATGGCAGATTTTCCAATATGTGCCAAAATACTGCTGTCGTGATATTTTATGCGCCTGTTTCAAAATAAACAGTTGCAAAGCAATTTCAGTGGCGAATGTGAACAATAAAAATGTGATTAGCAGTTCACGAGCCCGGCGGTCATGTTGTTCACCGTTCCCCAGCACAGCAGTCGGAGTGAGCCATAATAAATCTCTTGAGTCAGCCCTGTCTTCAGAAAGGCATTTCTTTATGGACCCCTGGTACCTAAAGGATTTCATCTCTGAGACGTTAAGGTGGCCTGGCCACAGCCCCACCATGTTTAAGGAATATTTTGAGTCCTGCTCACTCCTCAGGCTTTTACCCCTGCATCTCTCAGCTCCGGTGGTCCCAGTTCAAGTGAATTGCTTCTTGGGATTTAGTAGGCTCCTTAGAACATCAGGAATCCAGATGCTTGTGTGATGTCCTTTTGACAACATCCCCTGTACAAATGGGCAGAAGTTTCCCAGCACAGGAAGCAAGCTTGTGTTAACATTTCTGAAGTCTTAGGAACCTGCCTTTGGAGGGTACCTCCAAATGGATGTCAAAAATTCCTGGGGACACACCAGGTTCATCTCATTCTAAAACCTACATTTGTGCTGCTCAGGGCCTCTGTGGCTCACAAAATGGGGCTGTGTACAGCCCATTGCTATTGGCTACACACAGGACTCCACCTATTGCTAATGCACTGTTTACTGACATGTGAAAATGGCTGGAAAGATGCCTCAGCCGGTGATTGCTACGCCAGTCTATTTGAGCTTGGTCCCTGGAGCCCGTGTGAAAAATCCTGAGCCCAGAGCTCGCACATAGTATCAAAAACAGGAGAGACCCTGCCTCAAAACAGAGTGGACGGAGGAAACTGAGTTGTCCTCTGACCCGGACAGGTGTGGCATGTGTGCCCATATCATACACACCACACACACAACAGTAATGAATTTTAAAATCAAGTTTGAAGGTGGATTTGCACAGGTCCAGGGTCTGTGTTATGTGTGCCCATATTACATGCATCACATACAACAGTAATAAATTTTAAAATGAACTTTGAAGGTGGGTTTGTACCGATCTGGGCTTCATAGGCTATAAATGTGTGTTTTAAAAATGCTTTTCTAAGACTAGAGTACAATCTACAGGTACTGGTGAGGACTGGAATTTGGTCATGTAGCAACTGCAGCATGTGACTGAGTAGTGCCACATGAGGAGAATAAATGGACCAAAGTGACTAGGATCAGGAAACTGATTTTCCCATGATCAGACCAATTGCTTTAAGAGAAGACATCCTTAAAAAGATAAAACCCTTGGATCATATAGAATTTTAAAAAGCAGTGAGTTTTGTATGCCTTTTGCCATTTCCAGAAAACACATGAATGGTGTCATGTCCCTTTTCCCATCTCCAGTTTAAAAAAAACAAAACTTGTTCCATCGCTGTGGTTTGGGTCTGGAATGTCCCCAAAGTCTTTGTCCTCACTGGTGGCACTGAGAGGTGTAGAGCCTTTGAGATGTAGGACTTAATTTCAGGAAGTTAGATGCTGGGGATCAAGTCCTTGAAGCAGATATTGATTTGTCTTCCTCCCCTCTCCTACCCCGTCCCCATCATTATTCCACCAAGACCTGCCTCACCACAGCCTGAAGACAGTGAAGCTCAGTAACTGTGGTCTGAGCCAGGAGCCCAAGTCAACATTCCCCCATTAAATTGATTTTTCTCAGTTTGGGTATTTGCTAATAGCAATGGAAAGCTAGCCAGGAATCATCCATCATTCTGGTCCTGAGTCTTAGGCTTGACTTTGAGTTAAAATACAATATTCACTTTTCATTCTTTAAAGACTGGTTGAAGAGCCAGTAGGTCAGTGATGTCACGTGCTTCTTGGGACTGTCAACTGCTGTCTGTGGTGTTTTCTCTTGAGGGATTGGAAGATGATATCTAGGAAGTTGTTCTTCAGCATGGCATCCTCACAGCTGGAGTCGGCTCCGGCTCCCATCAAGCCTTGCCTGGCATGTGTTACTGACGGCTTCTGCCCTGAACAGCCAGGGATTGGCCATTGGCTGGGTTGGTTTCAGAAGTACCCTACGGAACTGTGGGTGTCTGCAGCCCTGTGAGACATGGAACAAGTTAGCTGACTCAGGTGGCTGGTTCAGACCTCTGGAAGGAAGCAAGTTCTCCAGATGTGATCACCAAATGTAGCTGCTTCCCAGAATTCCTCAGCACACCAGATCCCAGAGACATGGGAACCAGCGCACCTGCCTCTTAAGCATAGCAGTAAAAAGCCACCTTGGTTAATGGAAGCTGCCATTCCTGGTGCTGTCTTTTGATGACCTCTGCCCTTGTTTACCTGCTGAGCAGCAAAGGCAGAATTGATGCACCTGCAGGAACTGCAGGATCCTCAGACAGAAATCTGAGGCTTTAAAGCAGTGTAGACTTGTGGGAAGGTGGAGATTGTTTTTTTTAAATTTTTAATTAAATTAATTAATTAATTAATTAATTTTTTGGTTTTTCGAGACAGGGTTTCTCTGTGTAGCTTTGCACCTTTCCTGGGACTCACTTGGTAGCCCAGGCTGGCCTCGAACTCACAGAGATCTGCCTGCCTCTGCCTCCCGAGTGCTGGGATTAAAGGTGTGTGCCACCACTGCCCAGCTAATTTTTTATTTTATATACATTGGTATTTTGCCTGCATCTATGTCTGTGTGATGGTATTGGATCCCTTGGAACTGTATTTACAGACAGTTGTAAGCTGCCATGTGGATGCTGGGAATTGAACCTGAGTCCTCTGGAAGAGCAGCCAGTGCCCTTAACCACTGAACCATCTCTCCAGCCCCCAGGTAGAGATTCTTAAATGGCTCCAGCCAGTGGAATTGCATTTGGGATCTGTTAGAGGCACCAGAGTGGAGCCAGGATGTGGCACAAAGCTGCTCAAGGCAGCTACAACAAAGGATTTCTGGATTTGGATTTTTGGTGACAAATCACACATGCTCATAATGTAAAACAATACAGAAAGTCTGACAAGTCCTGGGGAGGTGCCTAATTTCATGGCCTACAGATTGAAGCACGTTCTTAGCATTTTACACATGTACATGTGTAGTGCATTTGTTCACAAATGGAACTGTTAAGGCTTTGATTTCTTCTTTTATAGTCTGTAGCAATATTGGCTGATGTGAGTGTGTGTATGTGTATGCCTGTGTGTGTTCATTATTCCGTCATTGTGTCAGGATTAGGCTAACCTCATTAGGGGACATTTTGTGTCTGTTGTTTTCTCATACCTGTGTGGGAGGTGTGATTTTCATGCCCATCTCCCAATGGAGTCAAAACAACTCTTGCTTCTCCTTGGTTAAGTTTATACTTATACTTTGCTTTTATTTTTGCTGCTTCATTTTGTTATTAATGGAATTTTCTTAGTTTAAAAATATTTTCATTTATTGATGTGTGTGTCCCTGTAAGTGTATATGCTGTGTGAGTGGAGGTGGAGGTGCCTGTGCATACATGCAGTGGTCAGAAGAGGGCGCTGCTGCCTTGCCATTCTTCATTCTCCCTGGGGTGGGAACCGGTGTTTCCTTGGCTTGGCTGGAAGCCCAGACCCAGCCCCCCCCCCCCCCCCTTGGAGCTTGAGTTGCAGGTGTTTCCAGGGATGCCATCGCTCCTCTTCATGTTTTTCAGGTAATTCATGTTTAGAAATGTAAGAGGTTTTTAGTATCCTGTATCTTGTAGTTTTACTAAATCAGACTTCCTTCAGTTTTGACTAAGAGTCTTCACAATGCAATGAGGTGTCTTCTTGTGCAGTTTATGAAACTTTATTTTCTTGCCTGGTTGCTCTGGCTAGGCCCCCTGGTGATGTCACCTCCTTGTTCTGATCCTAGCAGAAAAGCTTTAATTTTTCATTGTTCAGTATGACGTTAGCCACAGACTTGCCATACATGGGCTTAATTACATTGAGGTAACTTTTTTTTTTAAAAGTTGATGAAAGTTTCTGTCATGAAAGGATGTTGAGTTTTATCAAATGTTTTTTCCTGTACCTGTTAGAAGTGTCATTATTTTTGCCCTTTATTCTGTTGCTTCAGTCTGTTGTATTTGTATATCTGCGGAGTTGAATCATCCTTGCATTCCAGGGTCAGTGCCGTTCGATCATGGAGGGTCATCTTCCACTGTGCTGTTCTCTTGTGTTTACCAGGACTTTGCTGAGGATGTCTTTTACCTGCTTGCTCTTCTATGGACATTGGTCCATAATTTCTTTCTTTCTAGTTCCTGGTCTGGCTTTGGTAGGATGGTAGTGTTGGCCTCATCAGATGAGTTAGAGGTATCCCATGATAGTCACACATTGGAAGAATATTAAATGTTTGGTAGAAGTCACTGGTGACACCATCAGATTCTGGGCTTTTTGCTGCTGGGAGGTTTCTTAGTCTCCTTACTCACTCTTGCCAGGCTTAGCATCTTTACCTCTCTATGGTTTACTCTTGGTAGGTAATAAGTTTCTGGGAATTTAATCTGCTTTTTGTGGATTACTGAATTCTTGGCACAGAATTGTTCTTTCTTTCTTTCTTTCTTTCTTTCTTTCTTTCTTTCTTTCTTTCTTTCTTTCTTTCTTTCTTTCTTTCTTTCTTTCTTCCTTCCTTCCTTCCTTCCTTCCTTCCTTCCTTCCTTCCTTCCTTCCTTTCTTTCTTTCTTTCTTTCTTCTATTTTGGTTTTTTGAGACAGGGTTTCTCTGTGTAGTTTTGGAGCCTGTCCTGAATCTCACTCTGTAGACCAGGCTGGCCTCGAACTCACAGCGATCGGCCTGGCTCTGCCTCCCGAGTTCTGGGATTAAAGGTGCGTACCACCGCCACCCGGCTAGAATTGTTCTTATAGTTCTTAACTATATTTTGGATTTCTCTCTCTCTCTCTCTCTCTCTCTCTCTCTCTCTCTCTCTCTCTCTCTCTCTCTCTCTCTCTCTCTCTCTTTCTCTGATATGGGGTCTTTGTATACCCCTAGCTGACCTGGAACTCGATACGTAGACCAAGCTGGCCTCAACTCCACAGAGATCTACCTACCTCTGCCTCCTGAGTGCTGGGATTACAGGCATGTGCTCACCATATTTAGGGATATTTTGTGTTTCTGTGATATTAAATATCACATATTTGTCAATATCAATTTATCATATATGTAATTTTATTAATCATCTTATGTGAGTGTTCCCATTAAAAGAACCTAGCTAAATGTGTTTGTTTTTGAAGTGACAGGTTCTGATGAGGGCCCTGCCTGGCTGACCACTTGACTGCCCCAACCAAGACCTGTCAGTGCCTCCTGTCAGTGGTCAGTGCTGGCCTCACTCATCTGACTCTTGCTTTTCCAGTTCCCACATCGGGTATTTCTGCTCTGGTATATGCTGCTTTCTCCATAGCCTCACTTTGAGCTTGTTTGTGTGTGTGTGTGTGTGTGTGTGTGTGTGTGTGTGTGTGTGTGTGTGTGTTTAAAGATTTATTTATTATGTATACAGCATGTATGACTGCAGGCCAGAAGAGGGCACCAGATCTCATTACAGGTGGTTGTGAGCCACCATGTAGTTGCTGGGAATTGAACTCAGGACCTCTGGAAGAGCAGTCAGTGCTCTTATCCTCTGAGCCACCTCTCCAGCCCCAAGTTTGTGGTTTTGTTGTCACTGTATTCCTTGGGATGTAAAGATGGGTTGATTTATTTTATTTATTTTTTTAATCTTAACATAGGTATTTACAGCTACAGAAAACTACACAGATGTTGCCAACATGTGCCTGTATATCTGGTACTTCCTATGTACTTTAGTGTGTCATGAATGCTCTGTGTGCCTTGTATGCTTAATAACTTGGTACATTTGGCTATTGTTCCATTTCTGTTTATTGCACATGTTTTCCTCATGTGTGGTGCATCCCTAAAGCATCATACATCCCAATATTTTTTTTTCTGTGTCATAATTAAATTCTCTTAAATACTGAAATGCATGGTTGGAGTGTGACTCGGTGGTTAGTTGTTTGCCTAGAAGGTACAGACCCAGGGCAAAAGAAATCTTCAAGTCACATAGAAATGTACTTTGAAGCCAGGTGGCGGTGGCGCACACCTTTAATCCCAGACTCGGGAGGTAGAGGCAGGTGGATCTCTGTGAGTTCGAAGCCAGCCTGGTCTACAGAGCGAGATCCAGGACAGGCACCAAAACTACACAGAAACCCTGTCCTGGAAAAAAACAAAACCTAACCCTGCACTAGGAGCATGTGCACCTCACATTTAAACAGCCTTTCACTGCATATCTGATGGATTACCACAGACTGGTGCTCTTACTTTTTAATGTTTTGGTGAATTTTATATGTGATTTTTCTAGGATTTAAAAATAAACATTTGTAAATGAAACTGGCCTATAGTTCTTATGTTACTGACCTTAGTTCTGTTACATTCTGTGTTTTGAAATATTTATAGTTTCACAAGCAGCTGAAGAGAGTGTAGTGCATGGAGCCAGCCTCCTGCATCTCCCCATCCAGCTTGTGGTCATCGCTTATATGACACAGCATCATTTCAAAACCAGAAAAATCACTTTGTTACAATGTACATGCATGATCCAACTTCATCCTTTGACTTTTGGGTTTAGTTCATAGTCCAATATATGGTCTGCTTTTGTATTATGTGGTGCCTGAGGAAAATGTTGTTTCTCTGTTTTTGGAACCTTGAATGAATGATGAGAGCAGATGTTGAGTTATTCTGCATTCTTGATTGTCTAGTCATTCTACTGACTAAGAGAAGAATGGAGATGTCACCTGTGGTTCCAGACTACCTCTCCATCAGCGCTGCTGATTGGGTCATACATCTTAGGGCTTCTGTGGTGCTCATTTGCTTCAACTGTCAATTTGACAGTCTAGAGTCCCCTGAGGAGGAATGCCAGATCAGATTGGCCTGTGGGCATGTCTATGGGCAGTTGTCTTAGTTATTAATCATTATAAGAGGACCCATCCCACTGTGGGCAGCATTTTCCCTGGGAAGGCAGTCCTGGGTTATGCAAGAAAGCTAGCTGAGTATGAGCATTGAGTACACTAGCAGCCAGCCAGCAAGCAGCATTCCTGCATGACTTCTGGGTCAGGTTCCTGCCCTGACTTCCCTCAGTGATGGACTGTGACCTGGAAGTACAAGCTAAAGTGAACCCTGACTTCCCTGTGATGGACTGTGGCCTGGAAGTACAAGATGAAGTAAACCCTTCCCTCCTTCAGGTCTCTTTTGTTCAGAGTGTTTCCTCATAGCCAAAGGAAGGTAATCAGGATTCATGTCTTCCTGGTAAATTCAGTCTTCATGTTATTTTGCCAGCTTTATTTCATCTTTACCCAGTGTCTCTGTTCCTGAAGTTTTCTTTCCCGTGCTGCCTACTTCTGATGCCAGTATGCTGCGCTTTCTTTCTTTGGATTAGTGTTTTTTTCTGTCTGCTTGTTGTGGCCGTTAAACCTACCTGTAGCATTGTAGAGTGAAATGAGTTTCTTGCAGACAGCATGCAGTTGGGTCCTTCTCACCCATAGTCTATGTGTGAAATTGTCTTTTCAGCAGTCAGTTTATACTTAGCATGGTGATTGATATGCTTAGGTGTGCCCATTGTTTTAGTTATCACCCTTTTTATTCGTTTCTGTTCTCCTCCTCCTGGTTTTCTGTGGGTTACTTTACCATTTGTTTAGAATTTCATTTTGGTTTATATATAGTAGTTTTTTTTCATAAGGACTTGTACATTGTGTGTGTGTGTGTGTGTGTGTTCAAGCATGCATATGTGTGTGTGCATGCATGCACTCTATTACCTCCCACACACATGAAGGTACCTGTTTTCTCTGTGCATGGATCATGCTTTCTATTCTCTGTTACTGGCTCCTCTTCTTGGCTCTCAGGCTCTCTTCCTTACCTTCACCTTGCCTCTCCTGACTCAGCCACATGCCTCTGAAGTTGGTGCTCAGGGCACCCTGTTCATCTTAAAGGACAGGCCAATTGGCAGCTTTTCATTTGTAGAATTGGTTGAGTAAAGTCCCTCCTGATTACCGACTTCCTGCAGCAGCAGGAACTGTCACTTGTTGGCTTCTACTGTGCCACTGCACTTAGACCACCAAGTGTCGATAGCAGGTGCTCAGCAAATACCTGTGTGAGCAAGTGCATGCATAATGGGAATGGTAGTGGGTCCAGGCTGTGATGAGCAATGGAGTCTGGACTTAACCTCATGACCTCTCAAGTGCTGTGCAAGAATAGTAGACAGAGAATTGCCATTTGGAAACTTCTACCTGGGAGTCTTTTATGTGGGGAGAGCATTTTGGGGCTTGTGAGTTAACCGCTGGTCATTAACCAGCCACCTTCCCGTCATGTGCCCCCTTTCCTGGAAGTTCTGTTTTGTTAATGTGTATGGACAGACTCTCCCTTGTGGTAGGAAGGAATGGATTTCACAGTTTGTAGCTGTGGAAGGAAGAATATTGTTCTCCTCCAGCAGGCCCATGCCCTGGCTCCTGTGACTGTTGCAGGAGCTTAGCTCTGACACTGGAGCAGGGGTGGGCACGGGACCAGGGTTGTAAGTCAGCTGACCTTGAGATAAGGGGGTACCCTGGACAGTCCTGTGAGTCCTCAGTAGCCAGGAAGGTCCTGAAACATGGAGCGGGTGTCTGAGTTTTGCTTGAGAGATCGAACTGGCCAGTGCAAACCTCAGTGTGCAAACTCATGCCTTTTCTTGTTGCTGTGATAAAACATCAAGAGACAGCTTGGGGGATGAAGAACTTTGAGAGGACACAGTCTATCAAGGCAGGGGAGGCTTGGTGGTGGCATGTGCCCAGCTGTGGTGTGGGTCCACCACGTAGATCATGAAGCTGAGAGAGGACAGGAAGTGGGGCTGGAAGATAAGCCTCCAAGCCTTCCTCAGTGACCACTTCCTCCAGTGGGGCCCCACTCTCTAGAGGTTCAAACCCACGGACCTGTGCAGACAGTTCCCATTCAGAACACCACAGGCATAAGAATACAGCCACCTCTAGAAGCTGGAAATGGTGAGAAAGTAGGTGTCTCCAGGTGCTCCATGTCTCACCTCTGACCCCGCAAACTGTGAGAATGGATTGTGTTGTTCCAAGCTGCGAGGCTTCTGTCTAATCTTGATGTCAGCAGTAGTGATGATGTCAGCAGTAGTGATGAGAACTCTATCACTCACTCTCTTTTTAAAAACTTTATTATTTTGTGTGCATGGGTACATGTCTATGTACCACATGTGCCTGGTGCTGCGGAGACCAGAAGTGGGCATCGGATCCTCTGGAATTGGATGTACAGGCATTTTTGAAGCTATATGTGGGTGCTGGGAACTGAACCTGGGTCCTCTGGAAGAGCAGCCTGTGCTCTTAATGATAAACCATCTCTCCAGCCTCGCGTGTCTGTCTGTGTGTGTGTGTGTCTGGATGTGTGTGTCCATCTGTGTGTATATATACATATGCATATGTATATACTTTTGTATGCCTATGTATATGTATGCGTATGTATATGTATGCATGTATATGCATATGTATGCATATGTATACACATATGTATACGCACACACACAGACACACACATAGTAAGGAACCACAAGGAACTGTGAGAGGAAAGAGAAAACTGTCTCATGAGCCTCAGATGAGGTTAAATATGAAACTTTTCTGGCTCATTCTGTGTGGAAAATGAAAATGCCACACACATTTGGTGATATTTCTTAAATTGAAACCAACACTGTGATCTTTGATCCGCACTGGTCAGAGCAGAACTGATGTGTCTTTTTGTGATGTTCCCACAATTCATGAGTCAGGAATTTCTGCTGTGCATTATAAAAAGTGATTCATTGGCTTGTGATGATAGACTTTCTTCTGAAACCATCACTTGTGTGCACAGGAGGGGAGACTGCTTACACATGTCTGTTTGTCTGTCCTGTTTCCTGAGATGCTCAATGTTTGCTGAAATTCTGGGTTTTAATTTTATTTTACTGTCAAACGTTCAATAGCATTTCCACAGCTCCAATCCAGTGCCTTTATAGACACGTTGTCACCTGTCTAGAGAATGTCAGGACGCCACTGTGCTGAAGCAGGGTTGGGTCTGGTGGCTGCTCGGGGAGGGCCAGAGTGTCTCAGCTGTCGTCAGTCATTCTGCGTCTGGGTTCTTAGTGTGTTCCTTGTATCTGCTTGTCCCGCAGAGGTCTAAGACTCATGTTCCCCAGAAAGACAGGAACTGCATGTAGTGAATGGTGTGTAGAAATAAGGTTTATTTTTGTGATAAAAAAAAAGTTATTAATTACCAGGAGGTAGTGGTGCATGCCTTTAATCCTAGCCAGAGGCAGGTGGATCTCTGTGAGTTCAAGACCAGCCTGGTCTACAAAGTGAGTTCCAGGACAGCCAGGGCTACACAGAGAAACCTTGTCTCAAAAAACAACAACAAAAAGTTATTCTTTAACATGCCTCAGAAAGATTCACTAAAGGTGAAGGTTTTTGGCAACAAATTTTAAAGACCATGGAATGATGAGTTCCCCTGTGGGCTCCAAGGTCTTTGCCTGGGTTCAGCTTATGGCTAGCCCTGTAATCCTGTCATCTGCATTCTGTGGTTGGATATTTGCATGTATCCATTTTACTTCCACATATACCACACATGCATACTTCCACACACCGTGCATATCCACATATACCCATCACACATTCTTAGTTTTGCTTTATCCAGGACCTCACTATGTACTCCAGGCTGTCCTGCCTAGCTTCTGGCCATCCACCAACCCTCCCCCTGCCCCTTCCTCCCCCTTGTCTCCCCCCCGCCATGCTAGAAGAAAACTTGATATATGGTCTCTTCAAAGTGCATGTGTACTAGTGAGAAATTCCTTCAGATTTTTTTCCTCTCTCTTGCACTTTACTTCCTCTCTTCCTCCCTTTCTTCCTGTCCCCTCTCTCCTGTGTCAGGATTAAACCTAGGGCAGGGGTCATACATGATAGGCAAGCACTCTACTGCTGAGCCATGTCTCCAGCAGGATGTTCTCTTCTTATTTTGAGATGGGATCTGGCTAAAGTCATCTGCGTCTTTTTGGTTTTGGAGACCAGCTAGCTTTGCTGTGTTAACTTGTGCTGTGCCGCCCTCACCTGAGTGCTGGGATTGCAGGCCTGCAGCGGCTCCCCGTCTGCTCGCCTTCCTTGAAGGGTATCTTCAGACTCTATACCTTGTTTCTCTTTTTCTTTTACTAGAGCAAACCCACTGTTCAGTGTCCTAGGGCTCACGGGTGCTGAGGGCAAGTCTGGGCTCATGCTGTTCTTGTCTAAATAATGCTCCCTCTCCTCCCCTCCCTTCTTCTCTTCCCCTCTTCCCTTTCTCCCCTCCCCATGTTCATGCTCTTTTAGAGATTAGAGTCCTGGGATTCTGATAGGAATCATATTGAGTCTTAATTACTTGGGGGTTGTGTGGACCTTTGACAATTTCAGGTCTTCTAAATAATGAACATAGGCTATCCCTTTCTTTGTATCATCTCTTGACTTGTTTCTCCTGTGTGTGCATGTGTGTGCGTGTGTGCGTGTGTGTGTGTGTGTGTGTGTGTGTGTGTGTGTGTGTGTGTATGTGTAGAGGACGCGGTTAATTTCAGGAGCCATACACTCATTCACCTTAGTTGTTGAGACAGGGTTCTCTCAGTTGAACCCAGAGCTTGCTGGTCCACGCCTGTCTAGTTCATCCTCTTGTCCCAAGGACTGCCTGTCTCTGCCTTCCTAGCAAATGCTGAAATTACAGGCAGGGCACTGTGACCACCCAGCATTTGAGTTAGTTCCGTGGATCCAAGCATTAGTCCTCAGGCTTCAGCCACTGAACGTCTTCCGTCCCTATTTTGAAACTTCGATGTGTAAGGCTTTACTTCCTCAGGTTTCATTCTATACATGTTGCCTTTTGATATTACTGAGAACCATGGGGTTGTGTTCTTAACTCTCCTTAAACTGGTCTGTCTTAGTTTGGTTCCTGTTGCTGTGATGAAACACTGACCAAAATGCCACTTGGGGAAGAAAGGGTTTTTATTTCTTCTCACAACTCTCAGGTTACACTCCATCTCTGGAGGAAGTTGGGACAGGACCTCAAGGCAGGAACTGAAGCAGAAGCCATGGAGGAACACTGCTTACTGGCTTCTTATACAGCCCTGGACCTGCAGCCCCATCCACAGTGGACGGGTCCCTCCACAGCAGTCACTGATTAGGAGAGTACCCTGCAGACTTCCTACAGGCCAGCCGTAGGAGGCATTCCCCAGGGATGTCTGGTTTGTGCTGCACATGCTGTTTTAGTTACTGTTTGTGCTGTGGGGAGTGTCGTGAACCATGTGCTTGCTCTTGGATTCTCTTCCTCCTCGTAGGATTCAGAATCTAGAAGCTGTGTCTTCACGAGTCTTTTGTTCATGCCTCATGTTACTGGGTTTTCTTCATTCATCTTAGGTTAATGGAGGTGAATAAAGGGACTCTTGGGTTCTGAATGCTGTTGGTTTTGTAATGCATATTAGTAATTTTTATTTCTCTGCTGTTGTTTCTGTCAATAACTGAGCTTCGTCTGGCTGATTCTTTTTGTCTCGTTCTCATTCTCGTTCTCTCCCTCAGTTGTGGCATTATAAAGGGAAATGTGGATTTGTGTCTACTCAATCTCACTTTCTCCGCCCTTCTCCCTCCATAGGCACACTTTTCCAGGGAGGGATTTTCTTCATTAAGTCCTCTGGTCTTTTAAAAGCTTCTACTAAAGTTTGTCTGGAGAGCCATTTACCTAGGGAATTGTGGGTCCTGTTAGACTTCAGAGTTCTCTCATTGAAAAGCTTTTCTGGGAGCACTGTGCTGGGTGATGAAGCTTTAGACCCCCATCTACTTGGCAGGTGCTTGGAGATGCTTGTGCTTGCTGTGGAGCAAAGAGTGAAGCATACTCCTGTCCTCCTCAGCTGCCTCTGTCTGTCTGTCTGTCTGCCCCGACACAGGGCCTGGCTGCTGGTAGGCCACCTTGCTGTCCCTGGGGATGCATACCTAGATGGCGATGCTGCAGCATCCTACTGGGTGTGAGCACCAAACACGTGACTGACACCCACCAGAGAGCAACAGGGCTAAGTAAGGGCTGAGGAGGTGAGGTCATGGGTTAGCACGGGACCCCAGGACCCCAGCAGGGTGGAAGGTGCTGCCTGGTTGAAGGTGGTCCCTCCAGCAGGTTTGGCGTGACTACAGGCTGAGCTTGTAACTGTGGTACAATGTTCTTCTTACAGATACAAATATAAAACAAGATACGCCCTCCCCAACTGCAGAACAGTGAGATCCTGGGCATCCATCTCTTCTTATTATTCTCACAGGGGCTCATATTGGAATATAAATGGGCCTTATTTGTGCTTGCAAATCAAATCACCATGAAAGGTTATTTCAAGAGGCAGAAGCGAAATCATAATAAAATAATTTAGTGGAAACGGGAGCTGAGAGTGTGCTTAATGGAACATGATGGGGTTTAATTTTCTTACTATCTCCATCATTAAAGCTCCATTATCGTTCCCGAGACCTCATTTAGGTGTCCTGTCACAGCGCGTCTCTGAGGTGTTTCTGGGCACACGGGAAGCTGGGGTGCCATCAGCACAGAAGTCACTAATGCTGGTCTGTCCCTTTCATTTCTGCTCTTTGATGGCTGTTTCTCGCGTCCGAGTTTTCCACCTGCTCCTTCTCACCTCATCTCCTGAAAGCCGTTGTGTGTCTTCATCTAGGAGCTTTCAGAGGAGGAAAGTACAGCTCTCGAGTTCGGAACAGAAGCAAGTCTTACTGTTGAGGAAGTCCAAGGTGCGGACGGAGGCTCCCAGGGCTCTGCAGGTCCACTGGAGTCCCGTTGCAAGCACACCGCAGCCTGGTTGGACTTGGCCGTAAGACCACATGCAGCAACCATAGCGGTCCTTCCCATTTCATAGTACTTGATAGAGCAGAATAGTTAAGAACCGGAACCTTTAAGGAAAATTCCCGAAAAGTCTGGCCCCTTTTGTGGCTTTCTGTAGCTAGGGTGAGGCCGCTAACCTGCTCAACCAGAGGGAAGGGCCTGGTGTGTATGAGTTCCTTCTTATGCCAATGCCCAGAGACCAGTGGGACATTGTAAGGCAGAAGGAAGGTGCAAGAATACTATGATTGCTTTCTGATATGGTGGTAGTGTGTTTCTCATTGGTCTTGAACTCCAGTGACTCCTAAAGTAATTGGTACCTTAGATACTAGTGTGTGTGTGTGTGTGTGTGTGTGTGTGAGTGATGCACCTGTGTGCATGCAAAGGCCAGAAGTTGACATTGGGTAAGTTCTGTTGCTTTCCTCTTGGTTTCTTGAGAGAGTCTCTCACTGAACCTGAGGATTTCTTCTGGCTGGCTTCCTGGCTAGCCAGCTCCCAAGATCCACCTGTCTGCCCAGTCCCTCCTAGAGTTACAAGCGTGCCTGCCATTCCCTGCTCTTAAGGAGGGGTGAGGGCTTTGAATCTCGGGTCCTTTGCTCTCGCTGCAAGTGTTTTCACCCACTGGGCCATCGCCCAAGCTCTAGGCATTATTGTTACCCAAAGTTTGGGGTGGGTTCCAAAATCGTTTGCCCAGTGTGGGGGTCTGAGTATCTGGCCTTGGTGTGGCTCTGTAAGGTTGGGTGTCTCTGTGGCAAAGATCGGTGTGCTTCCCACTGCAGAGCCACGGCCAGCGCTGTTCCCCACAACCTCTTTTGTTTCTGGGTCTGCTGTCTCTCCCTGCTCTGCACTCCTGCCCGCTCCCTCCTGAGAACTTCCAGCTCACACTGGCCTCACCTAGCCAAATCTGTAGCACTCTGTACCCCATTACCCTGAAGAGGTGGGAAAGCTCCCTGAGGAACTTTGCCGGGTCCCACACCCAGGGCAAGGCAGGCAGGAGCTGGGTAGAGTGTTGCTTCTCCTGACATTTCCTAGCTAGGTCAGTCATGGTGGCTGGTGTTTCAGCAGAGGTTGGGGATGATCCCGGCTGCAAAGCAGCCTGAGCTGTAGAAGATGGCAGGCAGTGTCAACTTGGATCTGCAGCCAGGGTCCTTGATAGACTGTGATCTGTGGACAGTAAGACCAAGGTGCTTCTGCATCTGGGTACAGGTTTGGGGCTCTTGTGTGGAGTCTTGAGGGTATGGGGCTTAGCCTCTGCCCACGCTCAGCTTCTCTTTTCTGTATCACAAAAACCCTGTGATGAAGCACAGTGACTCGCCCACACTGCTCTCGGTCCCTCTAGCCTCGCCATGTTCGTGTGAGGAAGTGGACATTAGGATTCTTAGATGAGGGGCCGCTGGTGGGTCAGACTGGAGTGGGTAGGCGGCAGGCAGGGACTCTCCAGGTCTGAAGGCCATGGTGCATCCCCTGCTCCTGGTTCTGAGGCCTGGAAAGTGACAGAATGGGGCTAGAGCTTGTAAAGAAGTCTTGTTGTGAAGTAGAAGAAACTCAGAGGCAGGATGTGCGTGTGTGCGTGTGCGTGTGTATGTGTGTGTGTGATAACTATGCATGTGTGCATGTGTACACGTGTGCATTTGTGTACACATGGGTGTGTATGTGAAGCTTCTGCTCCCTCTGGCGGGCTGTATGGGAGGGAGCTCAGATAGGCTGGTATTCCTGTTGGACTGCTTGGATGTCAAGCCTGGGGTTCCTGGGAAAGGCATGCTGGCATCGACTGTTCTTCAAGTCTGCCCAGGCTGTGGCCATGAGGACAGTTGCCAGGCACTCAGCTAGCTCCTGAGGACTTTGTCTTGTAATTTCACAACTTCACATTGCTCTTCGGTTGGTCCATGTGCACCCACAGAAGGGTGAGGTGGTACACAAGTATACATTAATTAAAACTTGTATGTGGATGATCCTTGCCATGGTCCACACAAGTCATTAAGGCAGAGAAATTGACTTGGCCATTGTCACAGAGCCCCTCCGTGGTTAGAGTCTAATGGTATTTAGCTTTGCGCAGTGGCTTCCCTTGGGAATAAGTTGGGAAGACCCGGACTTGGGCTCGGCATCGAAGGGTGGGTGGCAGAAGAGGAGCATGGAGTCTAGCCAGAGGTCCCCGAAGTGACTCAGTGCTCCCTCCTCGCTCCTGCAGTCTGGCTTGCACTTCCAGCTGCACACCTGGATGCCGCTGCTGGCACACTGAGGTGGATGCTCGTAGCCATTGCAGGGGAATGGCTCTTGGTCCTCAGAGTCTGAAGCGTTCATTTCTAGCTCCCGAGGGTGCCCTCCCCAGCCGCCCTAGTGGTCCCAGCCATGCTGACTGAGCTCCTGCTGTGTCTTCCTCTCCAGTGCCTTCTCAGCCCTGGGATAGCAGAGCGTGCATCATGCCGAGCTCAGGGCATGGCAAAATGAGATGGATCAGCCCGGAAACCATACTCATGTCTCCCAGCACTTGGAAGGACAGCGTTGAAGATCACTCTATGACACTTCAGCTCGGTCTGAAAAAGAAAAAGAAAAGGAGGGGAGGGGAGAGCAGGGACCGGGCAGGAATGTGAATCTAATTTCTCCAAGACTGTGTGGAATCTGCCTGTTGGTTAGCTCGCTGCTTGTGCCTGAGTGGACAGAGTCAAATGCTCTTTAGCAAGACAGTCTAGTGACCAGGAGCCTGGCGACAGTGTGGGTAGGCGTGCCTTTAAAGTTAGGGCCATCTCCTAGAGACTAGTGCCCCTCTCTGCTCACCTCACGGACACGATCTCATGGCAGTGTTCACAGGCGCCTTCTGTCCTCCGTGGGCAGTCCACACCCACACCTCGAATGAGAAGGTTAGGTGACACCGTGGCACTCCCCGCATGGCAGAGGTGTGGTAGTGAGAAAGGAGTTTTGGTACACGTGGTTACATGTGGTCCACCAGTCAAGAGAAGTCATCAAGACATTTTCTTAAAGAAAATGCTTTTTTAAAGAAGATTTCTTAAATTTAAATTTTTTTTTTTTTTTGAAACAGGCTAACTTCACAGAACAGAGGCTGCCCCCAAACTTACAGTAATCCCCCTGTCTCCACCTCTCCAGGGCTGGAGTTACAAACATGTGCCACCAGGCTGCCCGGGTGACTGTTTTAAGGGAAGTTAGTGTTTCTGTAGCAGTCTTATCCACCAGTGGTGTCGGGGCCAGTTGCTAGTCTGCCCTCTGAGGGGTGCTGGGCATCTGGCCTGGTGCCAGCATGCAGGCGTGTTCACGGCTACTTAGCTATGGCGTCCCCCAGTCCAGTGGGGGGATTGCACCTCGGCCCTGCAATGACAGAATTACCCAGACATTACAAATGCTTCAACTGAAAGAACACGAGAGATGGAAATTCCAGTCAAGCGGTGTCTGCAGGTGGGGGTCAGGGTTTTTCTGCTCCCTCGCCCTCTGGAGTTGTACAGGCTACGTTAGGCAGATGCTAAGCATGGCTGAGACTTAGGGACAAGAGACATTTCCCCATCGGTCTCCTGCCACGAGGGTCGCCCAGTGATGAGACACAGGGAAGTTGTTTCCAGAGGAGGTGAGCAGCCGTCTTGTCTACTCGGGCCTCCTCCCTGGATCCGTTTCTGTCCACCAGCCCTAGCTCCCTTCTCCCTCTATGGCCTTTCTGCTTCCTCTCCCCTTTCTCACATTCTTCTAGACTTTCGTTTTGATTTCTGGTTTTCTCTGTGACCTGGATGGAAGAATTTTAATCGGGATCTTGCTATGTTAAAGCCAAGCCTCAGGTTTCAGACATAGTGGTTGAAAACGCAAAACCGCCAAAGCCGTCCTTTCCCATGCTCCCGACTCCTGAGTCCAAAGAGCTCCTCAAGGCTGGACCAGCGCTCTGATGCAGAAGTGGGGCTGGGACAAGATGGGCACAAATAGGTTGTGGATGCCCAGCATGTGGTCCCGCCCATAATGGGAGCTCATCCCAGAAGAGATGCTGAAGAGCCTGGGCAGTTCCTACCGATGTCTCAAAGCCCCTGGCTCCCAACCTGGCTTGACGTAAGAAATTAATTTAAGAACTCAGTAATTCCCTTTGACATTAGTTTGTGAAGACTTTATTGTGATTCTATTACAGTTGTGAGTGTATATGCACACATGTGCGTGTTTGTACCGATCAGAGTGCATGTGTGTCCTTGTGAAGGCCGCAGGTCGACACTGAGCATTGTCTCGGGTACCATGCGCCTTGCTTTTTCAGACATGGTCTCTCATTGTCTGGGGCTCTCCAGGCAGGCTAGGCTGGCCGGCCGGGGAGCCCCAGGGAGCCTCCTACTTCTGCCTCCCCATCACTGGGTTTACAGGTGGGGCCACCACACCCTGCTTTTCTGTGTGGGTTTGGGCATTAAATTGTGTCCCCTCTGTTGTGCGGTCACCTTGCCCAGGGAGCCACCTCCCAGCCCCTCCTCACTCTCACTTCAGGTGGTTAAGGGGTGAGAGGAGAAGGCGGCAGAACCGTGTGCATGCTTGCATTTTTCTGGCTTTCCTCCCTGCTGCAGGCTGGTCTATAGCTCAGCACATTCAGGCCAGGTTGGTCTGTCAACACTGCAGAAGATACATAAACAAGGCACCTTCCTTCCCCAGCGACACTGGCCCTGGCAGCTTCCCTTAGGCTCTCCTGCCAGAGTTCTCGGCCTGAGCAGTCTTGGCCATGGTCCATCCTGCTGCCTTGCGGCACACCCCATCAGGAGCCAGGGCCCTGGGAGCTTGCTGCTAGAACTCCAAATGACATGAATGTGCCAGGCCAGGAGCCAAGTGACACAATTAACCTGCCGGAAAGGCCTGATCAGCACTGCCACCACCGTGGAGCCAGGACTGGAATTCTAAGGACGAGCCCAGCCGTGGCTTGGCAGCAGTACCCGTTGATTCCGACCTTCCTGCTCTGCCAGGTAGAGCCGTTCACTCATGGTAATTGGTACTTGCTGGTGCTCGGGGGCCTTGTGGTGTCTGTCAGTCAGATTTAACAACAATGTTCACTTCCTTCCCCTTCTCTGTAATCAGAAGTGGGGATGATGCCCACTCTGTCTTACACCCACACTCTTAGGGTGCTGGCACCATGCACCTTAGTTCCAGATGAGGGAAAATCCCGGGCCTGGGTCTCCTTAACCCTTGCCCAGCACCCCAAAGCTCTGGCCTCGTTAGCAGAGGAGCTATTCAGCAGGTGCCATGGCGGTTCTCAGGCTTCAGCCATCACACCCCAGACAGCCTCACGGGGACCCCAGGTCCCGCCCTCTCTTCCCAGGAGTCCTTTGCCTCTCTCTATGATTTTAAACAGGCTGACCTTTGAGTCTCACTGGGCTTGCCAGGGGGTCAGTGTGTGACTCAGTGAGTCACAGAAAACTTCCAAATTCCTCAGAAGAAAGTTCTTCTCCTACCCCCTGACACTCCAGTCTTCCATCTTCTCAGGGTTTAAGCTCCACTAGGGCTCTGGACACAAACAGGCCTACAGGACTGGGCTGTGGACACTAATGCTTCACCCCGGCTTGGACCTTCACGATAGAAGCTGCGGGAATGGAGGCCAAGTCTCTGTTGTTTTCGAGTCCTGTGGCAGGAGGGGAGGTGATGTAAGGATGGAGAGAGGGACATCGGCTGAGTGTATCTGAGTGCTGTAAACGCCATCTCCAGATCTCCGTCGGACCAGAAGCGAGAATGTTGCACAGGGAAGTGGGTGGGTGCTGTGGCCTCCTGGAGCCTCACTTGGACCCGCCGCAGACGTGGGTGGGCGGTGCACTGGGACCTGCTGCCGTTTGGAGATGCATTGAGCAGAGCGTGCGGTGTCTGTTGGGCCCACTGCACTTAACAGTGTCTTCTGGGTCTGCGTGCTGTGTCAGGTGACACCCTCCTTCGTAAAGACTGAGTACTATTATGTTGCCATCTCCCTCTTTCTGTTTCCCGAGTAGACCCTTAACTTGCTTCTGTGTTTTCCTAATTGTGGACTTGCGGCCATGAACTTGCCAGACTTCTTAATGGAGACACCTGAGTCCTTCAGTGCCTCAGCCGCCATGATGAGGTGTGATGCAGGCCTGCAGTGAGGCCCTGAGCAAGGCTGGCGGTCTGGTCTAGTGTTTCCTTGCTCTGCCCTTGGTACTCGAGAGCCTTCCACCGAGCACTGAGCTGTTAGCGGAGAAGACCGAGGCTTCAGGTTGAGTGCCCACCCCTTTCCTTAGCACCAGGCACACAAATGATGCCGCGTGCTTACCGATGGGCCGTGGAGAGGAGGCGGTATTTTCCCTCAGCTGCGCTGGGCCTGCCTTCTGTGGGCTGTTGCAATGCCTTCCCTCTTGAGCCCGACTTCCCGATTTACCCGTCAGCCCATGATAACACCAGTGTCTGGAAACATGACTCTTGACAGCAGCTACAGTCCGCACGTTAGTATCTTGGGTGATGTGTTTATTCTTTCTGTATTGTAGCTGCCAAGAACTACAAGTGTCCTTAGAGTTTAGGGATCGACGCTAAGGGCTCTTTGGAAACCAGAAGATCCCAATGGTAGCAGTGGAGGCTGGGTATATTGTAGCATGAAAGGAGAGAGGGTGTGTGGCCCCATTGTGGCCCCAGTCAGGACTTCTGGTCCCTTCCCTCCTGTACCTCCGCTCCAGACTGCTTTAGGTTTGCTTGTTTGAGACAGGGTTTCATTCTGTAGCCCTGGCTGACCTTGAACTCTGGGCGATCCTCCTGCCTTCCAGGAGCTTGGGTTCCAGGTGTGAGTCTCCACTTCTGCACTCCTCTCAGCTCCTTTCAGGTCACCTGGCAGGTCTGCAGGTGTGGACACATGGCCCACCCGAGTGCTGACTGGCCTGACTCCCCATTTCTCTGCCTGTCTCAGTGTCGCATGCACAGGCCATGGCCGCCACCAGCCTAGACTGAGCTCCAGTTTTGCCACTGTGGAGTGTGGCAGGTCGTGCTTGGTCCGGTCACTTCTACCCCTTGGTCACCTCTGCCCTCATCTGCCTTTGTAAGGGTGACAGAGATGCCCAGGTGAGATGCTCTCCTGTGTCACTGTGCTGTCCATCCTAAGGCCACTTGTGAGGTGGACTCTGCTGACTGTGGCGTCTAGACGCCCCGCCATGCTCTAAGGTCTGACCGAGGCCCTGTGCGCCTGCCTGTCTTCCTCCCCTGCTTGCCCTGGCCTCGGGAGAGCAGTGCTGCCAGCTCCCTCCTTGTCTAAGGAGCCACAGGAACTGGGGTGGGGAGGGAGAGACAATTTACCCTGCTTCCTGTTACTCTCTGCTCACCCCAGACCTTAGCCATATATTTGGGGGAGGGCAAGGGCTAATCTGGAGGAGCAGCCCTTGGTGACTTGGCCTCTGACCAGAACCACCCCTCCTCCAGCTCCACCTAGTCTGCACCGGCTCCTGGGGCCTTGTCTCCTGGCAGCACCTCTGCAGATGTGCCTGCACTGCAGATGTGCCCAGCTGCAGATGTGCCCAGCTGCAGATGTGCCCAGCTGCAGATGTGCCCACCCTGCAGATGTGCCCACCCTGCAGATGTGCCCACCCTGCAGATGTGCCCACCCTGCAGATGTGCCCAGGCTGCAGATGTGCCCGTGCTGCAGATGTGCCCGTGCTGCAGATGTGCCCGTGCTGCAGATGTGCCCAGGCTGCAGATGTGCCCAGGCTGCAGATGTGCCCAGGCTGCAGATGTGCCCGCGCTGCAGATGTGCCCAGGCTGCAGATGTGCCCAGGCTGCAGATGTGCCCACGCTGCAGATGTGCCCACGCTGCAGATGTGCCCACCCTGCAGATGTGCCCACCCTGCAGATGTGCCCACCCTGCAGATGTGCCCATGCACTTTCCTTCCTAAGATAATCTGCGCCAACTTCAAGAGATAATAAAAACCTCATTAGGTCTAAGAGCTGAGGTAACTGAACTCATACATGGTAGCCGGTGTGGGCTTAACTCACACTCCCGCTTCCCCAGGGCCTGGTCCCAGCTGCTCTCGATCTCCTCACTGTGAGCACAGAGTCACGGAGGGACAGTCTGCAGACTCTGCTCACCTGCACCATGTAGAAGCCCCTTACCTATAGCTGGAAAAGCAAGCAAAGATAATTCTAGAACATTGTGTCTATGGAGTCCTCACTTTAGATATGTGAGGTTCAGGGTCTATGATGGCTTGGAAGTAAAGAAGGTGAAAACAGTGCTTTGAGCAATGTTGAGAACAGAAAGGGAACTGTCTCCAGAGTGCCCGTGGACTCATCTTTATACTGTGTACCAAATGCTGTTTCATATTTGATGCACAGTACCTCCCCCAAACCCTGAAATGTTGGTGAGAATGTGTGCTACCAGGGTGTTTTCTCCAAACCACAGACCTTTGGCAGGGAGCAGCAGTGGCCCACAGCTCAGGAGAGCCTCCTTTGCTGGTCCCTGGAGGCTCAGGATTGAAGAGAGATGGTGTTATTTCAACTCCATGTGGTGGCTCCCTCCTTCCCGGAATCCCAGCGTGGACGGCAGAGGCTGCTGTGGCTTCTAGGCCAAAACTGATTTCCTGGTCTAATAATGAGACAATAGCTTTAAAAATAATGAAAACAAGATGAAAAGAGTACATTCCATCATGAGCACTTACATTATCACTAGATTTATCTCCATCGGGATTGGCTGTGTCGTTTTCCAGAAAGGACCCAAATCAAAGATTGATTGGCCCCGTTTTCTTCCACAAGAACAGCTTTGCTGTGTGTCGTTAGTTACTGTATCAAGAACAGCGTGTTGTGTCATCTTGGCTCTGATTGCTCACCCTCTTCTTCCACCATCGGAAGCATTGTGAGCATCACCGGATGGAGTTGGTGGCATGCGGCCACCTCCACATTCATCTTAAGCTGGTGTCAGGGAAACACTGGATTGTGACCTCCACCCCAGGAGCGCGCTCTGTGCTTCTGAAATCAGTGCTAGACTTTGGTCCTTGGAAAGCCCACACCTTGTTCTGTGTCTGAGACAAAGATGCTGCCACCCAACCTACATGAGTCAGGAGGGTCTGTGCAGCGGGATGGATCAGCCCAGAGGAAGGTTCCCAGTCACAGGCACACGCATGTAATCTGTAAGCTCAGGAAGCCACGTGCCTCTCCCGAAGCTCCTGGCCTCTCTGCCCAGGTTTGTTTCTCTGATCCCAGGCAGGTGGAAGTCACAGACAGTGAGGAAGACTGATGGCGTCTCACCGACCCTAAAGCTTTGACCAAGTGCAGTTAATTAGCCAGGAGCTGGTCACAGTCGGCCCAGTCAGGAGTGAGCAGGGCAATGCCAGTGTACTGTGGACCTGGGAGACAGTGTGGTCACATGACTCAGAACTACGAGCAGAACATGGAAACGGGTCATTAAAATGGGAAGGTGGCTTCCAGACAAGGCTTGTGTCTCAAAGGTTTTCTGAGTCTGGCCAACCTGAGTGTGGCAGTATGAAGGGACAAAGTAAGTAGGGTTGAGAGAAGACTCCAGAAGGCTGAAGAGAGTGCTCTGTGTGACTTAAAAGCAGTGTGTTTCAAAACTTGGGCCTGTAGATGATTGCCTAGGGAAACTCAAAGTCACAAAGTTGGGCCAAGGTGTAGATGCCCAAGTGGAGGAGATTGAGAGAAACAGAGTATAAAGTTCTGTTGGCGAAATCTTGCCAAGCCTGAAGCTGCCCTCCAGGCCTCCTGGGACAGACACCAAAGCACAACAAGCGTTTGTGGGATAGAGGAGGTGACCCTGGGAGCTCTGAGGTTGATGCTGCTCCCTGGTCGCTATCCCTTCCTGACACAGATGCGACAGTCCCCAGGAACCCAGTGACAGATGCCTGCTGTTCTGCAGGTCGAGGCTTACAGCACACCTCAGGCCCGCAGCTCTTGCCCACCTGTCCCCGACCACCCTTTACTGGTCTTGCTGTCAGTGGGTTGCCACTTTCTGCACTTCATGCCAGTCTTTACTACGCTCACGGCCTCCTCCCTCCTCTGCGAGGTAGACTCCATCGCGGCAGGATTTGGGTTGGCTTCCCCGCCTGTCTTTATTCCCTGACACCAGCCAGGGACACTTCGGGTGCACTGAATATCTGTTGCAAAGACGAAAACCATTCTAAATGCAACACAGACGGGATCCTGGAGCTGGAAAAGGCATCACTGGCACCTGGTAAAGTTTTCACAAGGCCTTCACTTGGTCACTATCTGTTCTGATGGCGTTGGTGTGCTCGGCTAAGGCGCTGACGTGGGCCGAGAGGCGACTGGTGGGCTTGCTTGCAGGAGGCTGGAGGCTCAGTTCTTGGTCCAGGCAGGAAGCCTGTTTCGAAGGATTAGCCCTGGGAATTCAAAGATGCTTCGGCTTTTAGAAAGGAATACACTTCCATCCAGTTTTACCTTCTCAGAGGTCCTCTATTTAAAGCAGGCACAGCCCCAGGGCTGCCCTCCAGCACTTGCCTCAGTTTCCCCGTTCTTTCTGATTTACTGACCATGCTGCTGCCTCAGGTCCGTGTCTGTGAGGATGAGGGGTCCTGTTCTCCAGTCTCCCTCTAGTTCCCAGAGCACCGTCTGGCACAAAATAGACTTTCGTTAGCTCCCAAATATGATTCATGCTTGAAAATAGAGCTAACTGTGTATACGAGAGAGGGTGGGGAGGGGCGTGGGGAGGGGTGGGGCAGGTCTACTGGTGCCTGCTCAGCTGGCACACCTCCTGCTTCTGGCATTGCCTGGAGCTGGGGCTGTAGTACGGGAACAGGAATTCTAGAAGCTTTTGTGTTCAATGAGTGTGTGTGATTCCACCCAGGGTGTCTCTCACCCCACTTCACACCAGTCCCAGACTTAAACATTGTCTCTTCCGTTGAATTCTGTGAGATGTAATAACTCGCTATCGTTGATGGCTTTAGTTTTTAAGAAAGAAATGACAAAGTGGCACGAGGAAAGCTGTTATGTTTGTGATGCTCTGGCCCTTAGAAGCAGCCTTTCATGAAACTGGGCGGTGATGGCGCACGCCTTGAATCCCAGCCCTCGGGAGGCAGAGGCAGTCGGATCTCTGAGTTCGAGGCCAGCCTGGTCTACAGAGAAGAGTTCTAGGACAGCCAGGGCTACATAGAGAAACCCGGTCTCTCTCTCTCTCTCTCTCTCTCTCTCTCTCTCTCTCTCTCTCTCTCTCTCTCTCTCTCCAAATATATATAAATCGATGGCCTTACATCCACACACTCCTGAGACCTGGGTCATCCTGCTCTGTGATGCTGCATGCTGAGGAAGTCAAGTCCCCCGAGAGCTCACACATAGCAGGTTCCAGCAGGGTGAGACCATCACATCCAACATGACTGTACATATGACATGGCTTGAGTGGCAGGTAACAGAATTGCTGTCATACATGGTGCCCACACTTGATGTCTAGTTCCTCCAATGCCACCTACCTGAAGCAGAGGCTTGGTGCTCTCTCTCTCAGCTCTTGGACTGGGAATGCAGGCCCCGGTGCCTCCTGGGATTCTAGGGGGAAGGACATGACAGTCCAGACAGGGAATCCTTCAGCCTCATTTGGAGAATGATGGAGAGAGGTGGTTGTCTCAAGGATGATGTAATGGTGTTTCTGTCTGTTCTACTGCAGGAGCATCAGGAAAGCATTCTGGGTAATACCATGCAGAGTGTGATCGCATTACTCAACAATCTGGTTGCTTACAAAGACTCAAACATGCAGCTGCTTTATGAGCAAGGTAAGCTGGGAATTGAACCTGGGCCTGTGGAAGAGCAGCCAGTGCTCTAACCAGCTGGAGTTGTTGGGCCAGCCCCTAATGGATGATTATTAGGCTTGGTCTCAATGGTAAGCCATGGACTCAGATTGTCAATCGCAGTTGTGATATGTCACCCCAGATGTCAGAGCTCTGCTTCTACGTGGCTTCTGTGCTCAAGTGTTTCTAGTATTTTTTTCCGTCCTAAGGAAAATACGCATCACCCTCTAATAAGAAATATCAGCAAGAGTTGTGGGGCTTGGGTTCGTAGCCTTGTCAGCTCCTCCCCATGGCAGTGCCTTACCCTGTCTGTGGACACAGCTCCGTCTGTAGTGTAGGCTATCTCCAGAGTGAGGCAGCTTCAGATGAAACAGCAGACAAAGGAACTGAAGAGGAGAGAGGATCTGGGCTTCAGGTCACTCGAGGAAAGGCTCCTCAATCAGGGCGGTGGCCGCCGACCTGGACTTTCAGTCTTCTTACTGTCCCAGCTGCGGGTGGTGAAGGTGACCCAGACCCTGCAGCTCCTGCTACAGCAAGAGTAGAGGCAAGGGGATGAGGGGTCTGGGTGCTCTGCAGGGGCGGGGTAGGGGTGCTCTGCAGGGGTGGGGTGAGGGTGCTCTGCAGGGGTGGGGTGCTCTACAGGGGTGGGGTGGGGGTGCTCTGCAGGGGCGGGGTGGGGGTGCTCTGCAGGGGTGGGGTGGGGTGCTCTGCAGGGGGGGGGCGCGCAGGCTGGCGGTGTCGTGGGGCCAGGGCCTGGGTGTTCGGGGACAGAGGTCTGGAACTTGAGGAACCATCTGACCCCAAAGACCTGAGCAGTACTCATAGCTAAGCACGAACTTGAACTCCTGACCCTTCCACCTCCACACTGAAGGGCTGGGATTTCAGGTGTCCAGTTGCCGCTGGGTTTGAATGCTGTGTAACTCAGTGGTTTTGCTGTGGGTTTTTTTTTCCCCTCTTAAACACTTTCATTTTAAATGAAATATTTAGGGGGAGAAATATTATAAAACAAAGTAGTACTGTTTGCTTATATTTGAGAAATATCAGCGTTATTAACATTTTGGAGCTGACTTTGGGCTCATCCCTGCGCCGTGGCATTTCTATAATGGATCTGAACGCCAGCTTGCCTTTCCCAGCAGAGCTCTGAGGGTAATGGATTTACACAACACAGCACAATGCCACCAAAGCAGAAATCAAAACAGAGACGAAACAGAGTACCGCCGAAGAATCATTTAAAGAAATTCTTTGTCTTCAATGGTTCACGGAGTGTCAGAAATCAAAACACTGATTTTTTTTTAAGTCAGGTTTATATTAATCTGTCTAAATCAGTGTTTACTCAAGAGGCCAGAAAATCACTGCGTGAGTTGTTTGTGCTGTGAAAATAAAGAGACCCCCACGCACGACAGCCTTCTTAGCCTCCTTTAAGAATAGCATTCAAAGCTGGGTGGCACATGGCTGTCATCCCCGCACTTAGGAGGCCCAGGCCAGCCTCAGCTGCAGAGTGAGTTCCAGGCTAGCCTGGGCTACATGAATCCCTGTTTCAAAAAGCACACACACTAGGTTGGCAGACCTGTTCCCAGAAGATACAGTAAGTGGTACTTGAGGACACAAACAGCCTTTGGCTGGCCTCTAGCCCGCAGCAATCCTCCTGCCTCAGCCTCTTTAGGTCTGGGATTTCAGATTGTCCACCAGGCCTGGTTTAGTGTAACTTTTTAAACTGTTTTATTTTTAATTATGTAAGTGTTCATCCGTCTGTCTGTGTCTGTGTGCACACGAGTGCAGGCATCTCTGATGTCAGAGGCACTTGCTGCCCTAGAGCTGGAGTTGAAGCTGATGTGAGCTGCCTGGTGCGGGTGCTGGGGACTGAACTCAGGTCCTCTGCAAGAGCAGCATGTGCGCTAGCTCGAGCCCCTACTCATTCTGTAGTGAGGAACTGCCATGCACGTGTTTCACCTGGTGATGGCGCTCCAGTAGGAAGCTGCAGTTGTTTTCTGACTGGTCTCCAGGGCCAGGCATTGTCTTTCCTTGGTGTTTAGCAAAACCTGAGAAAATCCTTTAGTGTTCTCTGGAAGCTTCTAGAAGCCTTAGCTACGCAGATGTGTTAAAAGTTTAATCACCCAGGCTGGGACAGTTCTATCTGAAGGGAGCAGTGAGTCTGGCTAAGAGGCCGCGTCTCCACAGCCATGTACACAGCATAGATCCTGTGTCCAGGCTCCCTGGCCGCGAACTGGCGGAACAGCAAGGGCTGGCATGAAGACCACTGGCATTCACATCCCAGCCCTGCCATCATCGCTTGTAACCTTGAAATGTCTACTTTGTGTCTCTGCCTCTGTCTTCTCACCTCTGTCATGGGGATGATGACAGCGCGCCCACCCACCTGGAGGGGTAAGCTGTTAGATAGGCGTGAACCCCTGGGAAGGGCCGGCGAGTAGAAAACCCAAGAGAAGCTATCACTTTTCCACAAGCTGGTCAGATTCCCCGAGGGGAATTTATACTCTCCTTCTTCTCCCTGACGCTTCACACCTGGAGAACTTAGACATTTCCTGGACTCAATCCTTCTGACACCCTGAAGGCATAGGAATAGGATGAAGAGCTGTGGGTCTGGGCATGTGCCACACACTGTATGCGAGGCTGTGCACACGGACAGGGTTAGCGAGGTCCGTCCTGACCCTGTGTCCCTGCCTCTCACCCATTTTGCTGGCGCTCTTCAGTGTGGTCCTAGCCCTTCATCCTCCAGGTGTGGTCTCGTTTCGGGAGGAAGGACTTCCCACTTGGTCTCCATTTTGTGCTCTGCTCTGGTCCCGAGTACTCTGCAGTTCAAGGGAGACTGGATGGCCGTAAGGGACCATCTGGGGGCTGCGGAATCCACTGGTCACCTCTGCTGTTCTCTGAGCTGCTTGTTTGGCCATTGGCTTCCTTCCAGGGTCTGTCCCAGGCATCACTGTGAAAATCTGTTCAGTGGAAAGAGGGTTGGTGGGGAAAGGGACAGTTGGGGAGGGGAGGTGGCATTTGGACTGTGGTGAACCTTCCCTCTAAGGTAGCAACGGTGGGATGTGTTCATATTCTGTGTAGTTCACCCACTTGGCACGTGCAGGTGTGCTGACCCTGCACTCCCTTCCTCAGCAGTGAAGCCCTCCCCCCTCCCTACCCCGTACCGTTATTGAGAACCTTCTGTGCACTGAAGACCGTCAGGATTTCATCAGGATTTATAACGGCTGCCATGCTCCTCTCTTGACCCTTCTCACCCAGCTTTGCCAGTTATCACCCAGGTGGCTGGGATGTCCCCATCCATGTCTGGGAGCTGAAACATTTCATGCAGTGGCCTCCTCTCATTTTGTCTATTTCGAAGTAGCAACAGCAACCTGTCAATCAACAAACGTGTGTTTCCTTCTTCATTGCTTCATGACATTTGTGCGGCGTCCTGCTGCCCACTTCCTCGGTGTTAGCCAGGTTCTTCGGGTCTCCAGTGTTTTAACACAGCAGAGTCATCTTACCAGCCACCCAAAGCTTCTCAAGGAAATCTAACAAGCTTCCTCCTCCCTCTTCTGTGTGTGTTTTTTGTTTTTGTTTTTGTTTTGTTTTTAATTTGAGACAAGGTCTCACTGTGTAGCTCTGGCTGTCCTGGAACTCACTGTGTAGATCAGGCTGGCTTTGAACTCATAGAAATCCACTTGCCTCTGCCTCCTGAGCACTGAGATTAAAGCTGTGTGCCACCGTACCTGGCCTGGAATAGATTTGGAAACATGAAAATTGGCAAGGGAAATACTCAACAGAGAGTGAGTGGGAGACACTGGGGGAAGACTTGGCAGCTGTGCCTTCGGTGGTCTCAGGAGCTACCGAAGGGTGTGTATCCACGAGTTCAGGAAACCCTGGAGATGCTCACATGCTCATTGGAGAAGGCAGCATGGCCTGGTGGGTAGAGTTGGTTTGAATCTGGTGTCTGCAGCTTTATTCCCTGAGACGCTCCGAGACTCATCTCTCTAGAGATAAATGTGCCACTTCCAAATGTTTGTTTTGAAAGTCAAATGATAATATATGTAAATTTTCCATGCATAATCACTGGAATTAGCATAAGTATTTAAAGGTAAGTAGTAAAAGCCAGTGAGCCTGTGAGCTTGGCATCTGAACCATGTGGAGGAGGGAAGGAAAGCTGCAGCTGAGTAGTTATTGGAAACAGTGTCGTCTCCAGTTCTAATTGAGATAGCCCTTACCAACCTTCAAAGAGGAGACAGAGTCATCTCCAGTTCTAATTGAGATAGCCTTTACCAACCCTCAAAGAGGAGACAGAGTCATCTCCAGTTCTAATTGAGATAGCCTTACAACCCTCAAAGAGGAGACAGAGTCATCTCCAGTTCTAATTGAGATATCTTTACAACCTCAAAGAGGAGACAGAATCGTCTCCAGTCTAATTGAGATAGCCTTTACCAGCCCTCAAAGAAGAGACAGAGTCATCTCCAGTTCTAATTGAATAGCTTTACCAACCCTCAAAAAGTAGCCAATGCACCAGAGTCCCTGTTGTTGATAAGTGGAAAAGGAGTGACTGCAGGATTCCGAACAAAGGACAGTTCTGTCAGGAGGTGAGGAGGAAGGCTTCATCAGGGAGGTCTGTGTAAAAGCGCTGATGGAGGTGAGGCCCAGGAGGCAGAACCATGGGCTCCTTTCTCACTACCAGACTGAACTCCTGTGCAGAGGACTCTGGCCTGATCACAGCTTGTGGAGAAGAGAAGCCACACTTCCGGTGGATTAGCACAGCAGATGTTGCATTAGTGTTCATTTAACGGTAGTTTAGCTAGCACTCCTGATCTGGGGTTGACTTCCTACTTCACTGTCTCTCGTGCCTTCTTTCATGGCCCATCATTCCCCAGGGTCTTAGAATCCCTTGCACTTGTCAATGGAAGAGTGAAGAAGGAAGGTATCCTTCTATTTCAGCAGAGGAATAAATGTCTGCAAACTATGGTGGTATTTTATTTGTACTGAAATGTGATTTTAATTGTATGTTAATAAATAAAGTTGCTTGAGATCAGAGCTAATAGCAAGCCATAGCAGAGCTGGGCGTTTGTGGCGCCACCTTTAATCCAGCACTTGGTAGAAGAGCTAGGTAGATCTCTGTGTGGTCAAGGATACAGCCAGCATTGGAGACATACGCCTTTAATCTCAATACCATAGAAGACCTGGAGGGCTGTACATACAGGCAGTGAAGAGGCAGTCATGTGTTTGGGTTTACAACCAATGAGAAGGCAGAACAGAAAGACTATATAAAGACAAACACACAGGAAGTAGGTCTCTTTTCGGAGAGGTAGGACCACCGCAGGAGGAAGGGTAAGGCTTTAGCTCTGAGCTCTGACCTCTTGGCTTTCTTCTTTACATTGGTTCTGTGTTTCTTATTTAATAAGACGGTGGTTACATCGACAGCAAACCATGCATTTGAAGAGAAACTGATATCTGTAATATATGAAGAACAGCTACAACTCAATGATAGGGAAGCATACAGCCTAATTTACAGTCGAGAGGAAGATTTGAATAGACACAGTGGGTGTCTACAGACTCACATCTGCCTGTCCTGCGGGGCAGGGGGTAGGTCAGACTCGAGTGGCTCCAGAAGGCTGGGCCCTGAGGTGTTTCATGGTGGTTTTATTATTCGTTGGCATTGTTTTAGTTTTTCCTTTGGTATATGCAGAGCATTAGTTTCAGCCCCTCTGGTGAATACTAAAGTTCACAGCTTCTCAGATACGATGGCATACAGTCTGCATGTAGCTTAGGTGCATCTTCCTGGACATCTCATATCCTCTGTGAGTTCTTAACACAAGAGCAATGTCACAGAGGTGAGGACCTGAGTTCTATTGGAAGTCCCCAGGCAGCCACTTCATGTTTAACAGGCTGGAGATTGGGGGACATGGAGGTCACCTCTGGACCTGGGGACACACTGCACTGTGACCAGGGTTGAGAGGCTAGCCTTTGGCTTCGGAGCTCCAGCTAGGAGATGCTGATTCCTGCTTGCACCGAGTTTACTGAAAAGCCCTGCCATCTCCAAGATGAAATGCAGGGGAGAAGTTAATGTGAGGAAAGCGGGCTATTAAGATGTAAATTGTTTTGTGTGTAAGAGCTTTCTTGATGTGCAGGCGCACATTCACTTTTTATTCCCTTCTGTCGAGGCTGCCACATTTGGGAACTGAAGATAGAAATGTGGAAGCGAGCAGGTTAGACTTGTGCAAAAAAAAAGCGACCACCATCTGTGTCTTTCCTGTGATGGAGTCAGCGTTCTGGCGCCTCCTCTTTTATATCCTTGGAGGGAAAACAAATCTCATGCAGGCGGCAGTTGCTGCAGCTCATTGCTGCAGGATTCAGCATGCGGGACATTAACGCGAAGATGGTTATTAATGGGATTAAAACAGTAATAAAACTTTATGGAGGCATTTAATAACTCCTCCGCATACCATGAAACAAAGCTAAACCTCACCCTTCACGGGTGAAGTGTGCTGTCTGTCTTGGGGTCCACTGCTCTGGCTTTTAGCTGAATGTCAAGAGATAACTTAGATGAGATTTCTTCACGTGCATTTTGTTAAGCCCTCAGGCTCCCAAACACTTAAGAGGTGAGACCCCCGGAGAGCAGTGATCTAGGGGAACATTTTTGATAAAGAGCAGACCATAGGTCCCTTTCCACTTGCAGATACGTAAACTGGGGCTGGCAGGCAATGGGAGCACGTGTCTCTTCGAGCACTGAAGTGTGAGCTAAATCCAGCTTCGTCTCTTACCGGGCTCAGTTACCCACAAATAGGCGAGTGCACACAGGCCGCTGTTGTCCGCTTTGTGAACACTTCCATGACTGGCTGTTCCTGGACATAGGTGTGTCTCCTCCCTCCAGCAGCTCCCTGCTTTCTCTGAACCTTGTCTGGAAGAGTCCCTTCCTGTTGCAAAGGTTGTTCACACCTGGCTTTGTTTCCTTCACTTTTATTGAACAGACCATTTGGGTTTTCTTTTTTTTTAAGTCTGTGTGTATTTAAATCTGTGTGCACTCGTGAGTGTGTGGATGCGTCCATGGAGGCTGGACGACACTCTCAGGTGTTGCACCCCATTTCCCACCTCTCTTTATAGATCCCACCACTGCAAATGCCGGGCTAGCTGGTCCTGTGAGCTTCTGGGGATTCTCCTGCCTCAGCTTCCTAACAGAGTGCTGGGATTACAGGCATGTGTCACTGTCCTGGCTTTCATGTGGGTCTTTGCCCTGTGTGGCAGGTGTCTTGTTCACTGAGTCTTGTCCTCAACTGTGAACAAACTGTCTTTGAATCACAGAAAATTTAGAGCCACAATAGTTTTTTTTTTTTTTTTGAAGCTCTTTGTAGCATGAATCTTAAAAGGTCTTAAAATAAAAAAAACCCAGAGCCAGGTGAAAGCTGAAAGATCAGAGAAACAGAACAGCCAGCCACTAGCTTACCTCTACGAAATCCTCAGCCTCAAGGGAGTGAGTTCCTGTTTCCTTACGCCTTACATACCTTTCTCCACCCTGCCCTCACCTCCTGGGATTAAAGGTGTGTGTGCTTCCCAGTACTGGGATTAAAGGCGTGTGTGCCACCAATGCCTGGCTCTGTTCCCAGTGTGGCCTTGAACTCACAGAGATCCAGATGGATCTCTGCCTCCCAAGTGATAGGATTAAGGGTCTGTGCCACCATTGTCTTGCCTCTATGTCTAATCTAGTGGCTGGCTCTGTCCTCTGATCCCTAGGTAAGTTTATCAGGGTACACAATATATTGGCGTATACAATATATCACCACAGCTCTTCATTGTTCAAATGACAAAAGGTAGAATAACGGAGGCCCAGATGCTCGCTCAGGACCCCAGGCTCTTGCTGGGAAGGGCCTGAGATGATCAGAGATTGGGGCTCAGGCCCCTTCTCTTCAAGGCCAGTGCTTGGCAGAGGTACCACCGGCCATTCTGTCTCACCTCCAATCTGGCCCCGGCTTTTCTTTAGTTTTTGAGAGGTGGATGGAACAGTGTGCCTTCTTTCGAAGGCCCACAGTAGCTACAGACTGGCTGATGGAGCCTCATGATTGCTGGGAGTTGAGTCGCAATGTTGCTGATGGTTGTGGTTTGGATATGAACCATTTCCCATAGGTTCATGTGTTTGAACATGTCATTAGTCCCAGCTGGTGGCTCTATTTGGGAAGGTTGTGGAGCCTTTAGGAGGTAGAGCTTTGTTGGTGGATATATGTCATTAGGGCTGGGTTTTGAGGCTTTGTAGCCTGGTCCTACTTCCTGTTTTCACTCTCTACTTCCTGTGTGCAGATGAAATGTGATCTTCTTGCTTCCTGACTTTGAGGCCAGCTTCACACTCGTGCAGGCAAGCCTTCCCTGCCATGAGAGACTATGTCCCCATGAAACTGTAAGCCCAGATTTCTGTGGGATGTGTTTTACTATACTATGCGTAGCAGTATTGGTTAGTGTGCGATATCCACTGGTGGAATAGTATAAAGCATGTTTTGGCAGGCTAGACGTAAGATGCTAGGTGGAAATCCGTTCTAGCAGCAGGCTAATATGGAGAGATGAAAAAAAAAAAAGTGACATGGTGCAGAAGTATGTACATGATGAATATACCTAGACTGTGTAAACTCGAGCCAAGGGAGCAGCAAATGGTTGTCGATGCCAGCAGACCTGTGTATATGCTATGTCACACCATAGTGTCAAACATAAGATTAATAGAAATGTGTGTTATAATTAGAGAGTGTAGACGTAGTCAAGAAGCCTGTCCATAAGGCCATACAGGCTCTTGTAAATAAGAAATTAAAGGTCTCTCATTGATTATTTTATTAGCAATTAAGAACCAGCGCAAAGAGACACATTACTTCTCTGCCTTTCATCTTTCGAGCTCTGGCTAGCAGAACTGTGTGAGCGGTCTGGCAGATCAAGCAGAAACCCTATGCCAGCCTAAATGTATGGACGTGGGGATTCAGCATTGTGCCAGGCGATCCTGCAGGTGGCGGCTGAGGAACTGGATAGAAACTTACCACTACTAAGATGAACCTTCTTGCTGTAAGTTGCCTTTTATGGGCATTTATGGACAGTACAGTCGGTCAGGAAGCAGAGATATTAGAGCCAGGGCTCAGCTCCACTTGTCTTTCATTCACTGTAGACCTGGCCGATGGGCATGGTGCTCCCGGGACACTTGGGCGCGAGTGTGGTTCTCATTGCTCTCCAGACTTGCTAAAATTAGTTCTCTAGAGCAGTCGTCCGTACTTTCATATCCTGTGTTCCTATCTGAGGACCCTTAATACAAGTCTCCTCGAGTGTCGTGCGTGACGCAGCCAAGCTAGAAAATATTGTCTCAATGCTACTGCCATTTAATGCAACTGATGATTTTTACTGATAGTGCAATCGTAATACACTGTAAAATCTATATGATGGTCGGATATATCCTGAATATGCGACCCCTGTAAAGCGTTCGATGACCTACAAGAGAGTGCGGTGGCAACCCACCAGGTTTCGCTGCATGAAAGGCGCATGCGTCTAAAGAATCCCTCCTGGATACGCCTATCAGTGGAAGAGGATACTTAGCAATCCAAGCTTGTTAACCACTCACAGAGCCCGGTTTGGTAATACTGTCTGGATGTTAAATGCCTTTGGATTGTGCCACTTTCATTATCATTGAGACTCTAGGTGTTACCTTGGTTCACCTAAGCTCTAGGTTTGGTGATCAAATAGCGTTATTAGACCCGCGAAACTCCGTGGGGGCCGGACCCTGTCGCTGCTGTAGCCCGCTTCTCGCTACTGGTGACCCTGAACGGCAGTGTGTGAGGTAGGTGGTGAATATTACATTGTGCCATTATCCGAAGCGAGAAGTTCCTATCACCTCTTCCACAGCAGAGCGTGTCAGGGGCATAACCCAATTTTGCATAGTTCCGACTCCGATCATACACCCATCGTAATCGACCGGGAGAGAATTACATGTCTTCCCTTTGAGTTTTGCAGCAGTGTCGTTTGGCTGCGCTGGGAAAGCTGACGCAGCCTTTCTAGTTGATGCTAACCCTTCCCCATATTCATGACAACCCTCTCTCGGCGTGATGACTCAAAGGGCATACTGACGCTGCCCTGGCCTGTAATTGTGCACCGTGGAACATCGAGCAAGGCAGATTTCAGTAGACTACTCTGAAAGAAGATTGTATAGCGTGTGAAGCGAAGATCTCAACACGGAACGGCAAGAGTAGTCGCCTTTGTGATTGAATGCAATGACTCCGAGCCGCTGGTCAGCACTGCCAACGCAGCAGCTGCTCAGTCCGTCGTCCCATCTTGACCTTCATTGGTCACCGAAGCGACCCTCTCCAGACGACTTTGATCAGAATTCGTGTCCCTTGGCCATAAAGGGATTGCCTTCTAGAGTATGCATCCCTGGCATGCCATTGTTTGCTCAGTGAAAACTAGTCAGTCAGGAAGGACACGAAGCCCTAATAAAATTAGTGAGGGATGGAGCAAGAACCTTGCGGGAGTAATATTCACTTACAATTAGCTCTCACTGGCGCTCTGGACGTGCTTCTGCAAGCAGGGCATGTACTGGCGCAAGAGAGCAGATAGGAAGGCACTCTGCTTAATGCATCTGGCTTCAGTGTCAGCGAAGCAGCAAAGCAACGCTCCTGTGGAGAGCTACAGAGGCAAGAGAGGTCAGCCTCGTACCTGATTTTCAGCCCTTGAGAGAATGCTGTCTCTGTTCTGCCACTGTGCTTGTGCTGTTTGAAGTGCGGCGTCTCTACTCTGGGTGGGTGACCCCATCGCTACTGATAAATTGGCCTGGCTATGGTTCCGCGTGGTTCCACTTTTCGCGCAGAGCTCTTTCAATCCCGGCATGTTATCGTATGGGATAATCAATTTACTTCACAACGCTACTAATAGCTGTGAAGACCAGAGGTAGCCGTAGAAAGTGTGTATGCTAGTGTAGTGATACTAGGGGTCTCATGGTGACTCTCTTTCCTGCTAATCCCCCCACCTGACACCCCCCATGGTCCAGATGCCCGATCTCCATGCCGCTCTCACAGTTGGAATCACAGACGAAGACTTGGTTTCGGTTTAAGTACACTTCCGCTCTGCGCGGTGTATGATACTTCTGAAATCAGGAATGTAAAGGTCCTAGCTTTGCTCTTCTTGCGCGGTTGTTTTGGCTTTTCAGATCTTTGCTGCATTCTGTGAACTTTAGATTTAATTCTAACTCTGAAAGGAAAGCCAGCTCTCACGGTTATTTGGTCGCACTGTTGATTCTAAGGGTTTCCTGGCATGGAGTTTGGGAAACTATTCTCTTGCCCTAGAGACAGTCAAGGCTCTCCTGAGCACTCTGTGAAGCCATCTCTCCAGCCCCGTTTGTATGAGGTATTGTTCTGTGTATAGTGGATTTAATCTTTCGTCTAATAATCTGTAGAGTGGCGTGTGCGTCTGTGTTTTCTGGATATGTGTGAGTATCATCTATTGTTTTCCACTGTTGTCCTGTCAGGTTTTTTAAGTAAGATAAAACCATAGCAGAGTAATGGCACTGTCTCACATCGCTTCTTATGTGGAGACAACTGATACGCCTCGCTGAGGTACTTTGAGGGTTGAGTGGCTCTAATGTTGCTTTCCCTTGTTTGTATATGGATTCTGAAGTAATTTAATGTTTGGCACCCAGCGACATGTACTCCCTGCTCCCTGCTTTTTAAGGGAGCCCGATTGGCCACAAGTGAGTCTAGACGGCTTTCTGTTGACTAGATTTCCCAGGTTTGCATGTGCTCTAGTGCACAGCCTTTTCAAAAGCAATAAAGCGAAGTAAGTGTTTGTATCCTGGCATCCCTTTTCAGTAGTATATCTATGCAATGACACATTGTATCCATGTGTCTGTGATTAGAGCAATGTTAGTGTTTTCTTCCTAAGAATTATTTATTTATTTAGTGTACATGGCGAGGAACTATCCTCCCGCGATGATTTGCTATTGCAGTGGCGGTGCGTACCAAGCCTGTGCTGGTGCCAGTGCCTGTTGCTAAACCAATAAGGCCAACATCCCCTACAATGGGACATGCCCTGACTAGGGCAGTACTATCCTAGCGCTAAGAGCAGCCAATGCTTTAACAACTGGATGTCGCGATACTCCACTAGAGCTCAATGTTAGTTCTAGTTGTGCCAAATTACAACTTTTGAATAGACTGAAAAAATTACCAAGACATGAAATGTTATCTCTAAATTATGTTATGTTCCGTGACTGGTAGGTTCTAATTTTTAAGCTAATAGTCCCTGCCATTCAATGTGTGCTGTATTGCTGGGCCTATGAGTGTTCAGCGAACAGTTTTACACTGCTACTAATTTCTACGCGGATATGACAGGATTAGCTTCAAGCTGAGCGCCATGAATTCCCCTCTGCGGCTGTCCGATAGTGTATTAAGGCCACTAGCGCTTACATGACGCAGTTCCATTTCTCATGCGTCACTGAGGGACCGGTGTCACAGCTTCTCTCTTTTCAGCTGTCCAAGGAGTTATTAGCAGCTATTCAACCACTTTATGGAAATGAATTCAGAATATCTGTGTCTCTCAGATAAATGCAAGAGACAAGTCTGAGCATCTTTCACAGACCAGAACACAGGCCTGGCTTTATTTCCAGTTGCCCTCATTCGTGCTCTAGTTGAAGACAGACAGTTGCAAGCCACTGCTACATGAGGCCTGTGCTAGGCTCCACAAACTGCAGAATAAAATTCAACACGGCTCCCCTTCCAAACAGCTGTGCCGGTGTGTTCAAGCTAATCCAAAGCAGTGGACATGTCAGCAGCCAGGGGGTTGAGCCGGGCAGAGCCCTTGGCATCCCCGCGCGTGAGATGGCAGCTTTTGTTAACAGGCCTTGAGAGAGTGACGAACAAAAGGGCCCTACATCTTCTTAGGAGCACGTTGAAGCCTAAAACATGAGTAGGAGAAGGGATGAAATAGGCGGACCGCATTGAGGGCGAGGCCAGCCATCCTAGTCCTGATGAGGTACAGGGCATTCTCTACCATCCTCAGCATATTCCTGTTTCTTAAATAATCAACACAATAATAGTAATAGTAGCTAATAATGTAAAATAATCTCCTCGCAGCAGTCATTTCTTATGAAGAGTGACGATTGGTTTGTTTTCATGGACTCCAGACCATAATAGTGGATATTTTAATGCTCTATGTGGCTGAAAAGAATAGAGCTCAAATAAGCGAGAAACAAGCAGATATCGCCCCACAAAACTCTCAACTTAAAAAGAGCACTGATCTCTTATTTAGTATTTCTAGACTTTAAGTCCTATAATTAGACATATCTCTAACAGTTTTTATTCTAAGTAAATTCAGACCCCACACAGACACACAGTGCTTCCCTATCTAGTCTGACGTTTCTCTCCCGCCCACCGCTTTCAAAATAACCACTCAGAAGCTTAAATTACTTTAAATGTTCAGCGCGATAGATCAGGCTTATTACTGTGGTGTTATTTTGTTGTACTGCTAATAAATTTGCCTGAAGATCAGAGATAAGCCAGCCAGAGTTAAACACTCACTAAGTCGACAGCAGTGGATTTGGCACACATTTTAATCCTCCTAGTCACTCGAGAGAGGCAGAAATTGATCTGGATCTACTTGATAATCACATACAAGTAGGATCAATGACCAACATAGGAGACTATAAGCATGCAGATATTGAATCCAGATAATCTAAGAGAAGAGAAAACAAGTCTACGAACATACCGAAGACAAAGTAGAGATGAACAACACTATAAACAACAAAACACACGAGTAATAATTAAGAAGAGAGACGGACAACAATTCCTCCATATAAAATCACACAAAGAACCTAAGGGATAATGAAAAAAAAGAATACGGCGTACTCATAGAAGGATACATAGGCGAGAGAGCATTAAGAGGCAGTGAGAGAAGTGAGCGGGAGCTTCAGACTCCCTTTCAAGCTGCAGCATCGAGGCTTACAGTACAATAGAGGAAATTTCTTAACAGTGAGGAGAGGGAGATTTATAGGGGAGGAGGAGGGGGACAGTTAATAATTTCACATTACCCCCCCCTATATAACATGCCCACATATATATATAATTTCCACAACAATTGCATATAAATCCTACTCGTAGGACTATTTCTGAAGTAGATGTGAGAGAGGATTATCTCTAGTGTGCAGATCTACAATCATATACACTTTGAGCGATTCTCTAACTGACTATATATCCGAGCGAGATATATAACCCAAGAAGATCTAGGCGACCGCGTAATATTTCGTCCTGATAGACACACCTATAGTGATCAGATCGACCGAGTGGACTACATAACTCACTTACATATATGATATTACCACTCAATTTCTCCACAGACAGATTAATATCATAGTGCGCTGGGTACCTTCTTTCGTTAGTACAACATTCTCATCTAGCCTCCTTTGCATTGGCTGGCAACTCCTGACTACAGTCCTTCTCCTCCTGACTTCCGCCCTTCTCCTCCATGACTCTGCCCTCCTTCCCATTCATTCTCTGTTTGGCTTTCTTGCCTAATCCTGCCCAGCTCTACTGGCCTATCGGCTTTTTATTAACCAATGAGCAATAATACATATTCATAGTGTAGAAAAGATTTGCCTCCACACATCTCTGTGTTATGATCATTTGATGTTTGACATGTCAGTGGCGGACCAGGGTTCCCCACTTTGTTTTAGAAAGCTGTCCATTGTGAGGAGTGTCTAATGAATATCCTATGTTTTTCTATTTGTGTTTATCCAAAACTCCTTGACTGCTTATTATTTTGACTGTTGTATAAAAAAAGAAAACAATCTTTGGAAGGCGGTTGGAGCAGATGCTCATAGTAGCCGGTTAGATGCCTCTGCTTTATACTAAGCGGATGAGTTTGTTTCCTAGTTACCCATGTGGCCAGCATATGCATGCGCACTTATAAACTCCAGCTCCAGGGAATACCGATAACCATCCGCTCTCCTGGCTATCCATCCACACTGCACTCGGTCGCATACACCACACACACACATACACACACACAACACACACTCACACACACCACACCACTCATACCTATAAAAATTAACTATGTCCACTTGGCAAATATTAATATAAACGAATGTCAGAATAATTAGTTTACTCCTGCATGATTTACCTTGTTCGCTGGACCTTTTAATCTACCAGATTGTTGATTCATCAGTGAAACAAATGCTCTTCATTCTTACTCATATATGTACTTGAATTGCTTCAATCTGTTTCCCGATTTAATCTTTCTGCTTTGCTTAGATGCGAGTCATTTCTACCGCTCTATCTTCAGGTGTGCTGAGCCCCACCCCCTTTTCTTCCACCAGGCATGCATCATGCACTTTTTGTTTCAGATCCGTAAGTTTTATGTCTTGGTGGTGTCCCTGTTAAATTTTGCGATTGCTGTTTTGCTATGTCATCGTGTGCAGAATCTTAGACTGGTGCTTTTATAAAATCAAACCTGGTGTGCCGTTATTGGGTGAACACCTGGTAAGATTCGAGGAGACAGAACAAGGCACGCTTATCTCACTTGCCAGTTCCTCAGCTGTCCTGTTTCCTCAGATCTGTTTAGCCTCTGAGTCTCTCCAGAATGAATCTCAGGTGTACATGTTGCTCGCAGCCTGTCATAGCTTAACAGCAAATGGTACAGGCAATGCTTATGTTTCTGGTCCTCCGCCTTATTTACCTTTCTCTTTTCTACTCGCCACTCCCTGGGTTAATAAAGGCGTTGGTCACCAAGCCTGGCTGTATCCTTGAACACTGGTATTTACTTGCTCTGGAATTTAGGATTAGGGATGTTCTACCACGCCTTCCTTTATGTTTAATTGTGGCATATTCTGTCTCTGACCCAGATAATTGTTTTTAGCCTGCCAATTATTTGGGGGAATGCATAACATCATCGTTGTATTATCCTGGCTACTTTAATGCTGCTGTCACTTATTGTATCTCTCCGTGCTCGTTTCTTCCTGGTTGCAGATTTGCATTTCTTACTTTGGAATTCTGTTTTTGTTTCGCATGTCTGTTATTCTGGGCCTGAGCTGCACTTTCGAGTCCTTTCTGTAGACAGAATGCAAGCCTCCTCTGGCTGTCACTTATTTACAGGTGGCTAGCTTGAGTCTTTCAAGGCTTATTTTGAAATTCCTGTTGCCTCAGCTGTGTTAATGCGGAATGGCACTGTGGGTCTTAGTTAAAACTCAAGAGTCTGTTAGCAAGGCCTCCCCTCTGGGCTGTCAGAACTTGTTTCTAGCTGGGTGAGATCGGCAGCTTCCACAGGACTCAGGCTTGCAGAGATGATCTTCAGTACACTTCCTCTGTGTCATACAGGGAACACCTTAGAACTAACCTTGAGCTAGTTTGGGGAGCAACGTGCAGGCTCTGGGTGGTGTCTTCATGTCCCTGCTAACCACGGCTTTCCCGGCAGACACTAACCCCAGCGCCGCTTCTCCTCACTGAGGACGAGAACACACTCTGCTCAGGCCTGCCGCCTGCACCTGGGAAAGTCCCACTAGCCCCACACTGCAGGAGTAAGGGAGCTGGATTCAGCTTTTCTCTCTAGAGTTGGACCTTGACAGTTTCTATAAATCCCACTGGGTGAGAATAAGACCATTTCACAGTTTTCGAGCTAAATTTGAAGTAAGCTTTATTAAATACTGGCCAGGAAGATGGACACTGGCCAGGTCCACACCTGGGTCCCCAGAGAATGGCACCAAATTATGTTAGTCAGGTGTTTTATAGGCAAGCTCCGTAGGCTACGTACTTCCTGCCTTGGGGGCAAGCATACATCCTGAGGTACCTGCCTATGTACCTCCCTCCTATGTGTGATCAAATGTCCTATGCCCTTGGGACTGACTTGTTTATCGCGGTGAACATGTGGCTTATTACTTTTCGATGCAGCCCAGGCGCATCCCGGCAAGTTACTGTCTTGGCAGTGCCGGTCACAGGTCAATAGCTTTTGTTCTTTCGATCGTCTTAGCAAGTCCTTTCCTTCATACAGTAACTTTAAGCCCTCCACCATGTCCGGTCTAACATTTGGACGTTGTCTCCGATTTGATCTGGGTGCAGTTACCCATGCGTAGACTGTGTGTTCTTGATGCTATCTGATTAAATGGAGGTCTGTGTGTTGCCAATATGTTTCTATCACTAACTTTCTTATTGTGTGTTAGTTGAAACCAATCTATGTGGTGGAGTCTATTTCCCTATTTCGTCCTTTGTTGTTTTTCCTGTGCTGAATTCACAGAGTTTCCTGATATGGTTATGTTGGGTATTGAGGCTCGGGCCAAGGAAGAGTCCTCCTTTTACCTAAGCACAGTCACTGTGCTCCCTTCCTTGATTATTGGTAAGTCAAACCTGCCATGAATACTTTTCTGTGTTCCATTGCCATGGTCTCTTGTTAGAGTCAGAAAGGACTACTCGTTTAAATACTGCTCTCATTTAAAGTGTGTTCTTCTTTAGCTTCTTGCTGTGAGGCTTGCAGTCCAGTGGAGAGATGCCTTGTCTGAGAGGATGGTGTTGCGGACTTGACAATGTACACAGACGCTCTTGGGGAGAGTGTGATTGACAGGGGTGGGGTGAGGGAGCAGGCTGTGATGGTGGTAGGCAGTACTGCACAGTAGGGGCATGGTATGGTCTGGTGTATGGATGACATGAGGCGTGGTTGTGCACTGAGGCTGGAGGTTAGCACGTTTAGAAGTGGTGTGGAGAGAGGTGATGGGGGCTGGCTCATTTTCAGTAATGGTTGGAATTGCCAGGATGGGCGCGTCTACGGCTCTGGTGTTGTGCTGGTGGTCTTGCTCTGCACCGTAAGGATTGTCCAGGGGTGGGGTCACATGGTCCTTTGACCTATTGAGCTGTTGGTTCTATGATCAAAAGGAGCTCCTCTTAAATGACCATGATGCACCAGACAGTGTGTCAAGTCATACTCAGGTCATCACTGCCACTAAATGCACCCCGTCTTCAGAAGTCCCCATTGTTATCTCTCTGCTTCCAATTGAGGACGGTTCCCTCCCAACCGACTAGTACTGAGCATCTGAAAGCCAGCCAGGCAGCGGGTGTAGGCAAGTGGAGAGGATGCTCGTTAGAGGGCCCGCCAGCAAAGCGTCTTTGGGAAAATGCAGCCTAGACTGGAGCGGGGGAGTGTAAAGGGGAACAGACTGTGCGTTGGGTCGGAAGTGGAGAGGTGGTGGGTTTTTCTTCCCTGAGATGGGCTGCTAAGCATCAAACCCAGAGCCTTTTTCATGCTGGAAAGAGTCCCCACCCTTGACTACACACCCGGCCCAACATGGTGCTGTAAGTACAAAAAGTGTGTTTAGCAGAAGAGATGGGCATGAAGCTGACTCACGGCAGTGGAGCCCACGGGAGGGGAGAGGTTGCAGGAGGCAGAGCAGAGCGGACTGAGATGGCATGAGCTGTGAGGGGAGGGGATGGGGCCCTCCCACTCAGAGGGCCCAGGAAGGATGGGGGGAGGGGCCATCTTGCAACTCCATCTTCTCCAGCTGGACCAGGAAGCCGGCCCTGTGGTGTCTTTCAGAAGCAGGCAACTTACCCTGCATCTGCCTTTCAGGATCTCAATTTCAGTGCAACTCTGAAAACTTTCTTTAAAACTGGACAAGCCAGGGGAAAGTGTGAGCAGGTAGGGAGAATTCTCTCTTGCTTTTGAGGCTCAAACCAAAGCCTTACAGTGAGCTAATTAAGCTTCCCCCCAGTTTAAAAAATGCTTCAAGTTCTGTTCAATCATTCCTTTTGATTTTTTTTTTGGAAAGATGTAAAATATCTGTATTTTTTTCTGATCACCCAAGCAATGCATATTCATTATAAAAATTTAAATTAATGCAGAAGTACATGAAGGTAAAAATGAGCCTCCCTCCCCGAGAGGTGACCCACACTATATATCCACCTGTGGAGAGCTTACTTACCCAGCAGCCTGAGGTGTGAGGGAGAATCTAGGACTGAGCCAGCTTTCTTCATACTTTCTCGGTTGGCTCGTCTGCCTCATAAGGACTGTCTGCGCCGGAGCAGTTCAGTCGTGCAGGGATGCCATCTCTCCCGGGCAGTCAATATCTGTGCAGGGATGCATGTGTGGCCCAGGGGCCTTGACGTGACTTGTAAAGTCACACGCTGTGCCTAACAGGTGGTCACTGAAAAGGCAGGGGACAATTCTTGGTAATTGTCTTCTGCTGTTTTCTCCATATTGGGTGCAGAGATGTGTCTCTCAGTCTGAGTTTGTTGTTTTCATTTTTTTTTTTTTTGAGACAGGGTTTCTCTGTTGAGCTTTGACTGTCCTGGATTGGCTCTGTAGACCAGGCTGGTCTCGAACTCATATCATCTGCCTGTTCTGCCTCCGAGTGCTGGGTCAAAGGCGTGTGCCACGCTGCTGGTTTTGTTTTCCAGCTTCTCTACTTGTTCCTTGAGCACTTTCCACGGACGTCATTTGTGTCTCTGTCCTTTACTTATGAGTGTTCCGTTCACACTCTGGTGATTGGGGGACACAAACACACTTTGCATACCTTGAATCACACTCCGCACCTCTTGAACTGTAGTTGGCTGCCTTCATTGTCAAATCCATCCTGTTTTCTTGCCCTTGCTGATGAACCCTCCCCACCCCCACCACCCCCACCCCACGCCCCGATGAGGGCTTGGTCTCCTCTGTCTAAGGCTTCTGTCAGGTTGGATTGTTTCTGTGAGTTACGTGAACTGTAGGCTTACCCTAAAGTGAGATTTTTTTTTTTTTTGATGAAATCATTCCTACCAGGGCTTGAAGCCATCTGTTCACACCTCCTTGCTCACGTACTGGCTCACCTTTGACTGCCAGGCCCTGACGTCTGTCTGGACTCTGTCCTGCGGACCTTTTCACTGCTGTGTTGGAATCCCAGCATTTGAGTTCGTGTCTGTGGAAATGTTTCCTGGGTAGTGACTCAGCCTCTTAAGAACCCGCCTGGCTATCATTTTCTACTTATGTCTCAAACAAACCTTGAAGCTGTTTGCTAAAGTCTCTAAACCTCCAGTGAGATTCTGAGCCCCTGTGGTGATTCCCTGGGCATTCGGCTTGGTTTTATCCATTTTCCACTGGAGCTCACCTGCCCTTTCATCTATTCAAGCCTCGTTTGTCTTTTTGCTGTGTATTTCATATTTCTTTACTTGTTCTGTTTCTCCTCAAATGCATCCCTGGCCACTGTTTCAGATTCGATGTCACTAGGCCATGAAGGGGGTTTTCCGGTTGTGTGGAAGCTTTATGCTCTGACTGGTGATGGACATTTCACCGAGATTCACGTTCCGTAAACAGTGATGAGTTACTGTCATTGTTTCGAGATTTTCAGCTTACTTGCTGCCTGCCTGTTCTGGTCATCCCGATAGAATCCAATGGCAGCCAGAAGACGCTCCTTTTCTTCTTTCTGACTTATGTGTTCAACCTCAGGGCCTCAAGTTCAACCTCAGGGCAGCCACAACTACAGGAACCAAAGTGTGTGTCCTAGCCAGAAAGAGGTGCCTGTGTCCCTGAGCTCCTGGCACTCCCATCTTCAGTGAGGGCCCAGGCTCTCTGCCTCTGTCTTGTGGCCTTCCAGCCTCTGGCTGCCCTGAGATTTGGCTTCCTCACTTCAGCAAGTTCTAGAGCTGCCTTTGCAAGTTCCCCTTCAGGCGACTGTGGTTTGTTCTAACCGAGACAGTAATTGGGCTGTTAGTGACAGCATGGGTTTTCTGGACTGCTCGGCCTCTGGCCTCACTGGAGTGCAGTGACTGGGCACCTGTTCCTGAAGTAGGAGCCAGGGCCGCACAAGCAGTGGGTGCCATGCAGAAGGAAGACAGATGTTTCTCAGGCAAGTGAGCAGCGTGCTTTTGAGTTGAGGTGGGGGTGGGGGTCCAGGAACTGAGGAGTGGGGGAGGGTGTTCCAGAGCCCGGTGTCCTGCAGGCAGTGGGGAGGTGGGTTCTAGAGGTTCTAGAGGTTCTAGAGGTATCGGGAGCCATCAGAGGCCCAGGGCATGGAGGAGAGCGAGCACCATGGCCCGCCCGCTCGTCGTCTGTTTTCAAGCTGTTTTTCCCGTGTTCTCCGTCCTGTGGTCCCTGCTGTGTCTTCACTGGCTCTGTTTGGATGTAAGTGAACACTGACGTCCCTCATGACCTGACTTGATTTTCATTGCAGCTTCAAAGTCTCCAGAAATTTGACATGTTAAGGCTGTCAGTTTTTTCCTAGATAATATTTATTTCTCCACAAAACAGCACAACCACCACACAAAAGTGCCTGGAGATGCTGAGTGCGCTCCGGCTGGGTGTCTCACTTGGAGGGTTGACATTGCTGCAGCAGCTGGAGTGGCAGCTGTTATTAGCTGTTGCTGACGATGTCGTTGAAGTGACAGTTGCTGTGGGGTTACAGGCTGCTGTCTACAGGGGCGAAAACATCCAACTTCAACAAAGCAGGCTTGTTTTTAAAGCTTGTTTTTTAAATTTACACCTCTGTGGGGCGGTGCAGTTCACTTGGAGGCCAGAAGAGGGCCTGGAGCTAGAGTGACATATGGTTGTGAGGCACCATGTGGGTGCTGAGAGCGGAATTTGGGTCTCCTAAAGAAACCATGTGTGCTTTGAACTGCTGGGCCCAAGTTTATTTAAAAGTTAGCTAAAGCAGAGTGAGCGAAGAGACTTGACAACCACGTGAAGCCCCTCCACACTTTCCTGATCTGATTTTTAAACACTGTCTGTGTTCAGACTTTGGACTTACGGGACACCCATGTGTCCCTCTATGCAATCCCAGTTGCGTTGGTTACAGGGAAAGCAGCTGCCCGGGCAGGGGCACGTGGCCCTTTCTGGGAGTGTCAGCTGTGGCTGAGGCTGTGAGAGCGCAGTGGACGCACTGTGAGAATCTAGAGCACTGGTGATTCGGTTCCCTCGAGCTGGGATATCACGATGACTGACTTTAGGTGTGGGCGGACATTGATTATAAATGACAATCAGAGTTTAGTGTACATTGTTAGTGAGCTTGTGTGGAAATGATGTTTTTGTGTAGTGTGCTGCCAGGTTCCAAGACAACCATTCATAAGGCGCGTCCTCCTTTCTTCAGGTGCATGCTGTTGTTTGGGTCTGGGTTGCCCCCACCAGCTCGTGTTGAAGGCTTTGCCTCCAGCATGGCACTGTAGGAAGCTGTAGGGCCTGTAGAAGGTGCAGCCACTTAGCTATGAATCCACCTGTGACTGGCTGGTATAGTCACAGCCCTCAGGACTCAGTCACCTCTCAGGGCCAGCCTGAATACCGCTGCATGCAGGACAAGCCTTGTGCACTTGAGTCTTGAAAGGCTCTCCATCACACACCATTATATTTGTTTGCAGTTGTTGTAGCAACTGTGATGATAAATGGAGTGTGTAAAACAACACAGGTGATTGTTCTTGTGTGCTGCGGGGGTCAGAAGTCCAGTGTTGGGCAGGCTTGATTCCTTCCAGAGACTTAGTTTTATGCCTTGAGAAAGAAAGTTGGAAAGCTTCTGACAGTCCCGTCCTCTTAGCCATGATCCCTTCTTGCCAATTCCAGCATTTTGCTTCTGAGGTCACAGTCCCCATGACTTCCATGTCTCAGGAGACCTTAGGACTCACCGAGTCCATGGGTCATCCAGGTTACTGCCTCAAGCTTTGTTCTTTCATTCAATCATGTTTGCAGAATCCTGTTGCCATATGAAGTCAGTTACAGGTTTCAGAGATTAGGATGAGGCATCTCTGGTCAGGAATGTGTGAATGAAGATAGACCAAGATGGCTCCGAAGCTTTTAACCTCAGTGAAATGTGGACTTGTGTTTATGTGGCACCATGGCTGCTGTGGCTGTTACTTGTTATCCTCAGGGAAGAGAGCAGTAGAATGCTCTGTGACTTAGAAACCCACAGTTCAACGGTGTTTCCATTCATACCTGAGCACAGGGTCCAGACAGGGGCCCCGAGTTCACCCTGAACATTCTTTTGAAGCAGTTTTCGGCTGGGTGTGGTGGACATGCCGGTTCCTAGCTCTTGGGAGGCAGAGGCAGATCACAGCCCAGTTTGAGGCACCATTGTCTATTTGGTGAGTTCCAGGCTACTCAGGGTTTATGTAACAAGATTTTTTTTTCCAAAAAAAAAAAAAAAAAAAAAAACAACCAAGAAAGGACATAGAATGACAGGACAGAGGGAGAGGAAAGGGCGAAAAAGGGAAAAAGAAGAAGAAAAAAGAGAAGGGATGGGAGGGATGGATGGGGTGGAGGGGAAGAGGAAAGGGGGGAGGTGCTTAGCTATGGACTGGCTTCAGTGGTAAAAGCAATGACTGACTGTGGAAAGAATGACTTCCCCAACATCCTAACCGCCTCTTCCTACAGAGGCGGGTGTTAATGAACCCAGGAGAGTGACACAGGTTTGCAAGATGCAATGTGATGTCTCCCAGAAGGAAGCTGTGTTTAGGCAGGGTCACATTCGACTTAGAGCTGTTCCGACCTTAAAGGCGAGTGTCTTCCACAGGCTTAGATGTCCCACAGTTGCTCCAGAATCTGCTTTCCCTCCAGCAGCACAACAAAGTCATGATATTAAGGCGCTGTGACGAGCTGGGGCAGCTCATGACATTATATTTCCAGAACACTGAATGCATGGAAATGGGCTGTGAGGGGAGCTCTTGAGGATTTGCTCATAATTAATACAAAATCATTCTCAGAGTTTTTTGATGAGTTGGTATAATGAATGCAGAATAATTCCAGGGTCTTGACTTTATGAAGTTTGGTTTCTTTTAAAGATGTTGGGATAGAGCAGTAAACTGTTATGATTGGGGCTGGAGACACGGCTCAGTGGTTAAGAGCACTGGCGCTCTGCAGAGGACCTGGGAGGTGGCTCCAACAACACCGCAGTTCCATGGGATATGATGCCCTCTTCTGGCCTCCAGTGGGCACTGCAAGCCATTGATGCACATACACACATACAGGCAAAATACCCACACATAAAAATTTAAAAATGAAAATAGATTAACCGATGGCTGGGGAGTGCTAGAGAATGCTTTCACATGCCTTTACCAGGGTGTGTGTGTGTGTGTGTGTGTGTGTGTTGTGTGTTGGTGAGTTCTTGCAGTTGTGCCATTTGACCTGTTTTACCATAAGCTACAACTCTGAACCTGTATGGTTTAAGATACAATTTACCCAAATTTTTATCACTTTTAAGTGATAAATTTTTACTTTTTTCATTTGTTGGGGAAATTTGATGTGTTTGCTGGAAGCAACACTTCACACTATGTGGAAGACTGGAAGCTTCAGGGCTGAACTTGACCAGGTCCCACCCGGCTGGTGGTCTGGGGCTCAGGACAAGTGGACTGTCGGTCCAGGAACTGGTGCTAAGGCACGTGGTCGTAGCTCTTTACCTGACGCTCCCACGTGTGTAAGATTTGCCATCCAGAACATGTGGGTCTGCTTTGCATTGTTTTCCACTGTCCTGTTTGTCCTTTATGTTTGCAACATCTTTTCTTCCTTGTTGCTTTGGACTCAGTCCTGTAAACTAGAGGATAACGCTAACATAAGAACAGTAACAACGTAAGTGTTCACAGCAGCACAGTGTGCAATGTTTGCATGCTGCACCACACTGAGGTTGCTAATGGAGGCTCAGAGATCACAGTGGCACAAACCCACCAGTTCATGAAGGGATGTTTCTCTAAATTGTAATTAATCGCATTATTTAAACGCATGAGAAAAAAAATGCTTGTGTTTTCTCCTGGAAATCACCCAATTGTCCATTCCTCTTGAGACTTGGCTACTAGTCTACCCAGTCCCTGACTGGTTGGCCTGGAGACTCTGACTTCTGTGCTTGTGTGTAACATGTTCTGTTTGGTCAAGCCTGCTGGTGTGGATGTGTGTTCTGAGTATGGTTTGGGGCTCTCTTGCCTTAAGAGGCCCCTTGGTGTGAGTTCATGTGTGCAGCTGCCCTGCTGTGTCCTGAGGACACTCTTGCCTTGTACCTCAGGCTCTTGCAGCCTTTCTACCTTGACCCTTCCACAATGACCCCTGAGCCTTAGGAGAGAGGGGTGAGGTACAGAGTCCCACTTGGGGCTGAGCAGTCCACAGCTCTTATTCTCTACACTTGGACCATTTGCGGGTCTCTGTGTTACCGGCATCCACTGCAGAAGGAAGCTTCTCTGATGACATTGTGCACAGCGAGCTCAAGCCAGCCCACATCTCCGCATGGAGAGGGGAGATGGGCACAAAGTCCCCTTCTGTCCCGTCGCCTGCCCTCCCCCGCCCCAGCTAGGGGACTATTGGCAAACTGATGCTCTCGAGGGAGTCAGTTTAAGAAGGTTGCTCCTGCTAAGCTGACCACATTCCAGTGGAAGGACACGTGTCCAGGGATGTAGGGCAACAGCACAAATTGGACTTGAGCAGTTAAGACAAAAAGGACATGAAGCTGGGTGAGTAGGAAGGGGGGTGGTCGAGAGCGGAGCAGGGAGATGGTGATGACCGAAACACGTTATATGAAATTCTCAAAGAACTTAAAAAAGAAAAGAAAGATCCCTTGGCCCATTCTAGACTCCTGAGCAGACCTGGGGATTTGAGGCTTAGAAACCTTCATTTTCAGCGGCTTTCCCAAGTAAACAGTGTCAGTGCCCAGTCCCACACCACACCGGGTCACAGCACCTCTGCCAGGTCACATGGCGTGTTATTTTTTATCATCTTACGACAGAACTTTTCCTTTTTTTCTGCCGTCAGGACTTGTTGGTCACGTCTGTAACATGTTCACAGAAACTGCCACACTGTGCTTGGACAGTGACAATAAGAACAACACAGAGCCGGCGGCCATGCTGCTGACGTCGACTGCTTGATATCCTGCTGGGCATGCTGACGCACACCTCCAGCATTGTCCGGCAGAGCTCTGCAGGTAAGTCCTCCTGGGCCTCCTTGTTCTGCCTCTGCCGTCTCCTCTGGGTATCTTCTTCTAGCTTGGCTTGCTTCTCAAAGAATGTCTGTTATAGATGCGGTCTACTCAGGCCATGCGAGGTGGGGACAGGACCCAAGGAAGGCAGAGAGGGTCACAGAATCTTAAGGAAGGCAGGAGAGCCGTAGTGGCATCACCTGGAAACCAGGCCTGTGGGAAGGCAGCTTTCGCCTTGGGTGCATCAGGGGTTGGCCAATAGTGGACAGATCTCTTTGCCCACCCTCAGCAGGAAGCTGAAGCATGCTGGAACAACAGACTGGATGGATATATACATGTTACATATGTGCCTGAATCTGTAGTAGTTATTCATTCTTATCACAAAATACCTGACTAAAAAGCAGTCTAAGGAGGTTTTATTTGGCTCACAGTTAGAAAGGGCATAGTCTATCACGGGTGGAAGGCACGGGGGCAGGAATGTGAGGTTACTGTCCCATTAAGTAGCAGTGAGATAGCATGCAGACATTAACACCAGAGCCCATCTGCCTTCTCCAGTCAAAGGTTAACTATACAGGTATCTGTCTGTCTGTCTCTGCATATATTCCACATAAATTCCCTCACTTGCCTTTCCTTTATAACTGATAAATATTCAGAACTGTGAGATGAGTCTGAGGATCTGGAATGTGTCCCACAGCCATAGACAGCATAAGTCAACCATGAATGTGACCCATGTTCTGCACTGTGCTCTGTGAAGGAGAGATGTGGTTTTACTGATACTGCTGTGTGCTAGTGCTCCCAGGCCCGTTTCATTTGATGCTTCACTCACCAACCGAGTCACGTGACACTTTGAGCAGGAGAATGGCATGCTGCAAGGTCGGATCATTGGCCTGTTTAAAAATCTTGGTGAAATGATCGAGCCGTGTATCAGATGGTCCTCTCGGCTCGGAGAGAGGCCGATGCTGTGGTTGAGGCTGAAATGCCACCTACATGTCCCGCCCCTTTCCTGCCCCACCCCACGAGTCTCTCTTCAGACAAGGCCCTTCTCACTGCTGCTCCCACAGTGGTGGTTTTGTGAGGAAAACTCTAGCCAACTCTGAGTGCCTTGATGATCACCGTCTGTGGAGGTTCAGGCCACGGAGCTGTAAATTAAAGGATCAGAAGTTGACAGACTCTAGGACGGTATTGTTGTGTCTTTTGAATTCCAGGTGATTAGGTAGATAAGACACTCAGGATTTTTAAAAACTAGAGCTCCTTAACACAAAACGTTTCCTGGTTCTCTTCAGGTTGCGCCCCCATCCAAGCCTCACTGCTTGTTGTGTTACTTTTCTTAGCCTTTGACCCACTGCACCCTGACTGCCATCCTTCTGGGTCCTCCCCACACCGTGAGCCGGACTGCTTTCCGAGGTGGCGGCTGACTTTGATCTCCAGTGCCTAGTGTCCATCTGCAGGAAGTGTGTCCTCGAGCTGAGTAAAAGGAAGGAGCTGGGGAGAGAAGCAGAGTCCTCATCAAAGACAAGTCCGTCCACCCCGGCCTTGCACGCTTTGCACTCCTGGGAGTTTGTTCTGGCACCAGACTGGGGCTGTGCCCATCAAGCCCTGTCTGCGTCTGGCAGGAGCTTCTTTACAGGGCAGTGAAGGTGTCAGTGCAAGTGTGAGTCTCAGTGCAAGGTGAGTCTCAGTCAGGTATGTGAGCAGCTTTGCTTCCTGGGGAAGAGAGACTCGGTGAGAGTAGGGGTGAGTAGATGAGGGAGTAGGGTGAGTGGTGAGGAGAGAGGGTGAGTGGGTGAGGAGTAGGGTGAGTGGGTGAGAGTAGGGGTGAGTGGGTCAGGGGAGCAGGGGTGAGTGGGTGAGGAGTAGGGGTGAGTGGGTGAGGAGTAGGGGTGAGTGGGTCAGGGGAGCAGGGGTGAGTGGATGATGAGTGAGAGTAGGGGTGAGTGATGAGAGTAGTGAAGGGGTGAGGTGAGGAGCAGGGGTGAGTGCGGTTCAGGGAGAGCAGGGGTGAGGTGGGTGAGAGAGTCAGGGGTGAGTGGGTGAGGGAGAGCAGGACAGCAGGAGTCAGAATCCTCACCAGTTCCTCCCCAATGGTCCCACGATTCAGAATCAGTCCTAGTTCACCCCCACGTTGGGGGATGAGAGGCAGGAAGGCCGCAGAGAACCCAGAGGTACGGTGAGAGCCGTCTGCTCCAATCCCAGACATCCCACCTTTGCCTGGGCAGCTCTGAGCCATGCGCCCAGCTGTCTGCACACTGGCTTCTCATCCAGGAAGCAGATACTGTAATTTCTTGTGAAGGATTGCTATGAAACCTAGAAGAGAGACTAGAGCATACTCCGTCGTCATGTGTAAAGCATCGTCCACGTCCTGGGAAGCTAACAGTAACCACTGCTTGTATCATGAGCATCAGGAAGAAGAAAAACACTTACCACCCTGTGGGCAGGAGGCCTTCCTTTGCTGACGAAACCAACCCCTGGGAAGCCGATGTGCTGGGTGCTATTCTGTTTTGCCCTTAGGATCCCAGCATAGAACCGGGCACTTGTAATCTCAGTCAGACAGAGAATGGGGTATGATAAGTCCATTGGACGAGACTCCACAGTCTCGCAGTCCTGTAGCTGGCCAGCTGTGGATCTGACGTTGCTCATCGCCATTACTCTAAGAAACGCATCTTTGATGAAGGTTGAGAGATGCAGTGTCCTGTGGGTACAGAGTCACTGGGAGTCGTTTTATCCTAATAACAGTAGTAGACTTTCATACCACCCCGAGGCTCAGGATAGGGTCTAAGAACCAGAGGCAGTGAATGGATACAGAAGACTGCCGTCCAGAACAAAGGCAGGATGAACTCTCGGTGACTGAGACAGACACAAGGCCTGTGCAGCCAAGCCAGACAGAATCCAGCATGGCTGTGTGACGTGAACCCTTCGCTGAGGAGCTATTGGCAGTGGTAAGTTGCTTGGAGAAAGTCTGTTTTCCTCAAAGGGTGGCCCCTGGTAAGCAGCCACTACTCAGGACAGGCCCCGCTCACAAGAGTATTTGAACAGCATAAATTGGGTGGATTTAAAAAAAAAAAAAATAGGGAGCAAGAACGTGAAGTTGGGTGGTTAGGGGGTTGTGGAAGTGGATCTGGGAGAAGGGGGAAGGGTGAATATGATCAAAATATACTGTATAAAATTCTGAAAGAATTGATAAAAATGATTTGTTTCTTTTTTTAAAAAAAGGAATGTTAGTTTTTAGGGAATACCCAGTTGTTAAGTTAGAGAAGCCTGTCAATATACAAATGCTGATATGTGTGGAAATTCCGATGAAGGTCAGGGTCCTCTCTGATGGATAATGGGTCTCCTGAATCCAGCCGGGGCTCTGTCTCTCAGTGCTAAGGTGGCGTAGAAAGCTTGCCGCTGTGAGGTCCTACCGTGGGGCAGTCGGGTCATGTTGTCTTGGGATGGTATTGTCCACACACTGAGCTGTGTGTGGTCTCTCACAAAGCCTGCGGGTGGCTGGGCTGTCCTGTGTCTGTGGTGCATTGTGGAACTCCTCACCTTGCATCTCCACGGTCTTCCATGTGACTCTGCCCACGAACCAGTATGTGTGACGTTTTCGCCGTCATCATGATTAAATCTCGCCTTTCTTTTAAAAACAGCAATGGTCCATCGTTCCCTATGGTGTGACTCTCTGACTTAAGAGGAGATAATCTGGGCCTTGAACCCACCCTCCCCTGCCCCAGGGTGCTCTGCAGCCTCCCCTCTGCCTCCCCATCCCTAAACCGAGCACTTCCATCATGGTCTCCTCCCCTCCTCCCCTCCCCAGGGCTGGGGTGACCCTAGGGCCTGAGCATCTGAAGCAAGGGCCCCACCACAGGGCTTTATCCTCAGCCTAAAATGTGTCTGCTCACAATGGTTTTAGCATGACTGTCCCATCACCATTGGCAGAGCCTTTTTGTGGTGCTGGGATTACTGATGACCCCCAAGGCACTGGAGGGTCTGAAGGACCACTGGGTGTCTTGTGGGCAAGTGTCCAAACATGGGCTTGTTCTGTGGCCTCGTTTACCAGCTTAGAAGGCTTAGAAATGGAGTGCTGGCCCCACAGCCCTGCTGCAGCCCACATCCTAATTTGCAAACCTGTCTTATCCTTGCCAGTAGACGTCAGTGTCAGCTCCAGGATGATGTGTTAATGTTTAATGGCAAAGGCTGTACGCCGCTTCAGCCTGTGCCTCGAGGGTGAGGGATCAACAGCCACGATGCTGAGAGGTCCAGTCTCCAGGAGAAAACGGCCTTTCTTAGAAAGGCAGGCAGGGAGGGGGCAGAGGAGAGCAAGCCAACAGTTGACGGTTCTTCCCCTCAGCCGGGAAAGGTGCAAGCTGTTAGGAGGGTATTGGATCCTCAGCAAAGACCTTCTGCACCAATAATAGCAATCAAGCAATCAGGCAGTGAAATTCATTTGCAGGCCTGAAGTGCAGGGGAATCTTGGCTTTCTGGGGAAGGACCTTGGAACTGAGGTTCATGATCTGGGGCAGAGAGGCCTGCACTGCAAGATCAGGTTAAGGTCATGTTCTAAAAGCAGCCTGAGAAAAAATGTGCACATCCTAAAGCTAAGGTGCCAGAAGAATCTGTTCTGAATGTGAACGATCCGTCTCTGTGGTAAGATGATTGCAGTTAGTCCTGTGGAGGCCCACGGGAGAAGATGGATCTCAGATCAGTGTAGTTCAAGTCTATGTGTAATGTTGGTGTTGTCAGCTTCCTGGGATCTGGACTCACCTGGAAAACAAGCCTCTCGGCATAGCTGGGAGGAATTAGCTGTGTTGACTGATGTGGGAATGCTGTGGGATGTTCTGTATGCTGTGAATATGTGTTGCTCTGATTGGTTGATAAATAAAAAGCTGATTGGCCAGTAGCCAGGCGGGAAGTATAGGCGGGGTAAACAGACAAGGAGAATTCTGGGAACGAGAAGGCTGAGTCAGAGCAGACGCCAGCCTGCCGTCCAGCGAGCAGCATGTAATGGCACACAGTAAAGCCACAGAACTCGTGGTGACGTATAGATTAACAGAAATGGGCTGAGTAAGAGCTCAGTGGTAGGCCTGAGCTAATGGCTGAAGAGTTTTAATTAATATAAGCCTCTGAGTGATTATTTTATAAGCGGCTGCGGGGTCTGTGGGGCTGGGCATGACCGGAGAAAACTTGACTGTGGGCAGGACATTCCCTGGGCAGGAATCCTAGACCGCGGAAGTGAAGGAAGCTAGCTGAGCACAGTGCTCTCATGGCTCTCGGCTTCCTGATTGTGGATACAATGTTGCAAGCTGCTTCACACCCCTGCCCTCTCAGCTTCCCTGCCTCTGGAGATGGGGCCCTTGAACACTGAGCCAGAACAAAGCCTTTCCCCTTAAGGGGCCTCTGTCAGGGTATTTTTATCCCCGCAACAGGAAATTAACTAAGACAGTGTCCCAAGGAGTGGAGAGTTCATGTAGGTTGGGTAGACACGCGTGTCGTAGGTGTGTATAGAAACACCCAGAGATGAGTAGTGCGACCTGGCATGGATGGTCCTGGCTTGACCTTTGGCCTTGTTACTTATTATTGTATGACTTTAGAAAGCCAGATTAAAGTCTCCTTTGCTCCCACCTCCAGTGTTTTGGTGTGTGTGTGTGTGTGTGTGTGTGTGTGTGTGTGTGTGTGTGTGTACAAGTACCATGTCTATGTGTCTGGTGTGGGGCGTGCATGCACTCAGGTGCACTCACAGGCCAGAGGTGAAGGCCAGGGGTCCTGCTCCTTTACTGTCTGCTTCCTTCCTTTAAACCCGAAGCTAAGATGGAGGCCAGCAAGCCTCAGGGAGCCTCCTGCCTCCTCCCCCACAGCCATGTCTGGCTTTTCATGTGGGTGCTGGGATCTAAATTTAGGTCCCTTGTGTTTACATAACAAGCTCTCTAACCCACTGAGCCATCTCTCTGGCCACCACCCAGATGGGACAGGTGTTACAGGAAGGGTCTGCCCCCTCCAGGTCTTCCCCCTCCATCCAGGTCTGCCCCCCCATCCAGGTCTGCCCTCTCCATCCAGGTCTGCCCTCTCCATCCAGGTCTGCCCCCTCCATCCAGGTCTGCCCCCTCCATACAGGTCTGCCCCCTCCATACAGGTCTGCCCCCTCCATACAGGCCTGCCCCCTCCATCCAGGTCTGCCCCTTCCAGGTCTGCCCCCTCCATCCAGGCCTGCCCCATCTGTGCAGGTCTGCCCCCTCCAGGTCTGCCCCCTCCATCCAGGCCTGCCCCCTCCAGGTCTGCCCCCTCCAGGCCTGCCCCCTCCAGGCCTGCCCCCTCCAGGCCTGCCCTCTCGTTACCTGGTCATGAAATCCTTCCAGCACGTGGAGAGACAGCAGCACTCCTCAGCCCCCTTACCGGCTGTCCGCGTACACCGCCTCTCACTGCAGGCTCCGGTGACCACTTGCATTTCTTTCTCTTTCGTTCCAGGCCCAGAAGTCAGGCTCGAGAGGGGACACACAGGCTGCGGAGAACCTGCTGCTGCTCAGCAAACCGCTCACGGACCTCGTCAGCCTGCTCATCCCGCTGGTGAGGGCTCACCTATGCGCTCTTTCAGGAATGCTGAGACTAAGTGATTTTATCTGAATTTCAAGAATGCCTGAGTTCCTGTCATTTTAATTCCCTTCAAAACTAAAACCAGTGGCCAGGCGGTGGTGGCGCACGCCTTTAATCCCAGCACTTGGGAGGCAGAGCCAGGCGGATCTCTGTGAGTTGAAGACCAGCCTGGTCTACAGGGTAAGATCCAGGACAGCCAGGGCTACACAGAGAAACCCTGTCTCAAAAAAAACCCAACAAAAACCAAAGGAGCTTCCAGAAGGTCATTTATTCTTTAAAAAATACTAATTTTATACTTGATTTTTAAAACCAGGTGGCTTTTCATTCATTAAGATAATATTTAATGTCCAGGCTAGATGGCATACATATGTTACATGAGCTCCTGAGAAGGAAATGTATCACAGTGTGTGTGAGGTCATCCAGAACTACACAGTGAGACCCTGTCTGAAATAGGATAGATGGGTACATAGATAGGTAGGTAGGTAGATAGGTAGATAGACGATAGATGTATGCATATATACATACATACACACACACATACATACATACATACATAGACAGAATAAATAAATAAATAAGGCAGAATCAAATCTCGTTACTTTCTTAATGAAAGTATGATAAAAATGCAATGAATTCCAGTAAGGAAGGACACATCTTTTGAGCACCCAGTCCCTTCCAGGAGAGATTTCTGAGTTGTACAGGACACCACAGAGTTAGAGAGGTGCAGACACAGTCCCCCAAAACCATGGCCGAGCAGGGATGAAAACAAGCAGGATTACACAAGGCCGCTAAATTTCTAGGTGAAATGGTTTCAACCAAATGGAAGGAGAACCCAAACACGGAGACAGGTGACTCCCCCTTAGACAGCTGGAGGTCCATTGGTGAAATTCTATAAACCTCATAAAAAGCAAAAGCCCCAGGAAGAACCATGGAATCAAGGCCTGTTTGTGCCTCCAGAACCAGATGCACAGACCCCTGCCTCTGTGAGGCTGGCAGCTCACTGGTGAGGTCGGGACTGAGGCTGGCAGCCCATTGGTCAGGTCAGGATGAGGCTGGCAGCCCATTGGTCAGATCAGGACTGAGGCTGGCAGCCCACTGGTCAGGTCAGGACTGAGGCTGGCAGCCCATTGGTCAGGTCAGGACTGAGGCTGGCAGCCCACTGGTCAGGTCAGGATGAGGCTGGCAGCCCATTGGTCAGATCAGGACTGAGGCTGGCAGCTCACTGGTGAGGTCGGGCCTGAGGCTAGCAGCTCATTGGTCATATCAGGATAGCTGGTGTTTGGTGTTTACTGCCCTGTGACTTCAGGATAAAAAATGCAGTTTTTGGGCAAATAATGGTATAGGTTTGATTGCATCCAGGAAGTAAAGGTGTGGCTACACGTGGTTGCCAGTAATCCCAGGACTCAGGAGGCTGAGGCAGGACGATTGGCATGAATTTATACTCCAGCCTGGGCTGTGTAGTAAGTTCCAGGCTACCTTGTGTCCCAAAATGAGATCTTGTTTTATCACTCAAACACCCCCAAATAAATGGACAGCCAAAAACAACTCCAAAGGTTCCGTCAGGAAGAAGGAAGAGTCGCCAGTGGGTTTATGTCATAAATTACAAATGCAGAAGGAATATAGGGAGTGTGACGTAGGCGCATGTGAGCTGGTTAAGTTGCTACAGTAATAAGGAAAGACACTGTGTATGGCACTGTGTCCATGGGCCTGGGCTTAACCTCGCTCTGCTCTTACCAGCAGGGGGAGGGGACGTACTTAGCAGTATGTGACCCTATTGGTTGATTCCACCAATAGTAATTAGTTCATGAGGAGGCCGTGGGCACTCAGTCAGCTGGACTTGGCTCCGTGAGCACCATGAGTCTGGCCAGTGCTGACAACAGCGAGGTTTCTCTCTGCTTTAGCACTGATCTTACTTAATCCCCCCTTTTCTGTGATGTGGGGCCTCCTTTACTTGACAGAGAAGACCCCCTGGAGCTGTCAAATCTAGAAACAAAACTTCAGAGCTTAAATGTCTGTTCTCAACACCCACATGCTCCTCACCAAAGTCCTCCTTGTCCTCTGGATTAGCTTTGAACCCATGAAACCCTAAACTCGTCACGTTCAGAAATAGTCAGACTGGAAGGAGCATGTCGGGTTAGAATGTTTTCTGGCATTGTTTTAAGTGTGAGGGGTTTCCATGACAAGAGGACAGGTCTGACGACAAGCACAGCCTCCACAGCTGAGGTTCTTGGCCTCAGAAGTGCAGAGGGGAGGCTGTGCACATTCTGTCCCAAGGACAGTGACAAACACATACATGGAAAAGGTGCTTGCCAACCTCACAAAGCATTTTGTTTAGGAATATTGAGAGGTTATCTTATATTCCTGCTATGGAGGCATATCCAATTCCTTAGAAGAGGTAAGTAGGAAATATAAATGATTAAGAGAGGTCTTCAAAATGTGGGCTGCAGCCTCACACTGTGGCTGTTTGTCAGAGCTGCTGGGACCTCCCAACACTGCTGGCATTCTCAGGGGAGGAGGGCAGGCAGTCCCACCCCCTCCGGAGTGATCAAGTCTAAAACACAGACAGGCTGCCATGAAACATCTCGCTCTGGAAGCAGAGCAGACCCGGACTTGAAAGGCCTTGAGCATGATGCAGAAGACCACCCCATGTTTCATTGTGCTGAGCGGATCTCTCCTGTAAGTCAGTCGCCAGGTGGATCTTTGAAGTAGGCAGATGTGGCCGCCCTGCCCAGCACACCTGCACTGCCTGCAGCCTCGCTGTCAGCTCTCATCTCCTGTATCTCCACCCTCTACCACCCCAGGCCTCCGAAAGCTCCGAGGATGGCCCCGGCTCCCACAGAAAGCACCCTTTTGTCTCAAGATCCTTTATATGTTACATTGAACCACTTAACACAGCTGCTGTCTGCCCAGGTTGGCCAGCGGCCGGGCTTTCATTTCCATCGAGCTTATACAAGGAAGAGATGACAAGTCACTGGCTAACGTGACGCAGGGTTCCTTACTGGTTGGAGTCATGTGTGGCTCAAGGCTGGAAATGGCCCAGCCTGTGATCTGGGGGAGGGACTCAGTCTCTGAGGCCTTGGAGGACGGGACAGGAGGAGCAGGTGCTGGTACCCAGCTCAGTGACGCTGCGTCAGGAACAACTTGACTTCCATCCTAACTGTCATCGGCTCACGTTGTCACGTGTGTCATCGTCTGAATTTTGCTCATCTTGTGCTTATTTGTTTTGTTGGACTGCCCCCCCCCCACGCTCCTCCTTTTGTCAGCCCCGCGGCGTCACGGGCGGTGTCTCCCTTATAGTCTGGGTCATAGTTCTCCCCGGGCCTCCCTTGTCACCTCTGCTCTCACAGACCTTCTTCTGGACGGACACCGCAGTGACGTCATAGCTCTTGTCACCCACTGATGCCTCCTGGTGCCTGGGCCTGTGCCGGGACTGTCCCCAGAGGGTCCCAGCTCCTGGGATGCGGGCTGCCAGCCCGAGGCTCTAGTGGATTGGTGGGCATTTGCCTAACGCACGTGAGCTACCGTGTAGGCACACGACTTCTCATGGAGCCTTTGGCTTCAGCAATGGCCGGTGACAAGGGTGTTGTCCTGCATCTTCTTGGGGAAGATTAAACACACATTTATAGCTTTGCATAAAGGGAAGAAAAGTAGCAATAAAGCTACTGAGCACCTCACTAGAGCATGTACCGTGTAAGATAAATTTCACAATGACTGTTTAAAAATGTAATCGCCTCCAGAAGGCACCGGGATTGCACCCGGGGAGAATAAATGGACTTGGGTTTTTAGTTCAACTTGGATGGCTTCTGAACCATTGGCCTAGAGATGGGAGGGTGAACTTGGTAGTTTTGGGGCTCTCTGCAACTGTGGCCCAGGGAAAAGGAAGTGCACTCTGAAGAGACTGAAGTCAGTCAACCCAGAGTCAAGAGCAAAGCGATGCTTCTTGGTTTTTGGTGTGTGTCTAGGACCCTTGGGAATGCTTGAAACCCTGCATGAACTCAAAAGCTCACTGGTTTCCTCCTGACTGTGGCTCCAACCATGACTCATCAGCTGTACAATGGTGTGTGGATTTTTAGATGGCTCTCTCCCTGGGGAACATGATAGACAGTAGGGTAGTTTCCTTTTGTGTTGCCATGGCAGCGAGCCCCAGCTTGCTTTTACCCCTCCCATCATGTGATGAAACAACCCACACAGTGCATTGCATTGTGAGCTATGATGTTTGGTGGATGAAGCATGTTAAATGCATTTTAACTTCCATTTTCAATATATTATGGTTTTAGCTAGAATAGCAGTTCTCAACCTGTGGGCACAACCACTTGGGGGGTCAAAGGACCCTTTTACAGGGGTCACCTTGGACCACTGGAAAAACATAGATATTTACATTACAATTCATAACAGTAGCAAATATTACAGTTATGAAGTACAGTGAAAATAATCTTTTACATTTGGGGGCGTCACCACAGCATGATGAACTGTATTAAAGGGTGCAGCATCAGGAAGGCTGAGAACCACTACTCTAGACATAATTCTGTTGTAAGTCAAGAAGCTTCTACATTATGGGTTTTTTTCTGTACGTACTATTCCTGTGATAAAGTTTAATATGTAAATTAGGGCATAATTTAGGGTGCTGTAAGAGGTTAACACTAGAGCAGTGAGAGCAGATACATTACAGGTAAGTTACCTGGCTGTCAACACCCCAAACACTGCTGTTCACATCCCTCCTGGGAGATCCGGTGACACAGCACTACATGCTGAGCTGTAAAAACTGAATGTCACAGGCTGCCATTGCCCTTCTCTGGGGCCCCCTGGGAAATTATTCTGAGTGTGGGTGGTTGAATTGCCCACTCTCTGGCTCCATCTGGGTTTAGAGTCGGCACTTGTCCAGTGCATCCACCCTGTATATTCTGGCTCTCCTGCTCACTATCATCTTCTCAGTTACCAGATCAGCTGTGCTTATTCCAGTGCTTCTACCCAGGCAACCTTGGAACTGCAACTTAAAATGCATGTACCGTTGCTTTCTGGAAGTCCCAGCCTATGGTTACTCATGGACACAGTGTAGGAGAGTCCCAGTGAGAAGGTCCATATAAGGCATCAATCCTTGGTCTGCTGTGACAGCTTCACAAGTCCATGGTCTCTTTGCATGAAACACGCCTGGTCTCAGTAGTAGTATGCAGCACTCTGCACATAATTCACAGCATCAGAGGTTTTCCTAAGCCTCACATGGTATCCATAGTGTGAGAACATTTGGTTTCTCTGCCTCTTTTGCTGGACGGCTAGGCCCTGTTCTGGCAGAGGCTGTATCTCTCTGCTCCGTCTCGGGGCCTAGGATGGAGAGTCAATACAAAATTGCCTAGGAAAGGAAGGCTAATACAGTAAACCTTCACACTGAGACTGAGAAGGAGCCAAGTCTGTTCACCTAGTTGTACACACCTCCCCCGTCCCTGCTGAGTCGTGTTCCTCAGAAGGGAGGCAGTGGGGGACTTACGGCAGCCACTAACCTCACCTGGCACAAAATCACCTTCTCTCTAGGGCCTGCTCTCTCCTTGGCATGAGGTCTACACTGCCTTTATATTTTCTGAAACTGCCTGTACCCTACATCTTACTGAACAGAAAGCACACAACAGCTCTGACCAGGGACTTGCACACTTCTTAGAAGATTACTGTACCTGCAGTCTGTAGAAACAAACAAAACACGACCCTCTATCCCGGGCAGCTCTGGTGAGTACGGAGGCCCTGGGCATTGGATATGGATGCCTTTGTCTGTGGCCATACCATCCTCAGTGTGCTCGGTCCCGTCAAAGTAGATGCCACACACTGCCACCCCCTTTCTACAAGGAGAGACCCAGCAGTGGTGGCGGTTGGTGTGTAGACTTGGGTAGCTTTAGGAAGGAAGTTTCCAGAACTTGCAGGTGTGCTCCCTCCCATTACTCTTGGGACATTTTTCTTGATGTGGTTGCAATGTAGGTTTTTAACAGCAGTTTGTTCTTGGTTGGGGTGCCCTGATCTAAGCTTGAAAACCAACCACACACACACACACACACACACACACACACACACACACACACACACACACAAAGAAAATAAATTTACTGATGGGACACAAAGGAATCCTGGCAGCAGTTCCCCCAGAGAATGCTGCTTGGCCATGGATGACCCACAGGGCAGCAGTCTCATCAATCCCTCAAGCCTACTTCCAAGTAGTAATGCTTTGTGTTTTGTGACTTCCTGGGGAGACAAAAACAAGTATCTGTTTACCCCAGACAGGACATTGAGGACAGACCAAAGAGGTGACTCCCCCCGAATCTAGCTCAGGGAACCAGTGAGTGAGTTTCTACAGCCCAGGCCGGCATGGGTGACTGCCCAAGAGAGCTGGATTCCTATAGCTCTGCCCAACATGTGGACAACTCCACTGAAGGAGCTCTCCTCCTTCCCAGAAACTGTTGCTAGTTATAAAACCTTTCGGAGGGCCTTGTGAGTCTGCAAGGACAAGTGTCTGCCTACGTCTTTCTCTTCCGCCTAGGGGAGTCTTTAGACACTGAGGTGACTGGGCAGCGGCACACAGGACATTGGGGAATGGCAGTTGGAGGGACAGGAATCTGAGATGCGGGTCGTACCCAAAATTCCAGTTGATAAAAGGTTTTTAAGCTCTGTATTCTGTGTTTCCCCTGTACACATAGTTACGGTTGGGTTTGTGTGGCGTCCATGAGGACAGAGTCTTAATAGTCCAACTCATAGCATGGTTGGAAAGGTTGACTCTCAGAGCCAGGTCCCGCAGTCAGAATTGACTGTGATTTTTCTATTAACGTATCTACATATTTGCACAGGATGATGATGACTGTGGGTTGGGAGATGCAGAACTAACTTTCACTTTAGTGAGATCAGAAAGTGGTCCAAACCAGCAGAAATAGACTCAAGAGCTGGTCAGAGGAGTCAGGTGCAAGGTTTGCACTGGGTTGTGGCTCCCTCAGCAGAGAGCCCTGGCCTTGGCTCCTGCACAGGAAAAAACAAAACCACCCCCCACCCACTCCACCTCCCCCACCTCCGTTAACTTCACTAAGTATGTCAAGCTCATTTAAATAACAAAGGAAATTAAATTAAATAAAACCAATAAACATGGGTTTTTACTTTTCACTTTGGAGCTCTTAATTGGTAAATTAAAATGTAAATAGGTACGTGTCCAAAGCTTTCAAATTATCCCTGTCTTTAATCCCACTTCCAGAAACAAGATCACATAGGAATAATTTGAAGTGTGGGGTATTTGTGTAAATACATAAATCATAACATTATTTTTAACATCAAAAAACTTAACTTACAGATTGCTCACTTAGAAATCAAATTCTGATTTTTAAATTTTCTATTTGTGTGTGTGAGGGGGATCAGAGGATGACTTTGGGAATGTCTGAGCTTTGCTGAGGCGGGCCTCTCTCCCTTCTGCTGTGCTTGGTACTCTAGGCTAGCTCCTGTGCATGGTACTCTAAGCTCACCCTGAACTTCCTGGCAGTTCGGTCTCTTCTCCTTACACAGAGGCTTTGCAGATGTGAGGCCACTGCTTCGGGCTTTTTATGTAGACTCTGAGGGCTCTAGACCATGTTGCCAGCCTGTGTGTGAGTGCTTTTTCTCCAGAAAGCAATCTCTCTGGCCCGAATTCTAGTTTTAAGGTAGAATTCTAATGCCACTGAATACGATTTTCAAAGCATATTTAATAATGGTGAAATATAACATGGCATTAGACAAAATACTAGGGTGTTATCAGATGCTAATTCAATGTATATTTTATAATGTATATATAATTGGAAGATCTTGTGCATGTAATTTAACCTATATTTAGAATAAGTATTGTTTACATTTATTTAATTATCTTGTGTGTATGAACACATGTCAGAATACAGGTGGAAGGTCAGAGGACAACTTGCAGAAGTCAGCCCTCCTTCTCCTATACGGGTCTGGGATCAAATCAGGTCATCAATGTGGTGGCAAGCTCCTTTTCCTGCTGAGCCATCTCACCAGCCCTTAAAATCAGCATCTTCTAGTAATGGGCGCACACCAGCGTCCTTTAGGATTAGCGCATGCCACAGGGTGCTGCAGTCCCTACTCCACAAAGGCTCCCTCTGCTACCGGAAGCAAGTGTGATAAGCCTTGACCATGAGAAAGGTGTTTTAGCTTCTACCTAGAAAACACTAGAAAACCTTTAGCTGCTGCAGGCACCCCATCAGCTTGCAACAGACCAGCTGCTGGGGTCATCAGGCAGCTGGTGCCACACCTGAGGAAGGCACAGGGGAGCCCCGGTAAAAGGGCGCCAGCACCTGCCAGGAATGAGCGTAGGTCCTTCCTCATGTGGCAGCTTGTCGTGAGCAGCTGTCCTCCTGGCTAAGTGTTGTACCAGATCCAAGTTCAGCTGTTCTTACCGTGTTTGGCAAGGTAGTGATGTTAGGAGCTGGCAGTGTGGAAGCTGGATGCCTCTGGCCAACTGCAATCCTGTGGGGACGCTGACTCAGAGAGTAGTCTGTATGTACAGATGGTGTCCGTCACAGGCTGGCAGGAGCCTGCTCGCAGCCCTGTGCCTGATGACGTATGGCTGATGTCAGTCGCCCAGTCTGTTCTGCAAGGCCCCAAAGCAGCCGTTGTTTTTGGTGGTTCCATTTGCTGTTTGCACTGTACACAGCGGTCAGGCAGCGCCACCACCCTGGGGGACAAGGCTCAGGTGGAGACAGAGGCAAAAGCACACTGCAGCAGAATCTGCAGGAAGCTCCAACACTGAGCTCGCTGCTGCCTTTAGACTGCGGGAGGAAGCGAGCTCACCCAGAGTCAGCAGAAGCAGCAGTGAAGATTGTGGCCAAACCCACTGAAAACAGAAGGAAGGCAGAAGGCCGTCAAGTTCTTTGTGATTAATCAATCAAGCATTTAGAAAATCACCGAACAGGAATGGAGACTCGGCAAGTGAGGGCAATTTTCCAGTTTTTTAAAAACACAGAGAGGGAGACAGTATCTCGCTGTGAAGTGCTGGCTGAGCTGGAACCCAGGGATTTGCCTAACTCTGCCTCCAGAGTGCTGAGACCTGAGTTTGGTTCCCCCACCCTCAAGCCACATGGTGGAAGGAGAGAGGAGAGAACTGACTCCCACAAGTTGATCTCTGACTCCACAGGCACCTCAGCATGCGCATGCCTAGACTTAGGGGTGTGCACCTGTTCCATCTTCCAGAGAGTGACCTGTGTAGTGAGAGATACATTAGTGCCGTGACTCTGTTCTTCTAGCTAAGGACAGTGTGCTGGTCCACAGTGTGCAAGCTGAAAATGGTTGGGTTGGCTTTCTGTGGCCACAGAAATGTCTCAGGGTACTATAATACCATTCAACATGACTGAGAACATGAAACCCTTGTGCTGAATTTGAAAATAATACTTTTCTACTTTTAGACAGAGTAAATTCCATGTCTTGTCACCTGGTGTTCTATCTGTAAAAAAAAATAGTAATTTCTTTTAGGAGAGAGAAAGGAGAGGGAGAAGGGAGGGAGGGAATGTTTGCGTTGTTTATCTGTTCTGAGTGCCTGTTGGGCCTCTCTTCTGCAGCGGACACAGGAGCTTTGGTTTCTAACAAGAGCAGCTCCAGGTCTACTCTCTCTTCACCACTAGAGAATACAGCTCCTGCCTCCTCCCCAGCAGGACACTGGGGCAGGGTCCCTAACTCTGTGCTGCAGGTTGACACCCACATTAAGGCTCATTTCTCTGCTTCATCTGGGCTA